>NC_059361.1:43205000-43805000 GCF_019703515.2 Myxocyprinus asiaticus | reverse complement strand
TCGGGCACCCCATGAGAACACTGATGGATAATTCTCAAAAATAAACCTCTGTGCATTGGGTCATTCAATGATTCACAGTTATCATCCACATGTAATTATTACATTCATTATTTGGCCAGAGAGCATGTCCGACTAACAGTGATTGAGAGGGCTTTTTTTTTTTTTTTTCTAGCTAAAGATTTCCAGTCAAGATGGTTGTGTTTTAATATCTTGTACTTTTAATAAATTAATAATAAAATACTGCATATTTGCTGTTTTCTGTGTTCATTTCAATCAAATGTTTCCTTTTTTTATTCGTATTTTAAATGTTGTTGTGATTACATATGATCATTTATACAGGTTTTACTTTACATGTTCTTTTTTTGTGTGCTATTACATTTTTGCATATCTGATGCACACATACCTTGAAAAAAAAAAAAAAAAAAAACTGAAACACATAGATCATGGCTTTAAAGCTTTGAAGAGTCTGGGTTCCATCTACCAGATTTGGGAGCATATTTGCAGAAGTTAAATATCAAACTGCCATTTGTAGTTTTATTGTGAAAATTTCTTCTGTGAAACACAAATGAAGATATTTTGAAGGGTATATGATGTGATATAAGTCAATGGGGTCAACAACTTTAAGTGTGCACAAGCTTCTCACGTGAACTTACCAAGGAGACTACAGATGTCAAGATTTATAGTGAAAAATGAATTCCATTTTGGAATAAGACATGGATTTAACCATTTATGATGCCGTTTTTGGAGTTTTAGAGTTTTAGACCCCATTGACTTGCATTGTATAGATATACACTGATGAGCCAAAACATTATGACCACCTGCCTAATATGCTGTTGGTCCTCCGAGTGCCGGCAAAACATCATCGACCCGTAGAGGCATGGACTCTAGAAGACCCCTGAAGGTGTCCTGTGGTATCTGGCACCAAGATATTAGCAGCAGATCCTTCAAGTCCTGCAAGTTGCGAGGTGGAGCCGCAGTGGATCGGACTTGTTTGTCCAGCACATCACAGAGATGCTCAATCAGATTGAGATCTGGGGAATTTGGAGACCAGGGCAACACACTGAACTCTTCATCATTTTCCTCAAACCATTCCCGAACAATGTGTGCAGTGTGGCAGGGCGCATTATCCAGCTGAAAGTGGCCACTGCCATCAAGGAATACCATTGTCATGAAGGGGTGTACCTGGTCTGCAACAATGGTTAGGTAGGTGGCACGTGTCAAACTGACGTCCACATGAATGGCCGGACTCAGGGATTCCCAGCAGAACATTGCCCAGAGCATCACACTCCCTCCACCGGCTTGTCGTCTACCCACAGTGCATCCTGGTGCCATCAGTTCCCCAGGAAAACGGTGCACACGTACACGGCTGTCCACGTGATGTAAAAGAAAATGGGGCTCATCGTGTTTTCAACGGTGGACAGGGGTCATCAAGGGCACTCTGACCGGTTTGCAGGTACTCAGCCCCATACGCAGCAGGGTGTGATGCACTGTGTGTTGTTACACATTCCTCCCGTAACCATAATACAAATTTTCTGTGATTTGTGCCACAGTAGACCTTCTGTCGGTTCAGACCAGTGTTCTCTGCAAACCACAAATGCAGAGGGGGAGAAGCCGCTGAAATGTGCCGTAAGATCCAGCAGAGAGAGGTGAATGAACTCGGCAGATGAATTCAGCTCAATGAATGAACCGCTCAGTTCTGAAGAGAAAATCTGAATGAGTGGTTGCATACCAGCTCCTTTTATACCCGTATGTCTGGGGAAGTGGCATGCAAATTCCACTCGCCAATTCTCATTGGCCTTTTTTCAAAAAAGCAGAGGTGTCTAGGGCTCCCAAGAGTGACCCCTAGTGTCACTACATTGACACAACGTCGAGTGAGTGACAGATAGGGAACAAATAAGTTTAACCTTAATAGCTTAAAGATTATATGGGCAAACGAACTCGTGAATTGGTTTCAGTCTCCACATACAGATTGGTGCGCAGCAGAGGCTAAATCGTGTAAGTCAACTTCACTTGCTGTGCTGATTACAATGAAGTCACCATTCTCACCATCGCAATTTTCCTCAAGTCCAGTAGTCCAGCCTTCGTTGCTCTCACACATTGATGAGCCTTGGGCGCCCAACACCCTGTTGCCATTTTGTGGTTTGCCCCTCCTCGGACCACTATCAGTAGGTTCTCACCACTGTTGACTGGGAGCACCTCACAAGCCTTGCCGTTTCAGAGATGCTCTGACTCAGTCGTCTGGGCAAAAAAATGTGGCACTTGTAAAAGTTGCTCAGGTGTTTACCCCTGCCCATTTCTCCTGCATTCAACACATTGACTACGAGAACTGATTGTTCACTTACCATCTAATCTACCCAGGCCTTTACATGTGACCTTGTTAGGAGATGGTCAAAGTTATTCACTTCACCTGTGAGTGGTCATAATGTTTTACACTATTATCAGTGAATATACACACCCAGAAAATCGCCTGCACTGTCTTTCACGTCAAATACCAGATAATACATTTTCAAAGAGGTAAGTGAAAGAGTGCTGCTAAATTCAACTGGACTCTAGCTGAATTCTTGTGGTTTGTTATGGAAATTCCCATTTGAAAATTTCTGGACACCTGCACATACATTATGAGGAATCTCCCTCCCCCTCCGATCTTTACGAGGAACCAGAGGAACAGTTGCTTTCCCCAAGGGCCTTCAGACATACCAGCAGATGAGTGCAGTGGGCATTTGTGTGCTTGGACTCTTCCACAGTGAATTTTCACTCTTTGTTGATCTAGATTAGGATGAGCAGCTAACTGGCATGTGCCAGTCCTGTTTATGTAATCTGAGGCCCTATATAGAGCACCAAAGGGCATCAGGTTAAGTCCAGTATAGACAGGGCTTTTTCAGCCATTCTCTACTTAGTAATGATGCTTCCTGACAACCAGTGAAGCATCCAAGGGATGTGTTTGTGTAAAAGAGACAGACACAGATAAGAATCATGCAGTTCTGGGTTAAACACTCAAGTATTGCGATGCATTCACACACACACACACACACACACACACACACACACACACACACACACACACACACACACACACACATGTTGGTGCAGCTATCCTTATGAGGACTCTCCATAGACATAATTATTTTTATACTGTATGAACTATAGATTCTATCCCCTAACCCTAACCCTACCCCTAAACCTAATCCTCAAAGAAAACTTTCTGCATTTTTACATTTTCAATAAAAAATCGTTTAGTATGTTTTTTAAGCGATTTGAATTATGGGGACACTAGAAATGTCTTCATAAATCAGATTCATAGCATAATACTCTTGTAATTACCAGTTTGTAACCTAAAAAAAAGTCCTTGTAAACCACTTAAACCTGCCACCCCCCCCCCCCCCCAACACACACACACACACACACACACACACACACACGCGTGCACAAACACAAACTATAGAAATTTTCAACTGCTTGCTTATTGTCATGTATTTCCAGAGAAACAGTTTATGAAGTAGCTCTTTTATGTCTTAGTAAAACTTAAAGGGATAGTTCAACCAAAAATGAAAATTCTCTCATCATTTATTCACCCTCATGCCATCCCAGATGTGAATGGATTTCTTCTACTGAACACAAATGAAGATTTGTAGAATATCCATATGACTCCAGTGGTTAAATCCCCGTCTTAAGAGGCGATATGATAGGTGTGGGTGAGACATATATATAAATTTACAGTTTCTCAGAAACGGATAGTTCCGGTCCTCATTGATAATTGGTGAACAGCCGTGTTTTATTCATGATAAAGCACAGCTCTGACCTCTTCATGGAACTTCTGTTTGTATCATCAGAACCTAGAGCTGACAGTTATTCTTGTTGCATAGCAACGTTCTGTTTACTGTCAGGGACTATATTTTCTGGCGGAAGGATGGCAGGTCATGATTTTACTTACAAAGTATAAAATTTGAATTAACATTTGTTTATTCCTTTTTTATTTTTTATTTTTATTATTATGTGGTGACAGTGTGAAAGTTTAAGAGATTGTATGACTTTTAAACCAACCAATCAACAAACAGAATTTAAAATCGATACAATACAGGCACCACATTTTAGCTAGTCACCTATCCAAAGGAAACATCTGTGAAAAACAATTGGTTTCTCAAACCATATGCCAGTGTTATTATAGTTAACGGAAACTAAAATGAAAACAAACTAAAATCATTTGTTAACTAAAATAAATATAAAAACTGAAATTACTGGGAAAAACTGAAACTAAACTAAAATACCTTTTCATAACTCCAAAACTAACTAAAAATAAAAATGATCTCGAATTAATTTGTTTAGTTTTTGACATAATATGGTGAATATGGGCAAAGTGGGACAATTTTATGATCCAAACGACACATAACTTAATTATACCTTGTGTGTGTGTGTGTGTGTGTGTGTGTATTTGAAATTAATTTCTATTTTTTTCTTCTACAGTTTCACATCATAACATTAAGTTAACTTTTACTTGTTTATAAGCTTAACTAGATTTACCTCAAAGTAAAATCATCAAAAAGATAAAGGGATAGTTGACCCAAAAATGAAAATTCTCTCATCATTTACTCACCCTTATGCCATCCCAGATGTATATGACTTTCTTTCTTCAGCTGGACACAAATTAAGATTTTTAGAAGGTAGGTCCATACAATGCAAGTGAATGGGGTCTGAAACTTTAAAAGCACATAAAGGCAGCATAAAAATCATCCATAAGACTCCAGTGGTTTAATCCATGTCTTCTGAAGTGATCTAATCTGTTTTGGATGAGAACAGATCAAAATGTAACTCCTTTTTCACTGTGCATCTTGCAATTGCAGTCTACAGGAACAATCATGATTTCAAGCTTGATTACACTCAGGGCAGTATTAAGGTGCTCTGGGCGCTCGCACTCAATCACCATGCGCTACATTGACGGATTTAACCGTTGACACCTTCTCTGTGTTTACATCAGCATCTCCCACTGAACGTGTTTTCATGCGCGCCTTCCCGAGAATGGTGGAGGATGCCATAGCATCACAATGACACAATAACTGCCCCCCCCCCCCGAAATATAAGACAAAAATATGACATTATACAGCAACATAATGGTGAGTAAATATAGCATAGCTCAGATTTAGTCTTCTGAAACTCTAGAGACATGTGAGATTATTGAGGTCTTTTCTCAGGAAGAACATATGAGAAACAGGCAAATTAGGAGAGATTTTCCTACAGATTAGCATAGCACACTTCAAATTTCTTTGACGTTTGAAATTTTTTTGGCAGAAAATGATTGTTTTAGTAAAAAGTTTGAAAAGACTGATGGGAGTGATCTGTCAGTGGAGGCTGTGTGTTTGTGATCAGATAAGAGGAATGAAGCGTCTATAGCCTGCTCAGGTTGGGCGGACATCCGTTAAACTGATCAACTTTTCTCAGAAACCTGTTGTCATTGGGGCCATTGTCAGAGTATACCACATTGTGTGTTGATGTGTGTTGAGAACACAAGCATGTTTAGGTTTAAACTGTCAGGATGATCAGGTAAACGTAGCCTTTTTTTTTTTTTTTTTTCAAAAGATCCCATCTGAAAGAATGGGTTTACTCAGACAATCCAAATCTTTCAGTTGCACATAGAATTTTATGCAGGCCCATTTCTACGTAGCCGTTTGAGAGTGCAGAGCACCCTCAAAGGAAAATTGAAGTCTAATAATACAGCGAACACACAGATCCCTGCATCAAAACTAATAAAGGTGTATGATTTTTCAGATCAGTGTGTCCTAATGTGCAGGCTCAGCAATCTGCTTTAATACCTCTAACGTACACATGAGCATTTCATTGGCAAAGACCTCTGCTGGCGCACTGAGAATTCACAGCAGAATAATCTTACTCAATCACCATCTGTTGCTTCTGATTTCTGCTACAGGATAAAGCACTCCATAACTGCTGACTTATTAGGGCTTATCATGTGACTGGGTTGACTATTTACTTTCATTAAATGGAAGATACACCCTGTGGAAGCTTTTTAAAATGTCTCTTTGTGTTCCAAGGGAAAAAAAAAAATTACATTATACAGTTTGGGAGCGAAATAATGTTGAGTAAATATAGCATAACTCAGATTTGGTCTTCTGAAACTCTAGAGACATGTGAGATTACTGAGGTCTTTTCTCAGGAAGAACATATGAGATAAGAGGAATGAAGCGTCGCCTCCTCAGGTTGGGCGGACATCCGTTAAACTGGTCAACTTTTCTCAGAAACAGTGTCATCTGGGGCCACATGATCATTTCATTGGTTAAGACCTCTGCTGGCGCATTGAGAATTCATAGCGGAATAATCTTACTCAATCACCGCCTGTTGCTTCTGATTTCTGCTATGGGATAAAGCGGTCTATAATCAGTTTCCAAAAGCAAAATCCAAACCTTAACTATTAGTAAAACGTGAAAGCTGACTTTAGATCAGTGGCTACGGATAACTATTTCCGACATTGTTTGCTTCATTCATAATGCAGCACTTTTTGTGTTACTGTCTCCTTAAGACGAATCACTTATGTTGTTTCCTTTCTAGTCGCTTTGGATAAAAGTGTCTGCTAAATAAATAAATGCAAATGTTCATTCATGCTGAGTGAAAGCGTAGCTGTAAATTATTGTAAATAAAAAAAATACAAAAAAATCTTAAACGAAGTCAGTGTAACTTGTGGAATAAATAATACATTGGATTCTGGCATTAAACATGATTTAATACAATTTTTATTTTATTTTTTAGACTATGGTTCTATTTCATACAGACCATTCCCACTATTTTCAGAAGCACCCTTTAGAGATTTAGATTTAGAACTGGGCCTGCTTTTCTATACATTCTGAAATGAGTTTTCTTTTAAGGATTGGGTTGGGGTTTTGTATAGGACTTGTCTGTAGTGATTATAATTAGCTTTATATAAAAGCAATAGAATAGCTTTGATGTGTTTTAGATACACTGCAATTTTTTTTTTTTTTTTTTTCAGTAAATATATTTAAACATTCTTAAAACAAGATACATTTATTAGAGAAGAAAAATGACCTTTGAGGTTTTGTCTTGTTTTCAGAGAAATCTAATAAGAAATTTTCTTTTCTTTTGAGCTTAAAAAAAAATTCATTCATGTCGTAAAAAAGAAAGAAATACTTGACTTTAAGGGACAACAAGTTTACTTTTCTTACCCCTTTGGCAAATAATTAGTCTTGTTTTAAGCATAAATCCCACAAAAACCCAATTCTCTAAAAACAAGACATAGGGGCATATTCACTAAACAGTTGCGCCACTTTTGCATGTGGTATTGCAGTGCAAATACCTGCATCTTTTTCACTAATCTGTGCATATATTTTACTTCCAATCATAATGGAGTTGTTATAGCAGTGTGTTTTAATAATCTCATGTGGGTTACAATCATATTATTGGCAGGTGAAAATGATAGCAGGTGTACAGCTACAGAACTGTTAATAATCATATACAAATACCAGAGACTGCATGGAAATAATAGACAAACCATATATTTTTGTAATCGTCTCAGCAGTCAACTGATTCGCTTTATGCTTGATACCTAATTTATCCTAATATGGGATGGGGAAGTCCCTGTCATGTGGGCACTGAGGTTTGCATGATGTCATAGCTTCCTCTTTCTCTTGACCATGGGTGTTTTCCAAATGGCATTTTGCGCCCTTGAAGGGCACTTCGGGATGGGGACGTGACTCGAACAGTCCTTCTAAACAAAAGTAAGAAAGCTTATTTTTTTACAAACTGCCCTTTTACAAGACATGTAGTTAAGGCTACGTTCAAACGGTAATGCCATGCTCTCTTTAGAGAGCCCACATTAAAAGCTTTGTCCTTTGTAGTGAGTAGGGCATAGGGATGATCACTTTCGATTGGAATTCGCCCCATATTTGGAATGAGAAATGAACTTGTGTCTTTTCGTTTGGAAATCACCATATGAAACCATTACAGCATGTCAGTGAATCATATCACATAATTTAGTGGAAAATGGACATAAATAATAATTCTTTATGAAGTAAATATGAGAATATATCAAAATGTACGTAAATGTGCACACTGCTGGACTAAATGTTCTATTGGATGTTGTTCACTGAAGCCTGCTAGGAACAGCTCAAAGGGAGTTTACATCACTGAATAGGTACTTGTGTAATGTTAGCCAGCTGGTACGTGCTGTGCAGTGTGTGTAACCCTTACTCCCCCGGCCTCAAGGGACGCACTAGTGACTGAGACTAGAGGCTGTAGCCTTTAGCCTCCTTATTAGCATGCCTGCCTCCCATGCCAGAGACACCGGTTCGAATCCCGCTCGGAGAGGGTTGAGCAGGACTGGTTACAGTGGAGCCAAAACCTGGGATGGGAGTGAGGTTTAGGGGGGTGAGTGTAACGGGAGCCAGCTGGTACCTGCTGTGTAGTGTGTAAACCTTACTCCCCTGGCCTCAAGAGGTGCACTAGAGGCTGTAGCCTTTAGCCTCCTCATTAGCGTGCCCCCCTCCCATGCTGGAGATGCTGGTTCAAATCCCGTTCAGAGCGGGTTGGGCAGGACTGGTTACAGTGGAGCCAAAACCTGGGATGGGAGTGAGGTTTAGGGGGGTGAGTGTAACGGGAGCCAGCTGGTACGTGCTGTGTAGTGTGTAAACCTTACTCCCCTGGCCTCAAGAGGTGCATTAGAGGCTGTAGCCTTTAGCCTCCTCGTTAGCGTGCCCCCCTCCCATGCTGGAGATGTTGGTTCAAATCCCGTTCAGAGCGGGTTGGGCAGGACTGGTTACAGTGGAGCCAAAACCTGGGATGGGAGTGAGGTTTAGGGGGGTGAGTGTAACGGGAGCCAGCTGGTACGTGCTGTGTAGTGTGTAAACCTTACTCCCCTGGCCTGAAAAGGCACACTAGCGACTGACACTAGATGCTGTAGCCTTTATCCTCCTTGTTAGCGCACCTGCCTCGTATGCCGGAGACGCCAGTTCAAATCCCGCTCGGAGCGGGTCGAGCAGGTCTGGTTACACATGCGTCTTTATAACGGTTTCATTTTCATAACTCTCACTTTGATATTTTGATATGTTACCATAAATTAAGAAATGACTCAGGCAGTAACATTTCTATTGTGAAACATTATCAAATCTGAAGTATTAGACCTTTCATATGATGTATAGTTTGTCACGTTTAAATAAGAATTTTATGTTAATAACACAAAGTTAAACAATACCAATCATGAGATCGCCGGCGATCCCTGCCAGACTGTTTTATCAGCCCATCCATGCTGATCAATCCTTAAAATCAAGCAGTAAGAAGGTATACCTTGACGCCTTAAGAATAAGATATATAATTTAGAACTTATTAAAATCTATAATTTCCTGACCGCGATGACTTGCTTTAATCATGATTATTTGAGATTACCGTGGTCATGTGCACTTTTAATTTACATCACATATTTTCATCTAAATAAGGGAAATTAGCAAATACTAAAAACACCAGAAAATGCACATTTCTATATCTCTAGTTGAGATGCAGAGGGGGAATAGATTCAGCCATCAAGTACTATGATTCGTTTTGATTGGTCCGGCCTCAGTTGTTCCAGATCTTGTGATTGACCACAACTTCATTGGCCCCGCCCCTGCCCAACACCGGTAGCCTGCTCTCTCGCATCTGGATTTACAAGTGCACAAGTGAGTTTTGCTACAGGTTTATCGCAAAAGTCGTTGCAAAAGTCAAGGTGGGAAGATTTGAAGTTGCAGTGTCAGATTTGACAGGTTGTAACTGCTGATTTGTGGTTGTAATGCGAAAGTAAATTAAAGTACAAAAGTAAATATGTAATACAAGTTTGTGTCTGTCATTGTATTTATGTGAGTATCATTATACACATTTGTGACTATTTGTCTACAACTTTGAATTCACAACACAAGCTTTGAATTATTGTTTGTGAGTGCAGATTGCAACATTCAACTTTAGATTTTTATTTTACAAGTATTCACATCGTTGCTGTGAGTGTAAATTTCAACTTACAAATACAAATATTTTTTTGTACAAGTTCTCAAATTCAAATCTACAAGCTCTCGAGTTTTGCAACCGATTTACCTTCATATACACACTCACAAACACACACACACACACACACACACACACACACACACACACACACACACACACACACACATGTTGGAGCAGCTATCATTATGAGGACTCTCCATAAACATAATGATTTTTATACTGTACAAACTATAGATTCTATCCCCTAACCCTACCCCTACCCCTAAACCTAACCGTCACAGAAACCTTTCTGCATTTTTACATTTTCAATAAAACATCATTTAGTATGTTTTTTTAAGTGCTTTGAATTATGGGGACACTAGAAATGTCCTCATAAACCACACTTATAGCATAATACCCTTGTAATTACCAGTTTGTAACCTAAAAATATGTTCTTGTAAACCACTTAAACCTGCCCACACACACACACACACACACACACACACACAAACATTATGCTGCTGACTCTTCCTTCAATTTCTAAGAAAACAAAGTCATTTTTAAGATAAGTGTGGTTAGTACGGTGTTTTCCTTTACCAAAAATGTTGACTTTTGAAAATGCTCTCTATAACAGTAAACTTTGGATACGATCCCAGTAAACAGGGGACATCCCCCAGATGTTCGCCAACATCTGCTTAGGTCTGCATTTGGTTCATTTTGTAACATTCGATGCAGGATGTTCCCAGGCCATTTTGAACTTTCGCTATAGGTCACATTTTCGTCCGGGCGAAACGTTGTGAAAACCCCGTTCATGGGACGTTTGCGAATGTCCCTGTTTAGTACCATTAACTTCTCTTTGTCTTTGGTCCCTCAAATGAGGTTTTCACAACATTCAGGGATCTTGCGTTGCAAGAATACTTTTAATTTTAGGGATGGATTTTACAGAAAAGGGTGTATTTACTTTACCTCCAAACATTTTCAAACTTCTGTGGTTCTTTTTAAAGTAAAATGAAAAGGACGCTCAAATGACTGGTAGCGAACATTCCCTAAAGGTCCCCAAATATTCACTAGAAGTCCTGCGAATGTTCCCCTGAGCATCCTTTCCACGTTTGAAGAAGCCAACACGAAGACTTTAAAAGTGGCCATTCAAGGGACGTTCTGGAGACCTTTTTCCTGTTAAGTGGGAAGTCGTTAGGAAACTGAAAAAGGATTAGTGTGGATGTGACCTTCAAAATTGTATATCAATTAAAAATCAACAGGTGTTTGTCCTAAAATTCCATAGGAGAAATAAGAAAAAAACAAAAATGAGACTTACTTATTTCATCAGAAAATAAGGTTATAAAGCTAAAACATTAGTGTGGATAGCAAAGCTCAGATCATTTAGCCCTGATCAGCTGGGGCCAATAGTCTTGGACCTCAAGCCGCGAGACCAACATCGATCTGTATTCCCACCATCAGGCCATTGGCCATTGGCCCAGAGGAAGCCCCAAGGTTGGCACGATGAAACCCCGGATGTGACAGTGGGATGCCCTAGCATGCCCTCATTTGGCCCGACAGTGGAAACGGAGCTATTCAGATTTCTGCCTTTTGATTGCCCACTTAGGTGTCTACAGCAAACCTGAGCACAGTTTGAGACATTGTTGGCACAAGTGAGACACAAGTGAAATTGCTGAAGCCTTTTGATCCTCAGGGTAACCATCTGAGAAGCAGGAAGCTTCTCAGACGGTAAGTTTGCTTATAATTTTACCTCATTGCTCAATAGGAGAAACAATCTAATTTGACATAAGAGATCCCTAATAGAAGTTTTCTTTACTACAGATCTGTACATCATGACAGGACTGACTCTGATGCATGAAATCAACAGTCACTCCACTCAAGTTGTGTCCATCATTTTGTTGTGTGTTCAAGGAAATTAAGAAAAAGCCAGACATGTGTCCGGAGCAACCAAGGAGCCTGAATCGTCTGGCTAACTTGAACAATGCTCTCCAGTGGTAAGAGCTAAGCACCGTAAACCAACCGGCATTCCTGGCCACAATTACAGAACCGAGCCAGATAGGCCTGTTCAAAACACCTACACACACGAAAACAAAGGCCTAGATTGTTCGAAGACAAGGGAACTCTCATCGCCGGCCTTGTCACCCCTGCAATCTCCTTCCCGAGTAGCGTTCAAATCATATTATCAAAGTTAACTCAATAAATTGTGAAGACATTGCCACTTGTTATTCAGTAATGAAATAGCCATGATGTCAGAGAGAAAGGGAAGGTAATTAGTGTGGTAACTGATCAACTCTAAAATAGTTAAATAAATAAACAAATAAGTACAATTCAGAGTAGCATTTGAGCAGATTATTTCTGTTTTAATGCTTTAAATTATATATATAAAAAAAGTCACAGAAGTTACAGAAAGAGAATTTTCTCTTGTAAATGACTTGTGCACTGTGAAAATCATACATTTAATTACTATCTTTGTCTTGTTTTAGTTGAAAAATATCTTAACCTTCAGATGCTTCCACTTTATTTTTTTACTTTATTCTTAAAAAATATGCCAGTGCCACAAGATAATACACTTAAAGATACATTCTTTGAAATCAAGTTTCCAATGCAGTTTTGAAGGGGAATTTATCTTGTTTGAAGGGTTTTTAGATATTTTTTACAGATATTTTTAGATATTAAATATTTTAACAAGACAAAGATACTTGTTAAGAATAGTTTTATTATATTTTTATTTCTTTCTACAGTGTAATGTAGAACAGAGCATCTTTTAATTGGGCAACTTAAAACAGCATTGTCATTTATTTTCACAGTTGCTCTAAGGCAAATAAAAAAAGAGCACTTAAAGTTCAACCACTGGCCAAAGGAATACAGTCATATTCACACAACATAATTATGTGTTAATGGTCTGCACCACCATTCTGCGGGGGAAAACACTTGTTGTAATTCAGTTTGCCATAAATTATTCCAGATGTAATGCAGAAACACATCTGCAGAAGATTAGACATGGCTATATGGATTTGTAATACACATATCCATGTAGTGCTGGTACAATGATTCACTTTTATATTTAAGAAAAGCAAAACCGTGTATGTGAAATTAGTGTAATTTGTAAAATGTGCATAAAAAAAAAAAATTAAAAAAAAAAACACTTTTCCTATCCCAGGTTAATATGCAGAGACAACTATAAGTAACTATTCATAGGTTGATTCCTCCAAAATGGTGGAGATTTTGATTCATCTTAGTGATTTGAGGCTTTTGATTCCATTCAACAAAAATAATTATTTAAATGTATTCACTGACCATTTCTGCAAATTATGCCTTTTCAGCAGAAGGTGGTGAAAAATGAGTGTCTTTAATGTTTTGAGCAAGTCACTGAATCAAATGCAAAGAGTTGTTCATGACCGAAACAAGTCTTATTGTCCTTTATTAAAATCTGTGTGTCAACAAATCTACTAAAAGAATTCAGCAGAGTGTTTAAGCATCATAAGTGTTTCCCCACAAATGACAACAAAGCATATACATGTATATCATATTGTGAACTGCTGACCATGACTTTTATTAAGCTATATAAAACAATGACAACAATAATAGCCTAAAATGTAATTATGAGTTTTAATAAAGTCCTTATGTCATTGTAATGTGTGGTCATCAGTCATTTTTATAATTAATCCGGCTCCCTTCTCTACGAGAACGAGATTGCTGAACTGAACAAACAACTTGCCACCTCTTGTTCAGCTGGTCAACAAATTCTCATTCATGAATGAGATGTGCCAGTGCATTAAGTTCGTTCATGAATGAGAAGTCTGGTTCAGACTTAAATTATTGACTTGTTCAGTGAAGGCTGCAGTGGCGGTTCTGGCTTACTTGGTGCTCTAGGTGAGATATGACGTGGCACCCCACTTAACTTCCCAACCCCTACCCCCCTCATTGTATGGACCTCAGCTTTGTAGGTTCATACATTGCAAGTAAATGTTGGTTAGAACTTTGAAACTTCAAAAAATCACATACAGGCAGCATATAAGTAGTCCAAAAGACTCCAGTGGTTAAATCCATGTTTTCAGAAGCGACATAATAGGTGTGGGTGAGAAACAGATAAATATTTAAGTATTTGTTTTACTCTAAATCTCCACTTCAACTTTCAGATCTGAAAGTGAAACTAAACAGGCATCACATGTGACTTTAAGATGTGAAAGTGGAGATACAGAGTAAAAAGGGATTATTGATCTATTTCTCACACACACCTATCATATCACTTCTAAAGACAGATTTAACCACTGGAGTTTTTTGGATTACTTTTATGCTGCCTTTATGTGCTTTTTGGAGCTTCACGGTTCTGGCCAACATTCACTTGGATTGTATAGACCTACAGAGCTGAAATATTCTTCTAAAAACCTTCATTTGAATTCTGCAAAATAAAGAAAGCCATGTTTCTGGAATGGCATGAGGGTGAGTAAATGATGAGAGAATTTTCTTTTTTGGGTATAACTAGACAATGAATATAGAAATGAAGTAACTAATTTTCATTGATGCAAAATCATCAATGACTTTGTCAAATCTGCCCAGCAATCACATGGTTAATACTTATTTTCTCGAGACCACTGATTCGATCCTGTGTCACGGTGTACCTATACTGTTGATTATGGTTATCTTATGTTTGTTCAGAATGTAAGAATGCATTATGAACATCTATAATCCTATCCATTTAGAGCCTTTTAGGCTGAGTAGCCTATTAGGAACAACTCGGGGCATCTTTCTCCCATCGCGATCTTGCAAGCTCTGTGCAGGGGCGATCGTTCAGGTACCCTGTCGTGCCACCCCAGAGAGCCTTGCCGCCTTAAGCGCCTGCCTATATCGCCTATGCCCAGATCCGCTACTGGAAGGCCGTATTCGTTCAGCGAGTTAAACCAGTAATATGCTTCTTCACAGCCCACAATCGAATGCTATTGGCTTGCGCTATACACACAAATGGAACATGCTTATCAATAAACGTACTAAAACACATAAAAGTTCAGTTTAAGTGCCATAACCATTCTAACAACCTAAGAAAGTCTTATTGTCCTATATTTGTCAAATGCTGGGCTTGACTGTTACAATACATAGAAAAAGCACAACATTTCCATTAGAAATTCATGTTATTGTAAATGTATGTTTTCAGTCATTTTTACACATTCATAAATTGGGGATTATGTGGATACCTGTGAACTTCTCGTAGTGCATTCCACCGCTTTCTCTCCATGTTGAACGATATTGGCATGCTGCACTGAAAGAACGACATGCCTTCTCCTCTTCAGTCAGATCCTCATTCACAAAAATGAGAGGACTGATTCATTTATTTAGTTCATGAACGAGTGTCTCATCTCGTTCAAACTCTAATGACTGAATGGTTCAGAAGGGCATATTTGTTTAGCAGGTCAAACCAGTGATATGCTCTTCTACTGGCTCACGCTATAGTAAGTATTTACAGGCAAAACGTTTTGGTTTAAAACTAGAGCTCATTTGCTTCAAAAGGGAGACACTTCAGTGCACAAGAAATATGAGTCAATGCATCTTGCTCAGTGAAATTCTCTTCAAACTGCTGCTTGAACATGGCAGTAGTTGACCTAAGAGTGACAAACGACTGTAGAAGACAGTTCCCCTAATGCATCCAACACTGTCCCTATTGGCAATGCCGAAAATGCAAAACATACCTGTGTTGCATTGTGAATGCAATGCGTGAATGATGCATGACATAGAACTTACTGTACGTAGTTTAAACCACTGGCGTTCATAAACTTCCATGTTTAAAGTCTTTATCTATGTCTAGGCCAAAGACAGCAATCATACAAAGCTACATGCTCAGTTGAGAGCAATAAATGCGTCCTAAAAATTTTAATGGACCATTATAATAATCCTACAGTTGTCATCTAACATCAGTGCATTCTCTTGGACAGGCCAGCTGGATAATCACATTTTAGATCCTACTAAGTAAAGTGTGGAGTTCCACAAGGCTCTGTCTTAGGTCCTCTGTTGTTCTTCTTGTACATGTTTTCCATTTTAGATATCGTCAGAAAAATGTGGAATTATTTTTTATTGTTATGCTGATGATATTCAATTTTTATATTTCTCCAAACCAAATAAAGCTGTGGAGTGTATTGAGGACACTATGGATGAAAGACTAGATGGCCAGTAACTTTCTTTCATTATTGCCAATTTTGACAATTTTTTTTCCCTCTTCTACCTAAACATCTCTAAGCAGTTTTATCTCAGCCACAGTCACATCAGCTCTCTGTGGGCTATTTTCTGTAAAGTTGCTTTGAAACAATATGTATTGTGAAAAGTGCTATACAAGTACACCTAACTTTACTATGGAAAGGTCTGCATGTCACAACCTCAAAAAAGTCCCAAAGATTATCAACTGCTTGCGTTGTTGGGAATCATTTTGCTAGAGTCTAATTAGTTCATTGTTTTAAATGTTTGCTACAGCACAATAAACGTCTTAAACATGAGATCAGGAATTCTATCTGCTGCTAATTCAGTCGCTGTGTTTTGGATTGTCCCCAGTTGTCATCCCTAAAGAGGCAACAGAGAGAGCACCAGAGCTTCTGAAGACCATGAAAAGTAATCACTACATAAATTTATTTCCTTTTTGCTCTTGCCAGAAAAGCAGCGGTGGTGACAGCCAGGTCTTTTCCTGTTGCGTTCTGGTCTCACTCCAGAAAGCTGTTAGACTCGTTAACACGGGCTGAAAATGCTGCCCGGCCCAGCGCCATATACCACCACTGACACGCTACAGACCTTATACACGTGGTGTGATGGAAAAGAAGGCAAAATATACATGTTAAAAAAGAATTGAGTACTAAACCTGTGAAATACAGCCAATGATTGGGTATATTTTGCCTTCATCTCAGCAGGTCAGTACTGAATGGGATTTTGCCAAGTAAGACATGTTCCTGGATCAACATCTTTGTTGATCCTGGAACAATATTCCTAACAACCATCACGTTTTAAGGCTAGACGTGTTCACATGAGAACTTGTGTTGTTTAGCGCCATTGTGAACGAGCTTCATGCACTCACAGACATCAAGATTTTCACTGGAAATGTTTTTATTTTTTTATTCTGTGTTGTTTCACATGCCTTTAGAAGATTTAAAATTTGATGCACAAGTCGCAGGACTACATTTATAATACTTGTGGGTCCTTTATTAAGCTTTAAAGTGAAACAGTTTTCAGATTCCAGAAATCATTGTATTTTTTTCCCTATGTACTGCATCTGAAGTTTTGGTCAAATTGTTAAAATATTCAAAAAGAGACAAAATATTGCTAAAATGTCAAGAAAAGATTGACGTTCAAAAGCAGGCATGCAGCATTGCATCATTTGCTGTTGGCCACATGGAAGCAGACGGTCTTAGGTTTGTTTTGACAAAGGGTCAAAGGTTTGGACCTAGGGAAGCTGATTGGTTTCTTCCACTTGGCAACAGCTAATCATGAATCACTGGGAACAGGCTGGTGTTTTTGTTAAGGAAACAAAGTTAGGAGGCAAACAAGTGTCAAATATAAATCACAGCATGTTTCACATTCTTAACTGGGCCATATTTCATTCCAAATTCAGAGGAAAGAAATTATATTTTGTAATGAATGAAGCATGTTTTTGGACCATTAAGATTGGTTTACATATTGTCATGGCAATTAAGCACATTTTAAAAACAATTATGCATAAAGTAATTCAATAATATATACAATTTATTTTAATTATAAAATATTTATGCCACAATTTGTTGTATGCATTATTCCTCCTTGTATTTATGCTGATTTAAAAAATAATAATAATCGCATTACAATAAACAAAACTCAAAATCGCTTTCAGCGTCACACTCATTAGCTTAATACAGTCTGTTTTAGATGGGTAGCTCCCTCTCCTCTTGCCGCTGGCGTGATCCCTTATATACCACTCTCCCCAAGCTCACTGCAATTGGATAGATGTGTTAATCATTATCTGGCTCAGGTGTATGCACCCTTACTGCTTTCTTACTCTCCGGACGGATGCTCGACCATGCCCCCGCTGCCACACATCCCCACTGGCCTGTCTACCAATCCCCCCCATTTCTGGACAGGAAGTCGGTGACAGCCATCTGCGCTCCTGGTCCGTGGACCATCTTGAACGTAAATGGCTGAAGAGCCAGATACCAACTGGTGATCCACGCGTTGGTATCTTTCATGCAGTGGAGCCATTGGAGTGGGGCGTGATCTGAGCAGAGAGTGAAGGCTTGCCCCAACAGGTAGTACCGGAGAGTGAGGACCACCCACTTGATGGCGAGACACTCCTTTTCAAGGAGTATCTCACTTGATGGCGAGACACTCCTCCCCCTCCACCACCTGCGAAAGCACCGCCCCTAGCCCTCTGTCTGAAGCGTCCGGGCAGTGTTCGGACAGTCGGTAGGGACGGCTACGTACCACTACCCCCAGCTCGGACTCGATGTGGTGCTGGATGAGGTTTGTATGACCCGACAGAGGAGAAAACATGTCTGCAAATTCCTGTTGCAACTTGGCAACCTCTGCGACTTGATACGGTGAGAGGTGATCTCCACAAGTGACCGGGGTGATATGATTGGGTTTTGTATTCACCTCCGGCCCGAGCTCCGAGAACTACCATAGCCAACGTCACAGGGACCTCCTCCCTCCATAATTTCAGGAGGTTGAGGTGGTACACTTGACGTGCGCCCCCTCTATCAGTTCGCTTCACCTCATAATCGAGATCTTCCACTCGACATGTGACCTCAAAGGGTCCTTGCCACTTAATTTGGAGCTCGATGTGGGGAGTAACACGAGCACTTTATCTCCCGGTGCAAACTCACATAGCCGAGTACCCCTGTTATACAGGTGGCTCTGACATTCTTGAGCTTGGAGCAAATTCTCCTGTGTTAGTTGCCCTGGAGTGTGGAGTTTTGCTCTAAGATCAAGAACGTATTGAATTTCATTTTTACTGGTTGAAGGTCCCTCCTCCCACGTCTCCTGTATGATGTCGAGCACCCCATGCGGGCGCCGCCCATAGAGCAGCTCGAATGGGGGAAACCCACTGGAGGCTTGCGGGACCTCTCGCACTGCAAACAACAGGGGCTCGAGCCACTTATCCCAATTTCCAGCATCTTCGTGTATGAACTTACGAATCGTATTCTTCAGGGTTGTATTAAATCGTTCCACCAGGCCATCCATCTGCAGATGGTACATGCTGGTGCAAACCGATTTAATACCCAATAATTCGTAGAGTTTGCAGAGTGTCCGTGACATAAATGTCGTGCCTTCATCAGTGAGGATTTCTTTTGGAATACCCACTTGGGAGATAATTCTGAAGAGTGCCTCTGCAGCACTGCGTGCTGAGATGTTGCGCAGAGGCACCACTTCCGGATATCGCGTTGCATAGTCCACCAGGACCAATACAAAGTGATGCCCGCATGCAGTCCAGTCTAATGGCCCGACAAGGTCTATGCCAATTCTTTCGAAGGGGACCTCGATTAACGAAAGGGGGCGCAATTGCACTCTTGTGGTGGCTGGTGGATTCACCAGGTGACATTCACGGCATGCTGCACACCACCTTCCAACATCGCCAATAATAACAGGCCATTAGTCGGTTCAGTGTTTTCCTCTCCCCTAAGTGACCCGCCATCGGATTATAATGAGCCGCCTGGAACAACATTTCCCAGCGGCTCTGCGGTATTAACAGCTGGGTTGTATCCTCTTTTGTTTGAGAATCCTGTGTCACTCGATACAACCGTTCTTTTATTATTGTAAAATAAGGATATGAAAGTGCGATGTTCGGCTGGAGTTGTTGACCATCAATAACTTTCACTTGGTCGAGGGCATGCCTGAGGGTTTCATCTCTGGACTGCTCTAGTGGGAAATCCCTTTCGGGAAGTCCCCTGAGGATGGGAGGGGCCGCAGACTTCCCCTCCCCGGCTCTGCCTCCCCTGCCAAAGCATCGCACATTTCACATCTAAAAGCCTTCTTGCAGGACCCATCCGCACATATTATAACACATTTTTGAACAAAGGCCAATTAGTTCCCAGACTAATGCACACACTTCACCCTCACCCTTTTGGTTGTGTCAAAAGTGTTGAACCAAGCATTGGTGGATAGTGGTCTGGTTACAACCTGTGTCCACCAAGGCTTTGTGAGTACTCCCCTTGACACTTACCGGTATCATGTACGCACCAGCCCGATTGGGGGCAGCCTGTGGAGTGTCGGGGATCTGGACTACAGTTCCCAGCTCCATCACAGGGCATTGATCCCAGAAGTGCCCTGGATCCCCGCAACTCCAGCAAAGGCTGGCCCAGGCGCTACGCCCGCACCTGCGTCGGCAGGCACATCCACCTGAGGGGGAGAGCAGTGGGGAAATGAAGATGCCGGGGGGAACAAACCCCCACGAACAGGAAGCCGGCTTCAGTGGTGGGATTCCATGCCTCTGTGGTACTGGGATGGGCTGTGGGGAGAGAGCAGAGTGAGAGGAGAGGGGGGAGGGAGAAGAGATCGGGGAAAACACAGGGGGAGGGGAGAGAGAGTGGGAGGGCTCTTCCGCCCTCTGGTACGCTGTCATATGGTCCTCTGCCAATTGGACAACTTCATCCAGCGATGCCAGGTGGTGGCACTGGACCCATCCCACCGTTCCTTTCGGTAGCCGACGGATCAGCTGCTCCAGCACCACCTGGTCGACATCTCCCTTGATGTCGCGGTCCTCTGCCAGCAGGCGTCTCGGAGCTGTTGAGTGAAGGCAAACAGGCGGCCGGTCCTCTCCAACTTCACTGAATGAAAGAGCTGTCAGTATTGTTCTGGACTGCGGCTAACCCGCTGCAGGATGGTCTTCTTCAAGTCATCATAAACCAGGAGACTAGCCGCCGACAGTTGTTGAGCTGCGAGTTGGGCTTCCCCGGACAGCAAGGGAATGAGACTGGCTGCCCATTGGGCGCGCGGCCAACCACAGATCTCGGCGGAACGCTCAAAGAGGTCCAGGAAGGCTGAATCATCTTCCGCCCCCATCTTCAGGAGGCATGGGGACTGCCGGGGCTCCAGATCGCATGCCGGTCCTCTGATTGAGCTCGGAGGATCTCGTGGAAACGGCGATCTTGGTCTTGTCGAAGCTCAAGCAGGGCCTGTTGGTGGGTGTGGTGTAGGCCGGCGAGGGACTTGAGGACTTCTGCCAACTGTGAGGACTCCATGAGGCGTACTTCCTCCAACTTCCCAGGTTTCAGCACCAGTGTAAAGACTTCACGTAGGGAGGGAAAGGAGGACACAGGGAACTGGATACTTCAACTCAAAGGTGAGACTTTTAATAACAAAACTCAAAATTGCTTTTCACCGTCACACTTATTAGCTTAATACAGTCTGTTTTAGACGGATAGCTCTCTCTCCTCTTGCCGCTCACGTGGTCCCTTATATACCACTCTCCCCAAGCTCACTGCAGTTGGAAACAGGTGTTAATTATTATCTGGCTCAGGTGTATGCACCCTTACCGCTTTCTCCGGACGGACGCTCGACTGCCAAAATATTGTATTACAGTAATGAGAATCCTAATGGGAATAAAAAAAAAAAAAAATAAATAAATAAAAAAGAATATATATATATATATAAAATGACAATGTATAGATGCATTTCAGTAATAGGAATTTGCCGTGCAAATAATGTCACAATGCAAAATTTCTCAATAATACAAAAAAGATCTACATTTTCAAGTCTTCATTTTCTTTGTGCATAGTATTACCTCTAATTTTCTTTTGATTCAAGGGTTAAATATGACCTGACATGTTAGAAAGAGTGAGCCATGTTCACAAAGGGCTTGATTATAGCTTTTGGTGTCTGGGCTCAGGTGTGCAAACCCTCAGGTACATTCAGAGAGTGTACAAAGAGTTGAAACTAATTTTATACATCCCGACCACAGGAGAATTTATCATCTGCATTACTCAGTTTGTCTTGCATCAGATGTAATTCTGCCATTGTCATTGTGTGTCAGCAATATCAAAACAGTAATTTGACTCAAAGTTGAAGCTCTATGTATCAATACATGTATCACCTAATATTTATAACCCTGACAAAAAATACCATAGCTTCTGCCAAAATAGAAGTTAATGTTACTACTGCAAAATCAGAATGAATTAATATGGAATCTCCTTCAAACAGTGTAAGAAGCAAGCTTCATCATTTTGATTTTTATTATTTTAATTTATTTTTTATGAAAGTGGTGGCTAATGCCTTAAAACAGTTTTATTGTAGGTTTACATACGACATAGGGTAGTACGACACCATTATATATACACACACACTCACACACACACAAATGCCATATAAATAAATAACAAATAATAATAAAAAAAAAAAAAATATGAATAAATAAATAAAACATTTTAATTAAAGATTATCGAATAATATTGAATATGTGAAAAAACCTTTAATCAAAATAATTGTTTAGTTATTTTCTTTTTTACTTTGGGTGAAATATTACCTGAACAAATTTTGTTAGATTGACCTATTTAGTGTTTTCATTACAGAATATATATATAAAAAGTATGTTTCAATATATTTTTCAAATACATTTTTATTGTTCCTTATTTAAAGATGTATTTAAATTTAAAGCTTGTATAAGCTATAATCATAAAATGTTTGCAGCCCACTAAACACAGGCATGACAAGAAATACCTCACTCATAAAGCTGTACATGGCTCTCACATGACTGAGGTCATATTATCCAAGCACTAGCTGTTTGTCACATTTTTAGTACACATTAGTAGTTCCATGTTGATACACAGCATGGAACATGAGAGGCAGTGTCTCCGAGTTGTTAAAGTCTCTTTCTGCACTTCAGTTCGGCTGGCTGTGAGATCCCGGTGAGAGCACTGGAGCTTACATACTGAGAGGACAGAGGTCATGCAGGGTCAGGTCTCCACCCACAGGATAACACATTAAACCCATTCCCTCAGGGCAGAGACAGTCAAGTGCGTACATGAACATACTGCCAGTTGTGTCCTAATGATAGTGAACTTGAACATAAGACTTGCTAGATGACACCCTAGAGGAGAGAAGCCTATTACTTTAACCACAGCAAGAACAAAAAGACTTGTAAACTGAACCCAATTTTGGGCTTTTGTCCTCTTTATTAGATGGATACAATGCACAGTGACAGGAAATTATCAGGAAAATAAATCTAATTTTAAATAAAATAAATCTAATCTAATCATCATGTTGGGTAAAATAAAAGAAATAGTTCACCCAAGAATGAAAATTGTCGTAATCCCTCCAAACCTGTTTCACTTACTTACTTCTATGGAACACAAAAATAGACATTTTGAAAATGTTTAATTTTTTTCTACACAATGAAAATTTCAGAAAGGACAAAGAAGCACTATTAAAGGAACCTAAAAGTAGTAAATACAAATTGTGGGCTATATTCCCAGCCTGGGGTGTGTTTCTAAAAGCATTGTTAGCCAACTATGGTCACAAGTTCCATCGTTACCAACATAGTCCAATGCTTGGTGATTCTTGAAACCGTAGTTCCAACAAACATTCACAAACAGCATGGCAAAATTGTGTTGTTGGAACTACAGCTATATGGCAGAAATAGTTAGAGTAGTATGGTAGTAATCAATTCTGTACACAGCAATACTTTGTGCTTTAACACATGCATGCGCACATTACCTGTTGTGCACTACCAAAAATAATGTGCAGTTGTGCACACTTGCTTTGTTATATGAAATATCAACAGTAAGTTACAGCACAGACAACCAAAGTTTAGGGCTGTGCACTATGGACAAAAATAACATATTAGAGATTTTTTTTATTTTTATTGATATTGTGATTTTGAGTTTAATTGCAATTTTGGCAAATATTGTTCCTTATTCACACATTTTACATTCAAAAATGCATTTCAGGGTTCAAAAACACATTTCAGGAGGGAAATAAAATGCCTTTGTATAAATTATAGATACATTTGCATACATTTCCAATTTCCGTTCTGTTCTCTCACTGTTACCTACCATGAGCACTGCATTCTGATTGGTTAGATCTTGTCAGAGTGCAAAACATGTGCACCAATCAGAATGGTGAATTAAACATCACAAAATTCTGAGTAAACAAGAAAATAAAATTGCAGCTGGCTAATATCAAACTTTTTTGCGATTAACTGCATGGCACTACCAAAAGGCCCTGATGGGCTATGTGGCAATCACACCAGCGAAGTGTGACTGAGCTGCCAGAGGTGCTGCTTTGAGAGGTGCTGCTGTTCTTCAAGTCAAGTCATTTTTTTTGTCTAGCACTTTTCACAAGACACATCGTTTCAAAGAAGCTGTACAGAAAATCATGCATTAACAAAAAATGAAACTGCAGTATCTATAAAGTCTTAGAGTCATCATTGTGTAATTTGATTAAATATGATTGTAAATTGTGTATAAAAATTAAATAATTAAATAATAATTGTATTTAGAACCCCAGTGAGCAAGGTGAAGGCGACTGTGCCAAGGAACACAAAACTTCATAAGATGTTGGTTAATGGAGAAAAATAACCTTGGGAGAAACCAGGCTCACTGTAGAGCCAGTTCCCCTCTGGCTAACAGCATGAATATAATGCCAATATTACATAATTATGTGCAGTGCAGGTCATGGTTTAAGATTAGTAAAGAAAGTAAATGTTAAGGTCTAGTGTTTTTTAATTGTTTTTTTTTTTTTTTTTTTTTTTATGAACTGTAAGATTAATCAATAATGTCTTTGAAGTTCATCCTGGATTAACTGCAGAAGTTCACATAGATATATTGTCCTTTGTTAGTTGGCTGATGAAGGCTTTTGTTGGCAATTCATTGATTGTCTATATATTCCATTTCAAGAGTGTAATCCATCAATAGACAAAGGTGATGCAGGCAGAGATCAATGAGGTGCATCGCAGTTCAACCTGCAAGTCATTTTGGTGAGGTCTATCCTAAGTCCAAGGTTCAGGCAGTGGCACATGAAGTATCCCATGTCTTATGGTTGGAGTTGGCATCAGTTCATCCTCTGAAGTCCATCGTAAAAGACTGAAGTGATGTCTGGCTAGCACTGGCTGCATTTAGTCATCATCACTCAGAGACATGTAGCAGTGGAGTCCGACACCAAGCTGGATCTGACCGGCTCTGGTAACCTCGGGATATGAATCCCGAGGTTGAGACATGGAAACAAACAGAATAATATTAGCGTAGATGCCATTAAATTTTATGCAGAGTTATAGATCATGATAGATGTTTCTGGTTCCGGCAGACCTAACTAAAGCAGCCTAATTGTGAGTTGATGGATAAATAGATGAGTCTTTAGTCTAGACTTAAACTCAGTGAGTGTGTCTGCATCCCGAACAGTGTCCCGAATAGTATTCCATAGTTTAGGAGCCAAACAGGAAAAGGATCTACCTCCTTTTGTGGATTTCGATAGTTAATGAAAAGGACTGTGACAATGTTATGACCGCTGAAAAGAATTGTAGTCCATGTATGCTTCTGAAGACCTTTTAAATTTACACTGCAAGACAAGCAAGCCAAAGGTTTTTTTATATTAAGGAAGGTCTGAGCAAGTGACTTCAGCACAGGGCAAGTGGTGCGCCGTGATTGTATAGTGGTTAGCATCCGCATTATGGCCGCAGCAACTCCTGTACAAATCCGGGTCACAGAAGCCTTTTCCAGTAGATGAAGAAATCAATCTCCTTTTGCCACCTCTGCTCACCCCAATACTTCATTTGGGTGTGTGCATGGCTGAAGCTCTGCGGTATGCTGTGTTTTACCCATCCAGCCAAAAAAGTACAACTGTGCAGACATGTGTAGTTGTGGCTGAGTAATTAAGGCAATGGGCTTGTAATCCACTGAGGTCTCCCCATGCAGGTTCAAACCCTGCTGACTATGGTTGCTATCTACTAAGCTTTTACTTTCCTCTCTTTGTTTAGAGTTGGTGTCACTAGGATGCATTAATAATGCCTTTGTCCGTGTCTATGTACAAGCTTCTTTTTTTTTTCAATTTCACTTGCCGACCTGCATCTCGTTTCGAGCCTGAAGTGGGAACATTTCTAAAAGGCCCAATTCGTCTCTTTATTTGTACATACATTTCAGGCAGTAGGAGCTGTGGCTTGGGTAACCCCTGATGACTTAAAGGCCTTAACTAGCACAGGGCAAATGGTGTACCATGATAGTATAGTGCTTAGTACTCTGCGTTGTGTCTGCATCAACCCTGTTTTGAATCTGGGCCATGGCAGCCTTTTCCGGTAGGTGAAGAAATCAAACTCCTTTTGCCACCTCTGCTCACCCCAATCCTTCATTTGGGTGTGTGTGTGGCTCAAGCTCTGTGGTGTCCTATGCTTTAGCCATCAAGTAAAAAGCATACAAGAATACAGACAGGTGTAGTTGTGGCCGAGTGGTTAAGGCGATGGACTCGAAATCCATTGGGGTCTCCCCTCGCAGGTTCGAATCCTGCCGACTACGTTTCCATACTGTTGTGCTTTTTCTATCCTCTCTTGGTTTATAGTGGGTTTCACTGGGATGCATTAATTATGCCTTTAGCTGTGTCTTTGTTCAAGCTTCTTTTTTTTCAAAAACCACATCTTGTTTCGAGCCTGAAGTGGGAACTGTTCTAAAAGGCCCAAGTTGTCTCTTTATTTGTCCATACACTTCAGGCAGTAGGAGCTGTGGCATTGGTACCGCCTGAAAACTTAAAGGCCTTAACTAGCCAGCTCAAGAGTCATGAAAGGTTGCCTTTCTGCTGTGGTTTTGGAAGATGACTGCTTTTATTTCCTCAAGAGAAGCAAGTCTTATGTCCACGCAAAGTTCCTCCACTCAAAGAGCTGTTATGTACTCTGTCAGAGCAATAAAGCTATTGTGTTCTCATTATGACTTTCTAGTAATAATTACTCTGCTCTCTTGACCAAAAAAAGAGTTGGCAAGCTACCATGAACGGATCCCAGCCTTTTATTTTTAGCATTCCCAATCTGCCAAGAGCAGCTCAACACTCTCAATCCTTATTGTTTGTAGACTTCATGACGAATGAATTTAAGATTAACTGGGTGTGTGTGCTTTTTGATTGAAGTGCCTTTATGTTCCAGGGGGTTGGGGAAACCCACAAGAGCCAGGATGGCTAAATTGGTAGAGCATCAGAATTTTAATCTGAGGGTCCAGGGTTCTTTTACCTATTCATAGTGACCCTAAGCTAGCTGCTACATTCCCCTACTAAATTATCAACCACTTGCAGTTATGGATGTGTGTAACATCCAAAAGGTGTTATATGCCTGTCTAATTTCTTCACCATGGGATTTAGGTTTCGCCACTGGAGGGCTAGGTGGCAATCTCAGTTGGGAAGTGTGACTGAGCTGGCAGAGGTGCTGCTTTTAGAGCACCACTGGCAGTCTTTGCCTGATCAAGCAGTCCTGCTCTCTGTTTGGGAAGCATTGATGCAAAGACCCAGTGAAATAGACAACCTTTTCCGCTTACATGTAGTCATCACTGAGTGGTTAAGGTGATGGACTATAAATCCATTGGGGTTTCCTCATACAGGTACGAATCATGTCGACTACGATGCTGCTGATCTCATACTTTCTGTCTTTTGGCAACGCTCGTGTACTAGAGGGTTGAGATCCTTAATGAAAATGGCTGTGACTATGTTATGATCATTGAAAAGAATTGTGGTCTATGTATTCTTCAGAAGTTCTTTTAAATTAAGGCTTTTTATATTTAGGCAGATCTGAGCAGGTGACTTAAGCACAGGGAGAGTGGTGCACCGTGATCATATAGTGGTTAGTATTCTGCGTTGTGGTCGCAGCAACCCATGTTGGAACTCGGGTCACAGCAGCCTTTTCTGGTAGATGAAGAAATCAAGATCCTTATGCCACCTCTGTTCACCCCAACCCATCATTTGGGTGTGTGCGTGGCTCAAACTCTGCTGCATCTTGTGCTTTACCCATCAATCCAAAAGTGTACAACAGTGCAGACGGGTGAAGTCGTGGCCGAGTGGTCAAGGTAATGGACTCGAAATCCTGACCTGCCAAAAGCAGCGCAACACTCTCGATCCTTTTTGTTTGTTAACTTCATGGTGAATTAAGTTAAACAGGGTACTTTTTGGCTGAAATGCCTTTATGTCCCAGGGGGCTAAACCAAACAACATGAGCATAGATGGCTCAGTTGGTAGAGCATCAGACTTTCAATCTTTGAGTTCAAGGTTCAATCCCTGTTTGGGTGACAGGCAGTCAGTTTGTGGTGAGCCTAATTTAGCTACTACATTCCCCTTTTAAATTATCAACCCCTTTATCTTATGGATGTGAGTAATGTCACATACCTGCTTAATTTCTTCACCATGGGATTTAGGTTTGGCCAATGGAAGGCGTGGTGGCAATCTCACCAGGAAAGTGTGACTGAGCTGGCAGAGGTGCTGCTTTGAGAGCACCACTGGCAGTCTTTGCCTGGCCAAGCAGTTCTGCCCTCTGTTTGGGCAGCACTGATGCAAGGAACCAGTGAAATAGACAATCGTTTCCACTTGCATGTAGTCTTTGCTGAGTGGTGATGGTGATGGACTATAAATCCATTGGGGTCTTCCCATACAGGTTCGAATAATGCTGACTACGGTGCTGCTGATCTTGTACTTTCTGTCTTTTGGCAACGGCTGTGTACTAGGGGGTTGTGATCATTAATGAAAATGGCTGTGACAATGTCATGACCATTGAAAAGAATTGTGGTCCATGTATGCTTCAGAAGTCCTTTTAAATTTACACTGCAAGACAAGCAGGCCAAAAGCTTTTTATATTTAGGCAGGTCTGAGCAGGTGACTTCAGCACAGGCAGAGTGGTGCGCCGTGATCATATAGTGGTTAGTACTCTGTGTTGTGTGCGCAGCAACCCCTCTTGGAATCTGGGTCATGGCAGCTTTTTCTGGTAGATGAAGAAATCAAGCTCCTTGTGCCACCTCTGCTTACCCCAACCCATCATCTGGGTGTGTGCGTGGCTCAAAATCTGCTCAAAAGAATTGTGGTCAATACAGTTTGCTTCCTCAAAATGAGCTATTTTTTACTTCTCTCTGAGCTTGCTTGGTTAAATTATCCAGTGGTATATATATATCAGATGTCCAGAACACATTTGCATACCAGCAGAAAAATCTTGATAATCAAATCATCTGCAAAATATGTTATTAACTACTGTTATATATCATCGCTTTCCAATGACACCGAGATTGAGCTTCTAGTCCACTCAGAGGCCAAGATATTCAATCAGTGAGGAACATGCATGCAATCTAAAATAGGCTGGATGCCTATGGTGTGGGTGCTCAGCTGTGTTAAGGGCCAAATACATTTTAGATCTGTATATTGTGATGGAAGGTGATAGAGGAAAAAAAAAAATCCTAGTACTTGCTGCCATATAGTGGAATAAAATAAGATTGTTTGCAGGGAGATAGAGCAAACAGAACCAGAATTACATTTTTACAAATTTATAAGCAATTTTTAATAGGTTGGCCATTTAAAAAAATAAAAATAAAATAGACAGCTCAAGGATTAAATCAGTGCAAGATTTGGCGGATGGAGATGAAGATCATTGAATAAAGACTTACATTTGAATCTATTCCTCACACAGAGCTATTATATGGCTTCTGAAGTCATGGATAATAGCATTAAAAAAATGACTAAAATACCAACGATTTCTGTAAAATAATTATTGGTCCTGGAAAATATTTTAGTATTATAAAACTGTTAGGCTGTGTCGCTAACAAGGTCTTGTTACATGTACAAAAACATGGTAACAATAGGGACTCAAATACACAAATTTGTATTAATTTGTTACTGCCAGCAGAATGAATGAAGCCCTGTCACATACATTCTCTGCTTATCTGCTGTCATTTCTGCTTTGCTCTGATGAAATAGTTTAAATATTGATATAGTTCAAAATATGATTTTTTTTCGTTCCAACATTGCTGTTGTGTTAACTACAAAAACATTTCAGTTGTAAACTTTAGACAATGACAACGGTCAGATTGTGTAGTGATGCAGCCATTACACCACGGGATGTGATTAATTAATGATTCATTTTCAATAATTCAACAGTCAGAGTCCGCTTGTATTGCGGTCAGTGATGCAGAAAACATGCACCAAGTCATAAAAATGGCATTAGCTATAAAACACGGAATGTCACAGAATTTAACTTATTTGGGATGAAAATTAATGTTTGAATGCACAATTAAATCAAATTAAAATTGCAATCCTAGTGAAAATTGTGAAAATTGAAAGTTGGGGGCCTGGGTAGCTAAGCGAGTAAAGACGCTGACTACCACCCCTGTAGTTGCACGTTCAAATCCAGGTGTGCTGAGTGACTCCAGCCAGGTCTCCTGAGCAACCAAATTGGCCCGGTTGCTAGGGAAGATAGAATCACATGGGGTAACCTCCTCGTGGTCACTATAATGTGGTTATCGCTCTCGGTGGGGCATGTGGTGAGTTGTGCGTGGATGCCGCAGAGAATAGCGTGAAGCCTCCCACATGCGCTATGTCTCTGTGGTAACACACTCAACAAGCCATGTGATATGATGCGTGGATTGACGGTCTCACCTGCAGAGGCAACTGAGATTTGTCCTCTGCCACCTGCATTGAGGCGAGTCACTACACCACCACGAGGACTTAGAGCACATTGGGAATTGGGATTTCCAAATTGGAGAGAAAAGAAAAAGAAAATTGAACGTTAAAATTGTAGTCCTAGTGTGATTATTAAAACACAAAAGGCTGTGATTTTATTGAATAAATCTTCAATCTGCATGTGCTGCATGCTTCAAAGAGAATGTGTGAAGACAAATTTACCACTCACACACTGAAAACACCTCATCATGATCACCATGTGCATTCTGTGCAGAGTGCTCTCTAATAAATATATACAGACTATATATTTATTAAATTCAATCACAGATTTTTGGGGTTTAATAATAACTGGTGTTATTACTTCGTATCCGGAGGTGAGAAACTACCATCAAAAACACAAAGAAAAGGCTAAATAAATGCTCTATTTAAATGGACACGTGAAATAGAGATAGAAAAATATCAAATTAATTCATAAATAATTAAATAATAATAATGTATTAAAGCAATATCTCACATCTGTGATGTTCTATTGTGCACCACTGCATTTGACAAAAAAAAAATTTCAGTTATGTTTCGTATTGTGCTGCGAGAATTTAGTATAAAAGCACTTGATCTGATAAAAAATAACGCAATGTTATTTTGAAAAATTAAATGAATTAAAATAATTATATTTTCATTTAATTAAAGCTTTAAGGAATTCATTTGATTAGACACCATCTTGATAATAAAATTTAATTAAACTGTCGAATACAGAATTCAGAAAAAAATAACCATTTAATAACCACAATATACAGCATGACTTTTTTGCTTAAATATTTCACCTGTTGAGTGCATAACATCACCTGGAAATGTCCTGAAATGTTGTGCTTTGAAAAGAGTGGGAACCCTATAAATGATTGAGCAGTGATTAAACGATTACATAATGTTTATACATTTTAACATTTGAAAGTTTAATCTTGGTTAAAGTAATTTAATCCTTTGAAACGAGTTAAATATGGCACCAGAAATCACCAGAACAGAATGGAAATGTTATAATTTCAAATGAGATGAATGTGTCAACTGCGTTAAATAAATGTGATGACGATGAAAATTTAATTAATGTCGTTAATTATAAATATAACAAAATCAACCAATTAATTCCATGAATTCAATATTTATGCATTTAATAAGATATGTAAACATTTGTATGTCTCTAAAGTTGTTCATACATAAAATTATTGTTTTAGATGTTTTAGAATACATAAATAAATATAAACAATATCGTACATGTCAGTCTATGCAAACCTAAGCAAACTTACATGTGCTAGAACCACACTTTACGTAAGAATCCTCATGAGATCCTGATAATATTCCATGTCTGCTGAAGCCACATGATTTGTTATTGATTGACTAAAGATATTGTTAGTAGTTCTCAAATCTCATTTGCACTTCTGCATATTTAACTGGTGCATTGCGATATGTTAATAGACATGCATGAGCCAATGGAACGTGACGTCACTGATGTCAAACCTGGAGCAACATCTGGACCAAGAATGAATATGTGAAATCGCAATGCAGTGATTTTTATATTTGGGTGAACAAATCCTTTAAAGTAGGAAAAAAAAAAAAAAAAACGGTGATCAAAAATGTGTGGCGTAAACCGTATTCAGGGTTGTCTAGGGTGATATCTTCAGGGTCTAGGTGGTGTCTTTAAGGTGAAGACAATTAGTCTCCCAGACAACTCTCATCAGACAGCTTTAATTAAACCATCCTGTCTCTCTTCTCTTCGTCTTTCTCCTCACCTCCTACACGATCACAGAAAGGAGGGACTTTAATTGCCCTACAGCCATACGTCACTGCTAATAATTTGTTTCGCAGCTGTGTTCTCCTGCTACAGTGTGGATTAGATGGAGATTGGTCAGTGGGGGATGTTCGACTGTGATTGTAGAGTTATTAACAGAATTTGCTTCAATTCAGTATATCAATGACTCCCACTGCGATAAACAATCAGCACTTCAGCAAATTAAAAAGTGACCACAGGTGTGTCCTCTCTCCTACTGACCAAGGAATCGAGCACTAATTGCTTTTAATTTCTCTTACAAGACCATCAAATTAAAAGAAGGGGAGAGCGGTGGTTTTACTGAGGGCAGAGATGCTGTGCAAGACACTTTTGTTATTAACCCAAAGTGGACAAAGACAGCAAATGAGATCTACAGTATGAGACTACAAGGACAGGAAAATAAACACACTATGAGTCTCAGATGTTGTCTTTTTTATGAACATTTTTTTTTTTTTTTTTTACTTATCTTATTAACACATTAATTCAGTGTGATTGGTTTTATATATATATATATATATATATATATATATATATATATATATATATATATATATATATATATATATATATATATATATATATATATATATATATATATATATATATATATATATATATATATATATATTATATATATATATATATATATATATATATATAAATTGTATAAAAATTAATATATATATTATATATATATATATTTTTTTTTTAATATATATATATATATATATATATATATATATATATATAATTGTATAAAAATTAACGATTGCAAGTGAATGGTGGCCAGAACTCTGAAGGTCAAAAAACATATAAAGGCAGGATAAAAGTAATCCATTCGACTCCAGTGGTTTAATCCATGTCTTCAGAAGTGATATGAGTAGTGTGGGTGTGAAACAGATCAATATTCAAGTCCTTTTTTTTTACTATAAATTCTCCTCCCTGCCCAGTAGGTGGCGATATGCACAAAGAATGTGAATCGCCAAAAACAAAAGAAGAAAGAATGTGAAAGCGAAAGTGGAGACTTACATTTTTAGTTGTTTAAAAAAAAAAAAAAAAAAAACATGATATAAGATTAAGATAATATGTAAAGGTATTTCTACTGATATAAAAACATGGATTTGTGAGAGTTTAACAGCAATGAAGTGGTCAAAATAAAATGAAGCACAGGTCATCGTTGTTGTCAGAGAATCTGGCCAATTACGAGTAAGCTTTGTCATCATCACAGCTTGTGCAGCTACTTTGGGTAAACTGCGGCAGCTCAACTAGGCGGCTGGTCTCGAATCTTGGCACTTTTATGGCATACGTCATGGTGACACAGAAGCGGCACAGATGAAAATCTGTGCATTGTAAAAAGCCAGACGAAGTCGAACACACCGATTATTACCAATTTTGAAAGCGAAGAGATTAGCCAATCATGACATAGTCCATTTACATATAAAATTCTTAAAGGCATAGTACCAGCAAACGGCCCATTTAATATAAAAACTAAATTATGACTCTTACTTTGGCAAAAAATGCTTGTCTGGACTTCTTTAATGTGGTGAATAAGAGCTGTACAGCATCTCTAGAACATGAAGAAGGTAAAGCCAAAGTGTGTGAAAGAGCAAACGGAAGTGAGAAGAACAGCATACCTAGAAAACAGCTAGAAGGAAGTGAGTTACAAAGAGAAAACACCTCTCTGTACATTCCCAACAAGTACAACGGAGAGCACATCCTTTGTGATCCGCTGCTCTGTCTGTCTATCTGTCTCTCAGTGTCTCTCTCTCTGTCTCTCTCTGTGTGTGTGTGTGTGTGTGTGTGTGTGTGTGTGTGTGTGTGTGTGTGTGTGTGTGTGTGTGTGGAGTAAGAACGTTTGCGTGTGTCTGTGGTGGAGAGTGTGTATGGTACAGAGTAGACGTTCAGTGCTAGATGACAGGAAGTTTAACATACTGTATATAACACACCATTTCTCGGATTCCAGTCTCTTTACTGAAACCCACAGAATGACATTCTTGCATGGATTGAATATGACTTTTTTCTTCTGTGGAACACCAAATGCAACATGATCAAAAAGAAGTGGGCTTGTTGCTTCTGCATGTTCCAGTACAATGACATTGGCCCCATAATGCCGAGTTACTGACATGTCGCATCTCCCATCAGACATTTTTGCATCGGTTAATATATTTTAACCTTCTCTTGTGTTGCAACTGGAAGCGTGTTCCGTCAGCAACATGGGAGACCCTGGTTCTTGCCTCGCATTGAAACCAGGAAGTAATCGCGCTACCATAATAATTGATGATATTCATCTCAAGTTTGGTGCTTTACACGCGCTAAATTTGCTTCTCATCTAAACACTCATTTGCGTGGTGCGATTGAAGCCTGGTTTTCATTTGAGTTATGCGTGAGCCATCACAGATCCACTCACGCCAATGATCTGCAATGACCACAAAACTGATGCGACCCATTTTAATTCTACTGAGAATTTCCAGTTTAAATAGATCAGGTTAATTAAGCTCAACAGGAGATGTGTTAATTAATCATTTATTAGTGCTGTATTACAGCACTACATTTTTACTCCACTGATGGTTAGGTTTGGGGTAGGGGTTGGGGGTATAGAGCCATTAAAATGTGTATTCCTCTTCACTGTGCTACACCATTTACAGCTAAAAGAAAGACGCTTTTGGCACCTCTTTGGGGGCATTTCATCCGGAAACTGGAGCACACACGTGCCCTTCCGTTCAAAAACACTTCCCGCTTCGGCCACTGGGGGCAGCGTTTCAAATTTCGGAAAACACAGAAAAGTCAACCTTCTGTTTCTGAATTCACTGTGAGATCAGTGTGGGAACACCAAAGGAGAAGTTTAGTAGAATGTCCTGAGCTTCTCTCTTCCAAAAAAATAAATAAAAATAAGTGGATAGATACCAGGGGATGTCAAGCTCATTAAAGAACAAAACAAGCACCATATAAGCATTATAAAAGTAGTCAATACGACTCATTCACTGTATTACCAAAAAACGTTCGATCATTTATAAATTAATTAATTTTTAAATAAATGTATAGGATATTTTCGATATTGCCTAATAGAGCTTGCTTTACCACAATCTAAAACAGTATCTATGTAAGGGCATAAAATCGCTTTCAAGCACTATGTTGAGTTTGGGGGTTGATGACTTACATTGAACTGTGTCCTCAGTGTGTGTGTGTGTGTGTGTGTGTTTTTGTGTGTAACACCTATACTCAGCTTCTGCTCTCAGGAGTAAAAAAACTGTTTAAGAGGGATGTGCCGGTAATACACACCTTCTTGGCTGACTCACTGAGAAAGACTTGGAGGGGAGGTAAGATAAACAAAGAGCTCATTCTGTGTGTGAGGAGTTCAGGTTAGGGTGTACACCTGCTCCAGAACTGCCAACCCTGTACAAACCTAACACCTAAACCTCCCGCGGGTACTGCAGCTATTCACTCTGCCCTATAATCACACGCTTTGATGAAGGCAAGGGAAAAGCGGCAATTTATTTGTTTTTTCAAACCCTTTTTTATTGTAAGTATTATTGTTGGTGATGTCAGTCGTTTAAAATATTTAATCATGATTAAAGGAATAGTTCAAATGATAATTCTCTTATCATTCCACAATCAAAACTGGCACATTTACAATACCGACAAAAAAAAAAAAAACAAATAAAAAAAACTAACAATGAAGTTTGTTTTTTGCATGTCTCATGAACATGCAGAGCTTGAGTGGAAGGCAAGATTATCAGGCAATGATGACCCTGCTGAACTTCCTAAAACATCTTAAACCAAGCTAAGTTGGTCTAGCTGTTCTCCCACCCTGGCCAAGCTGGTGTTTAGCTGGTTAACTGTCAGAAAGTCTCCTAGCCTGACCAGCTGGAAAGTGCCCAATACCCCCATATCATAACAAAACCATCAAAACAGATTAGTCTAACCATCTTGTCCAAGCTAGGAGACCATCTAACCACCTTAAACTAGTATAAGGATTTTTTTTTTTTTTTTTCAGTAGGTAAGTTGGTATTAAATATTAATATCGTAACAAGACTTAGATTATAGCGGGCAAGTCTTATGGACTACTTTTATGGTGCTTTTTTGATGCTTTTGTCACTATAGCTGGCTTTTCAGAATTTTTTGTCCAATCCAGCTAAACATGCATGACTGATTTTTCCCTCAATATTCATACAGTTCTTTTCTCCCCCTCACATTACTGAAGGGTGATAATTTTCAGATGTTCGTTTAGAGTAACACTGCAGGACACTGGTCTATCAACAAGCATTTATTGTGATAAACCACGTGTCTGGTGACCCCCGCTCTTAAACACACAGAAAGCCCATGCTGTATGTGAAGCAACACATCATTTATCCTGAAAAGAAAATAGGGGAGAAAAAAAAAACCTTTTTACCATATGAAGGGCTGTAAACATTTTACTAGCGCTAACCATTTATTTTAAGTCATATAGTGTGTGGCTTCCATCCAAAGCGGTGCAGCGTATTAATCATTTATGGCATCTGGAGAACAAAAACGGCACTTCTGGAAGCTTCCATTCTTTCATTACTGCTCAACATCCCTGCGATAATTACATGCCGTTTGCAGTATGGAGACAGTGTTTCTAATCCACAAGATACAACAACTCTCAAACTGCATTTGTCTGAACACAATATCGACATAATATATCAGACATTTTTGATCTTAGCTGCATTTGTTGGAAAGAATACTAACAATGTTAAGTATAGTGTGTGACGATGGTGACAGTGTGTCCTAGCTGTGACATGATAACAGTAAAAAAGTAATAAAATCTATCTATTCCATTTTAATCTGAGTTTTTGTCCTAACCAGGCGCAATGAGTGATGAGTGACAGGACATTTTGATGGTTGCTTGGTTTCTTGATTTCTGCTATGTCATGCTGGGTAGCCCCACCTACGTGAAATCTGCATATTAAACATCATAGCTGATTGGCTGTGATTGTATCACGTCACACAAATTTTCACATTCAATGCTGTGTGAACAGACAAAATACTTGTCACCGCAATTTATTGCAGTACACCTGGTTGGATCTTCTTAGTCAAAAGTGTTACAGATTTGCAATTTACCTATACTCTTAATCTTATTGTGCGTGTCCATTTTTTCAAGTGTGTTTTTGGTGGATATTGCACTGGCCATTTTTGGCTGTAAATCTGCTATACGGCCAGTGTTTGGTAAATTACTTAAAAAATTGTAATCCACTACAAATTACTAATTATTTATCTAAAATTGTAATCAGATTACTTTGGTAAATACTTCATTAAAAAGTAAACACATTACTTTACTTTAAATTTACCTTCTAAAACACTTTTCCGCTCAACAAATTCAAAATAATTTCTATATTTCTTCCTTGATCATTGTTACACAAAAGTCATACACTCAGCACCTCACATTTTTCTTTCACAATGACTTGTAATTAATTTATTCTATACTACTTTTAGTTTAAACTACTAAAAGTTTAAAGTCATTACCATCGGAGAGCACTGTTTTGATACAGCAATGAGGCCAGGTTTTCTGACGTCAAATAAAGAATATACAAACTAGTCAGTCCACTCGAGCCATCTCCCATTCCATCCATCACTCATTCTAACCACTTCAGATGCTGGGAAAGTGGAAGGGCTAGGCTTTTATCTGAGTCATATCTCGAGGCCAGAATATCATAGAGGCTTGGGGGTGGGCTTTTGACACAGCCCATTAAACAACCACCTAGTAACCACCCATAAAATCTTGCAATCACATAGCGACGCCTTGAGAACCCCCCACAACATCTGAATAATTGCATAACAGTGCCCTGGCAACCACCTGGAACACCTTAGCATTGTGGTGGTGAGTTTTGTACAGAGAAACACCACTAAAAATGTAATTGGTCTTTGTAGTTGATCAAATTTAGTTTCCACTTTATATTAGGTATCTTTAACTACTATGTTCTTAAGCATTTGATACAATGTACATTTATAGTACCTACATTTAATTACATCTGTAGTTACACTGTTAACCTTACCCCTTACTCTTAACCCTAATCCCTACTCCTAAACCTACCATACATCAACCTCAGTAGCACCAAATGTGAATCTTGAGAGAACTTTGCAGAACAATATTGTATTGTATGTATTTTCATGTTAGCACATAGTAGTTAAAGACACCTAGCATAAAGTGGGACCCAAATTTATGTTCACACCTGATAATGTTCAAATGTGACATTAAGTGTACTAAATAGTAGGGATGTCATAAAATATTGATATATCGATTATTGATCGGCACGTTATTTTATCGATATATTTTCGAGGCATCGATATATTAAAATTAGCCAACATTTAAATTAGAATCCCAATTTGCATGCTTTCCAATACTCTCAGTTGGCCTCTGTTTAATAGTCTGGCGTAATATCGTTGGGAGACCACAAGATGGTGATATACCATTTACTGAAGCACACACACATATACTCACACACACACACACACACACACACACACACACACACACACACACACAGGACGAGCTGATGTGGCGCAGGAAAAAGCAGTTCAAAGTTACGAAAGTTTTGGTACATCTTCAAGAAAAAACAAAGTGCTGTTGATGAGTTTGCAGGTTAATGAAACTGGTGTAACTGCGCAAACTGAATGATTAGAAATGGGGATGCTTATTATGCAATTTCTCTGTATGTAACCTTGAATAGGTCTTTCATTCAAGCTGTCAAACAACAAAACAACATACTTGTAACTGAAAAAACATTATGTAGGCTATGTGAAAGATACAATAGATCTTGTATTCACAATAGATCTTCCAGTGATGACTAGAGTAAATAATCTTTGTCCATTGATAATGATTTGGGTCGAATTTAATGGAAAACCATTCGAGTTGTGCTCTGCGGCACTTCAGAATGTTGACGCTGAGCGATGACTGTGTTCATACCTTCGTAGAAAATAAATAATTGTTTCTAATTTTAGAACGTGCCATGTCATCTGCCAGACGCGCCCGGTGTGCGACACCCTTTAATTTGCCCTGCCGCTTACACTTTACCAAAGTTATGTTGAAAAGACAAAGATATTGTGTAATGAGCAGCCCAATTTATAACTGAAAAAATAAAAAATAAAAAAATCCTGATATGTATCTATAATCATAAGGAATATCTTCCAGTTATCGATGCATGAAAAAGGCATCGATCCCAAGCCTACTAAGTAGGCATTTATCATACCTTTATCCAAAGCAACTTACTTTACTCTTACACGGGAAATCCCACTGCTGTTACACAAACATTATTATTATTCCATATGGGGCTTGAACTTGCAACCTTCCAATTCAGACTGATCTCACTGAGAATTTGGTGAGAGTAGGTCGAAATTCCGCCTGCTGAAATCCGCCTGGGCTTACTGAAATTGTAATCACTGCCCCCAGTGGCCGAAGCTGGAAGTGTTGTTTAATGTATGGGCACATGTGAGCTCCAGGTTCTGGGTGAAGTGTCCACAGAGTGATGCCAAAAGCTGGTTGTATTTTTAGTTGTAATTGATGTAATACAGTCTATAGGAAGGCGTATGTTATTAACCGTACACCCTAACCTTAACCCTAACCTTAAACCTAACATATGTGGAGAAAAAATATAATTTTAAAGCAAAAATACAACCTCTGAATCACACTCACCATTGTTTATGCGAACAATCCCATTTCTCGATGGTTGCTCGCACATTGCGCTATCAATAGCACTAAAAGGGAAATGTGCTTACACTTGAATTGATCCACAAATGTCTGTTGGGTGTCAGTAATTTGGCTGAATTGAGTTGTTTTCAAGTGTCTGAAGAGGTAGGGTCTGAAATTGGCTGTTGTAATAGTCCCACATGAATTTACAAACTGTATATCAGGGAAAGTTTCTTGCTGGCATGGTGTACAGAAGAACAAAGAACCATGGTAACTTGGTAACTTGATGATAAATATGTATTAAAATGTGTAGGTCTTATTAATGTTCCTTTCATTAGGCTACTATGAAAATTACTTTATTTAATAAATGTGTACATACATAATACGCAATAAACTGTTAAGCATTGTGTAGCTAATATGAGTGTAGTAATGTTCACGTTAACACGTTATCTTGTATTACCATATATAGCCTACATAATTTATATTTATACATATATTTATATGTTTAGCAGGGAAATACATTTACAATGCAAATTATGGTTGCTCAAGGGATGCTTGTGCAACAGCATTAGATGCTGGAAATGCCCCGCCCCTTACTGAAACAGAAAATATGATTGGTTAGCAAATATCCAATTGCGTCTGAAATGAACGTTCTAATTGGTCGATCAGCTTAGTCAGACAGTCTGTCTTGCCTGTGCCATCAGTTGCGCTCCGGCAGCTCCGTGCTCGTTTAGAGAGAATCTCTGTACACTTTTTAAAATAATAATAATAATAAAACTAAAATAAATAAAAAAATACAAAATTCACTCAACGGTGCAGCGGCATCGGGTTATTATATTGAAAAAGTTCCAGGTCAAAAGCCTACTTGTTGTACTGGTGGCCATATGTATCATCACTTATTTTAGGTGGGCATACGCAAAATCCTAAGAAAGATAGGTGGGCATATGGCGTAAGCCTGCGCATGCCCTAGACTACATTACTGGAATGCAACATGTCGATCATGCTGTTATATAACCAGCAGGGCCGGCACTGGCCAAATTGATATCCTATGAAGAGTTCCGTGATCGTCGGATAGAGTGTGGGGAGGATGCAGTAATCTGTCGTGTTGCGAGGTGATCGTCTGTGTTCCGCGACTGCTATCTGGTCCTTGAATAGCAAGGACCAGACCCCCCCCGCCCCCCCCCCTCACCAGGGCGTATAGGGAGCAGCAGTACAGATTCCTAGCTATCCATTAAATGTATTAGTTATAATGTAACACCACCCTCAAAGCTTTCAATTGCAAAATTAGAAAAAAAACATCTCTTTTCACCTACTGTCCCTTTTGTCAGTCACACATTATGACTAAGCAACAAAGATCTCCTAAAATCTGCAACAGAAACTTAATTATTTTGATAGTAGCCAAATAGTGTATTGCTACACAGTCATTCAGCGAGAGATTAGAGGCTCTCTCATCCTAATATGCTTATGAAGATAGCAACAGCAAACTTCCATATATGGTAAACAAAGTTCATCTGTGTCATCCCTTTAAAACCAGATCTGGAAGTTCCCTTGGTAAGTTTTTATTGTACTTGGTAAAAAGTGGTTTGACTATCGTTCAGACTTTTGATGACCCTCTGATGTATTTAGGCATAATAATAACTGTGGTCTGGCAGATACAGTCTTTGGGCAGTTCAGTTCTCTGGTCTCAATGCTACTTGTGTCTTATTGTCTTATTGTCCCTTAAATTACTTATAATCACGTTATATGTTTAATAAGCTTAATATATCAGATTTAGTAAATGAACTGAAATTAACTTAAACATAATTACATTTTTATTCAATTTATGCAGAAGTGAATTGTGTATATTCTCATGCACACATGCAGGCCATTACTGACTTTGACAATATTTGAAGTTGCACTTGAATGAGTTAAAATTTATATTAATTAAAAAACAATCATCCCCAAATCAAATGCTTGCCTGATCTGAAGGAAATATGTTTGTAAGAGTGAAGACTGTGATTTGAAGTCATCAGAACAATGTTCTGAAATGGACCACATTTTTCTTTAATACATGACCAACTGCTGTTACCCTAAAACATGTTCAGACTGTGCACATGTGGGTCTCCACGGGGGAGAGACTTTTATAGACGAGTGCATAAAATGTAACAACAGGGAGACCAAATCAAGACAAACACATTACATTCAAACTATAATCTCGCTGCCACAGTCGTGAGGTGGGCCATGAACACTATAATGACTGTGAAAATGTCTGGATGACCCTTTAGAGGTTAATTCATGACCAACACAAACGAGTCTGACTGTAAGTTTTGGAGGCAGAGATCAACATGCATGTACTTGAATATAAAATTGTTCATCCTCATTACGGACTGTGCATTTGTTAGTCGAGACTCAAACAAACTATATACAGTATATTCTCAAAATGAACAAGTTTTAAACAGGAAATCACAGTTATTACACTGTATTTCTACCAAAGTACCTTTTAAGGCAAGTAAGTTCACTCGTCGGCCATCTTGGGAACGCTCCCTTGCAGCTATTTTCTATAAATACAAGCAGTATGTAAGTACAGCTTCTACAGCTATCTACTTTAATTGGAAAAGACCAGAATCTCCAAAATGGTTGATCAAGATTACAATCAAATAACATCAGAAGTAAAATCTGACAACAATGGTAAATAAATAGTGCTTCATTAGCTCAGATCACACACACACACAAAAAGAAACCCTGCTGCTTTCCAGGCTGGGACAGCTAATGTGCATACACAATCACAAATTAACCCTGTAAAGCCTGACATATGAAAGAACTGTCAGAAAATTCTATTTTTTTTTTTACATTAAACTGTTTTTAGTATCATTAGACAAACTATAAAAATAAAAATGTGCACATTTATTATTATTATTATTATTATTATGTATGTATCATAAGGTCATTATCCTCCTGAGGCCCAGCCATTCATTTCTGTGTAGGACATTTGTTATTGAAGTTTTTCTTAGCCCATACATGCTACAGTGGTAAATCTTGGGGTATTATCAGAGGACTCCCTGGGCTTTTCAGAGATACCGAATGTTTGAGAATTTGGCCAATTTTACAAGTTTATGTTATGGCTGTTTATATGAAGACATTGCTTTTGTATCTTTAAAGCAGGTAAAGACCACTTATAATATGGTCACGTCATAAAGCCTTTTGACTGTTTACACTATACAGCACTTATATGATAAACTTTATTATCTTCTGTTACATTAAAATTGGATGTTGCTTGTGTTATAATGCCTTATACACTAAAGTATAAATATGAATAGGGGAAGTGTTATCATGTATTATAACTGTAGTTATAAATATTTATGATAAGTTATTATGAGACATTTTGAATTCAGTATAATGCCTATACAATGCATTATAAATATGGGCTTAATAGAAATTGTTACCAAAATATGTCAGAATTTTTAAAGCTCTGATTTTTATTTAATTTTTTTTTTTTTTTTTATTTGTTTGTTTTTTTTTTTTATTTATTTTATTTTTTTTTGTGGTGGGCATGGATTGAATGTAATGGTGATTGAGAGATTTACCTCAAAAGCCTGTCGTATCATATTTGATTCATGGATTTCAAAGGGGGGGGGGGTTCAATAAAATAATATTCAAAATTTTAACCAAGCACAAGTTGCTTATATTCAACAAATACTCACTTTAAATTATCAGTCACAATAAAATCATTACTTTCACTTTTACTTTATTAATATAAGCTGTCATTTATCCCAACATAAAAGTCACTTTTCGCGCAAGTCCGCCGCCATTTTAAATAGATCATTATCAACATTGAAACCACAAATTTTTCACAAATAACCACTAAATGGTGCCATAAACATGTGAAACATACATTTCATAGGTTGTTTGGTCTGTCAGCTTGAACAGAGAGTGAACAGGAGCCGTCAAACATGTATCATATTTGATACACACGCCGTTATAGGGTTACCTGACAGGTGACGTCTGTATTTAAAAGGTGATTGGCTCTTTTACCTGTATAGCAGGACTTCCTTTTCTATATCCGTCATATTGTGCATTCCAATTTCTCTCATTAATTTTGATACAAGTGGTCCATATCACGCTAAATATTCTCTGGTTCTACCTAATAATCCTACTGTATTTCGATAATGGTAGAATGCTTTAATACAACTCACACTGGGCAGTTGTTACTTTAATGGTGTGTATCTGAAGTGTGTATATTTTTCATGGTTAAAAATATTCTGTTATACCAGTTTAACGTGCAAAGTCAGCTATCAGTAAGCCATTAAAATGTTAAACATCCCCGAAAAGTGTATCAAAGCAGTGTTTGTGGCAGCCGGCCTAACACAGCAAGAATTAATCCAAATGTTTAATATTAGTGGGGGGTTAAAATTTTAAGGGTGTTTTCAGACCTGTAGTTAGTTTGATTGGATGCGAAACAGGCAAACTGGTCTCATAGAATTTTGTTACTATATGGACATTTTTGCAAAATTATGTTTACGTGGCTCTTTTTATGTGTCGTAACAGTTACCAGGTGAAATGAACAGAGGCCCTATACAACAACTTTTATTCCCTTTCACACAAATCATGAGTAAAATGGCAAATTATCAGTTCATAAACACTTTTAGTCCTGTTCCTCACAATCTTATGACATCTAAACACTTTTACTATAGTGCATGACTTGTAAGTTGACACATTTTTAGATTTGCATGACATAATCAACTACATTTACAAGCATGTTCAAGTGTGATCGAATTAAGCGGTAACTCAACTGATAGCTCAACTGATAGAGCGTTGCACTTTTGATGCAAAGGACCGGGGTAAAAGTCCTTAACCCTTGTACGTCACTTTAAAAAAGTTACTCAGAGGTCCTTAGAGGACAAAAATGTCTGCGTCAAAAAACTGCCATAATAATATTATATATTAATATTATTTTCCACTTTCAATTAGTTATTTTTTTAACCAACATCAGTCCTGATCATAACTACCAAATATTCATTCATTTTTCAGGATTTTAACATTTTAAATACCAGTTTGTTTACATAATGCCACTGTTGTTTTTACACAGACACACACACACACACACACACACACACACACACACACACACACACACACACATTCCTCAATACACACATACAAAACACACTCTGACATCCATACCAGCACACCCACACAATTTTAGCTGCATCATTTATTCAATTGGCCTGCAGTGCTCTATAATACAGCAAACAGAAAATAGGAAAAAAGCATGTATTTGCTCCATAGTCTACACATGAGAAAAATGGCACCATCTGGTGGAAAATATTAAAATAAAAAAAATTGAAGCCAGGGCTCTGGAAATGCATTTCTAAATGACTACTTAGTCATTAATTAGCCTCTTTATAAACCCTTAACAAAGGAAACATTGTGTTTAAGTGTTTCTGATATTTCTACTGGAAAATAAGACAAAAATACAAAGACAAAATTATCCATCCATTGAGAAAATATATATATATTTTTTTAATTGTAGCTCCTCAAGCATTTTTCATCCTTAATAAACAGCTTGTTTACCATAACTAGCTAATATTTTATTAGTTGATATAAACCAGTGGTGAAGAAGTGTTTATGAGTACATAAATAAGGCATACATTCAATACTTAGAACCAATAATAGATCTTTTGCTGCAGTGAATATCAACAAATAACATACTATTTGAATGAAGCCTATTAATGAATTAGTAATTTAAGAAAAAATAATTGATAAATGATTAATTAACTTTAAACTAATGCTTTAAAAAAATACTTTATACAGTGTAATTATAATAAAGCAAATCAGAATGCACGTCCATTGGTGCATCAATACACATTGCACCAGATTTAACGTCAATGAAGCCAAAACTCAGTGTTTCCTGCATGTCTTCTGACCATTATCTGGCCAAAGCTGACCGAAGACTTGGAATATAGCACACAAGTATTGATTGATCTGACTGATTGATCGGTTTAATTAGTACTGAAATATGAATAGAGATACATGAACAAAAGTCTTGAATACAATAATAAACAGACAAGCGTAAAGACACCACCATTACACTATGAGTGACAGACAAAGAGGAGTCAAGAGATAGAGATACACACACATGATATGAAGTAAAAGTTAACTGACGTGATGCTCATCGCAGAAGCTCTTGGATCACAGCCAAACCGACCAATGAGCCCCATCACCCACAGCGGCCACAAGAGCTCTCACATTACATCAGAGCGATATCTACAACTCTAAACCCAACACACAACCCACCACCCCTCTCTCGCTTTTTATCACTCACTGCATAAGGCCAATTTGCTGTGGCAGGCCAGCATTTCCAAGTCCTGATCTTGTTACATGAGCTTGGATTTCTTACAAGTGAGAGCTTTGGGCTGCTTCCAGATGGGTTATGGTAGGTGATATGAACACCAAAGGAGAGCCAAGAGAGAGAAAAGATACAGGTTCTTATGCAGTGAAGATATCAGAAAGTGAGTTCACATGTAATATTTTATCATAAACCTCTGAAGGTTCTAATAAAGGACTGAAAACAGGTTGTTAAGGATTCAAGATTTTCCTCGGACCAACATTGTACTTGTTACAGAGTTCAAAAGTGTACTTGTGAAAATACTTAATGCATTTTTAATGCAATGCAATAAAGTTTTTTATTTTTATTTTTTATTACAAATTATATCAAAAATTTGAGTGCAATGCTGGTTTTCAGAATTAATATGAATTCCAGAATGTCTTAGTATTTGGCATGACCATTTGCTTTAATGGCAGCACACATTCAAACAAGTTTTTGCAAAACCATGTTATCCATCATGATTTCAGAATGTTCAAAAGAACATCTTGTGTGCTTCAATGGAATAAAGAAAACTGTACAAAGGAATTAACATAGTCAGTGTCACAAATTTGCTTATATTGACTCTATTACATATGAAAGAGTAACGAATCTTAAAAAAAAAAAAAAAAAAGAATATATGGGGTCTGGTATCACTTTACATGAATATTCCCTTTGTCAAGGGAATTCCCTTTGTATTATAACTAATAATACATTTACAAATGCATTATAAATGTCAGTATACAGTTATAACAACATGCATGAAAAGGGTGACTTTCATGCAATTCCTGCCCAATAGTGAGCCATTTTAACCTCTTAAGTTATACATGCTTAATAACACTTACTCAACATTAGTAGACATACCCACTGTAATGTTAACACCTTTGAAGCATTTATTACAGAGTTGCTAGCATTAAAAACATGTACATACATTTAATTATGGTTTATTGGTAATTAGGCTTTATTATATGCTGAATGCTGTGAATGAGCATGAAGAGCTAAAATGTGTTTTGCAGAGGACTATAGGTAACTAGGACTAGTTAAAACCATTATTTTGACATCAGGGCGATATGGAAAGTGAAACACAAGTTAGTCAAGACAGTAATACAGTAATGAATGTAAACACAAAGCAAACTGTAGCAAAATGACATAATCCCTCCTTTTAATCTCACTATAATAATCAATTTTTGCTGCATTGTGACATAAATCATGAATATGGGCTTAAAGTTAGTATGAATGTGTATTTATTAAGCATTTATAACATGTAAGTTAAAATGCTAACTAGTTTAGCAAGTATTGCATGGAAGTTGCCCTTTTTATGCTTGTTGCTATAACTGCATATAATTGATTTATAATACATTTGTAAATGACTTATTAGTCATTAATAAACCCTTTATAAACCATTAACAAAATGTGTTAACAAAAATCTAAATGTTCAATGCATTGTCAGACTTTTGAATCATACTTTATATATTGTATAATATATTCATGATATATCATTCTCTGAGAACAATTCTTAGTATCACAGGCATATTTGCTTCTTATGTGAATTTATGTTTTTAAGGATGTTTTTGTGTAAGTTACCAGAATTGTCCTCTTGAAACTATATATTCAACCAAATTGCTCAGTTACTCTTAAAACACAAAATATAAAAAAGATAGAATAATTTATAGATTTAATGCTAAACAAGTGAAAAGAATACAAGTAGGAAGAACCTAATATTGAAGACAATGTAAATATTGTTTCTTTTACCTTGTGAGCAACACTGTGTGTGCAGGAGCCATGACATAGCTACTAAGTAGTTTGCATAAGGTCATGTTATCTCTGTGCCGATCTAATCACAGTCATCCAGTGATAAAGAGCTCAGAGCCATTGAGTAGGCAAGACATGATGGCTACGGTAAGACGGTGAATAAACCCAGACTTAAACCTAAAGCCAGTCCACCCCACTGAACTTATCTAAGTTATCTGAATGGAGGATGTGGTTTCACTGTGGCTAAAGCTACTAATACTTCTCAGAGTCATATCACAAAGAGTTTTGTGTAGTGCATTGTAAAGTTTAATCATGATGGAAATGGTTTTAGTTATTCTCAAACTCTGATAGAGCTAGGAGGGTTTTTATTATTTATTTATTTTTTTTTTTTTTTGTCTAATAAAGAAGCTTCTTGACCTTGTTTGTCTGCATAATGCCACTGTGTTACTAAAATTGAGGCCAGCAGGTGCAAATTTGTCAGGAAATGCAGAGAATGAGGGGATCAGGACACAAGCTGAGTTGAAAAAGCCAAAGTATTTATTTCTACAAAAATAAACCAAAAACCAAAACATAAACTACCCCGTAGGGGAAAAAGTAATCCAGACTGGGGCAGAGGAAACTGGAGGCAGAACCGACCAGACCAAGGGATAGGGAATAAACCGACTGACATCAACAAGACCAACTGGAACCGAACAAACACACAAGACCGACTAGGTACACAAGATGAACTGGCACTGGACAGCAAACAAGAGGAGACTAAAATAGGGAGAGAAATCAACAGGTTAACAAGACAGGGCAGGCATGACTAATAAACTAATAATGGGCAAACAAGGAGGCGGGGTATGATGCAAACGCAACGCAATGTACGCAACAGGCGAGAAAACAAGACAGGACACCTGTGCGAGAGTTCGGCCACACATAAACTCGAAACCTCAGACCGAAGTGACTGAACCTCAGCACAACGTGAAGACGAGCAAAATGCGCATCCGCAGTCGCAAGAGAAAGATATAGATTATTGACGTGAGTGCATGCTGCCAAGATGACAAGCACAGTGCACTCACCCCAATACAAGACAAGAGTTTATTTATTTTTTTGGCCAGGTAGTGTAGTTACCACCCTGCTGAAACGTCTCGTTTTGAAATCTGTGTGTTTGTGACGTCACAAGATATTGCTCTTTTGCATTTACATGGCCCACAACATGCATCATCATCATGGGTGTACTGTTAAGGAGAAAACGGCTCAAGTTACTGCTGCAAGGTGAGGATGTCAAGTATCAGATGTTGTTGTGTGCCTGGATGTGGAGAAACTGCATTGATGATCCCGGCATTAGAAATAAATGGCTTAAGTTTATGGAGAGCGGTAAGGCTTGTCACCTGGGTTGTAATTACTCCAACACCTGTCTCTCATTATAGTGATGGTGGAGGGAAATCTGATAAGGCACGCCAGAGCGTCAGAGGAAGAGAGAGAGTGCGACATGACATGTGTTCTAAGAGTGTGAAGAGTTTATATTACTAAGAACCTGTTTGTGTGTATGTTGGCCACCAAGAGCCTTGTTGGTTTATATTCCTTGGGACGCTGAAAGAGTAATACAAATTCTCACATTGACTGTTCACTGTCTCCTGACTCCTCCATTGCCCACGAACTCAAACGATCACAGCCACCTTTAAAATTTGAGCGATTTATGGTGAAACGCCATGCAGCTAAACACAATGTACACATGTGTAATGTATGTAATGTCTCAAAAACATGAATAACCAACACTCCTGGAAACATATTTAACAATTTGCTTTAAAAAATCTGACTTTATATAGCTTGGTATTATTTAAAATTACACAACTTAGTCCCACTGTCCACATATGTTGCCATCGATTTTTTGCAAAACTATTTGCTCTAGAAATTTCTTTCTTTTATCTTTCTTTTTTTGCAAGTTTATTAGGTGTTACTAGATACAAATCAAAATGGGAAATGGAAAATGCACACAGTCACGCTTGGGTCTCAGGAGGTTAATGCACCATGTACACAGATTAGTTGTGATTAATCACAGAAAACTGTGTGATTAATTAGTTAAAAAAAAATTATCAATTCACAACCCTAATTTCTAAGTATAGTAAAACATATTAATATTATACATAGTTAAACACACACAATGTCTGAAGATTGCCAAGCCTTTTATGGAATTCTCTGAACTAAGGTGAGAACCTTCTGCCAGTTACATTTTAGTGGTGCAGACAAAAATTGTGTTTAACTTATAAAACTGCCCTGATTGTTAAGTGAATTTGCCCCTAAAATCTCTTGGTATTGGTTTTGTTCAGATTTCAGTCACAGATAACACACACTTTATGTTAGAGCACTGTATCATTCAAACGTCAACAAGGATACCAATTTATTACTCTTCATGTTTCTTCTAATCAAAACCTGACTGTTGGAAGATATCTGTGTTGCTATGGCATCCTGTACCACACAGGTTCTGGCCCAATTTTCACCAGAGCGTGGGACTCAAGGGCCAAGACATGCAGCAAGAAAAGCCTCGTTTAAAAGTAAACAGATACATAATTGTGAAAACAAGGAAGAGGTAGGCATCCAGGGCATGTGGGCATTCCTGGAATGCCGGACCCTCAGGACAAAGAGCTGCAGTGATGCTGCTCTCGCTCTGACTGCAGGGACACGTCACCGGACCGCAGAGCTGAAGGAATAATACCAGATTGTGACTGAAGAATTTTTCTCACAGTGAAAAGGGTCAAAGAACTCTAAATGCCTCTTCTTTGGCTGCCCTTTCTCCACATGGGTGTCGAGGGGGTAGGCAAGCCAACATTCCCAGTTTCCTTTGTGCATTAATATTTGTACCAAGTTAAAATTACAGGTTGACTGCATTGAATTCTGTTAAATCTTTGTATTGTTACAAGAGCCGCATTTTCACCATGGGGCCAAACAGTTCTGAGAACGGTGAGGAACGGTTCCAGTAGCATTTCCATATGAGTACGGTTCGGCATGGCACATATACAAACCATTCTCAGCTTGGATTTTTCGGCACGGTTAGCTAACCGTGCTTACCCATGTTCAACCATACAGGTAGAATGGCTTTAGTATGTGGCGATTCACAATTGTCAATTTCCTATTGCTAAGTTAACTCATTTGTTTCTGGGTAGCTGGTAAAGTTAGCTATTGTGAGGTTAATAAAATGTTATAAAAAGATAGTGAATGTTTGTTGTATGTCTTCATTATTCAACCTAGTCTCATAGAATGAATGTTACTATAACTACATTTTTGCAAACTGAGTTTTACGTGCAGCTTTCTATGTTTTGCTGCAGTTTCCTGGTGAAATGAACACTAGAGGCACTACAACAACTGTGCGTTTTATTCACTTTCACACAAATCATGACTACAACAACTGATTATGACTTTAATAACACTTATTTTTCACTCTATTACTCACACACTGCTATGTTATGATATCGAAACAGTTTTACTCTTATGCATCATTTGAAAAACAATATATTTTAACGCTTGTATTACAGACTCACCTACATTTATACACTTATTCCAATGCAATTAACTTCCCTGGTAGCTCACCTGATAGAGTGTTGGACTTTGAACATGGAAACTGAGCCTTGAGCCCAGCCAAGGAAGCTTGGTGTGAAAGTGAAGTGAAAGTGCCATAGAAGCAACACAAAATAATGTTGTTGCTTCTGTAAATGTGCTTTTCTGTCAGGCTGAAAAATTTGCAGTCTTTCTCTTCTGGCTAAAAGACTCCATGATGTCACAAAGATGCTGATAAATTGTTCAATCAAATGCACTCTAGAATGGCAATGCACACTCTCTCTCAATCTGCTTAGCATGCATTTCTGTGTTTTAACCAGCATAGATGATACCTGCACAGGTCACTTTGAAGGGGGAACAAATCATGCTGTAGGGTGTTTCCAAAAAGAATATCCAATAAAAATGACTTAAAAGTGAGCTGAATGACCGTTATCACCTCTGAGCCCTCTGAAGTTATCAAAGAGGATGGTAATTGTCTTCAAAGGGAATAGGGCATATGGATGATCGTTTCTGAATGGGACGTGGGAGCTGGATGTGAAAAAAGTGGCTGGAGTTTTTTCATATTTGTATGCAGGCATATTTTGGAGGTTTATTTGGCCATACAGCACAAGTAAGTGTCCTTTATTCTTTATGTTTAGTGCATTGTGATTTAAAACTTTTATATTTTACTAATTTGTTTCTCATTAATCTGCATTGGACTTGCACAACAGCTTTTTATTTTCCACATCTGTCTAAAAAAAACATTATTTACAAATATGTATATAATGATTGATATAGCCATCAAAAGCAGGCTGTAAAACCATAAACAAGCTGAATCGAAAATGACTTTGGATATTAAATCATGTTTTTAACTCCTAAGACTCGTAAACAAAGACCACGATGAGCTGTGTTTGTTTGTGGCCTGGCTATGTAGTAACATTGTCAGTGGCATCATTCGTTTGGTTCTCAAGTCAGTGGAAAAGCAGGGCAGTATAAACACCGGCTCCAGCATGAGAAGCAAAATCATTTAGGTGGAAAAGGGGTATGTGTGTATGGGCCGTTTTGCCAGGCTGCGATGTAAACGAAAAGTAGCTAGTTCTTTTTTAAAAGGGATGAGCCATTCGACATGTCTCGCCCCAGCTTCATGTTTCAGTAAGAAATACATCATTACACCACATAAAACCAAGCCAAGTGTATCTGTCTGCATCCCGCACGACAGATACACCCACTAAATGACACGCCCACTACAAGGAACACCCCCTTGGATCATAAAGCAATTCTATTGGCTAAATTAACTTTTAAAATCCTATGCAATCCTTGTATAATGCGTTGTCTTAAAGGTGCTGCAAGCGATTTTAGCCATTCTAACTTCCACGAGACTGAGCCATTGAATTTGCCACACCCCCTCTTTCCAAAACAAGGCACCGATACCATTGAGACCAACACAAAGCAAACTCCCATGGTTGTCAAACACAACAGTAGCGAAATAGTGCCCTCAACTGACAAATTATAAATAAGAATATGGCATTAAGCCTCAATAATACGCTGCAACTACAACACTATTAGAACGCGCAAAATGACTGATAGGAGAAAGTGCCTCAGACGCTGTCTGATTGACTACAGAACGAATATGTCCGCTGACACTTTTTATTTAACTTTGTGATCACAGTGATCAATGTGATATCTCAGGGCAGTTGTTTCAGTGATATCTTTCAGGGAGTAGGATTATTTTTTGCATACCTTTCCATTAAAAAATCGCTTACAGCACCTTTAACTGTGTAAATGTGATTTAAAAGTTATTATTTGTTATGTCTCATATTGTATTATTAAACCGAAGGTATAAAAGGTGAAATTACAAATTTCTCTGATCTGTTTCTCTTGTCAGCTCACAAACTAACTAGTTAGCCTATTAGCTTAACACACTGCTAGCTTCTTCTCTTCTTCATTTTCATCACATTTCTCCTCACTGTTGCCACCTAGTGGCACGGCGGTATGAATGTATTCAGTAGAACATTTAAGTATGTTTATTAATTTTACAAACTTTTCATTTTTTTAATCTTTGTGGTTATGGTTAATTTAAGGGGTAGGGAAAGGTGTAGGTGTAGGGTTGCTGCAGCACTCCTAATAAACACAACAAAAACAGTGTTTGAATGTGAGATCCAACTGCTGCAAGACTTTAGCATTTCTCGGTTATTTGAAGGGGGCGTAACTTGTAGTGGGCGTGCCTTGTAATGGACGTGTCATGTAGTAGTCTTGCAGAATGCAGACATACCCTTCTCAATAAAACTGCACTCTTCAAGGCAATTCATTGGGAATTTAAAGAGACCACTGTATATACATTTTGCAATGGCAAGTTTTAAGATTAAAAGTCTGAGTCTAGGACAAACAATAAAATCTATACATGAAAGGCATTTGAAATGTAGCCAATGAAGGCATGATAAAAAGTTTCCAACCTTCATATGTTACTTTCATATAACAATCAGAAAAAAATAACCCATTTGGGGATTTGGACAACCACACTGTCCCTTGAGTTCCCATCGGTTTGGTTCTGGTTTGAGTCATGTACATTCTGTGGAAGCTCAGCTAATGGTTGCTTGGCTTTATGAACCATACTTCTTGAAGTAAAGATGCATTCATTAAATTAATTTTAAGTTTTAACAATACAAAATGACAAATAATTATATGATTATGGAAATTCTTTTGTCTTAAAAAGTCCTGTGGCCTTTCTTAGCACAAAACCTCCCACCACAGAATAAAACATGCAAGGACACATGCTAAAGATCAAAGAGCACAATGTGGAATAATGAGTTCTGGCACAAGATCTTGCTCTTCTTTTGGGTGCCTACACACTAGAGTTTACATTGCCTCAGAGAACACTGCAAATCCATTGACTACAATAGGGGTGACGCATCACATAGACGTAGAGGAAAAACACAAAGGTTTGCAATAGTCCATCACATGAACAAAAGTTGAGAAAATGTTAACTTTTGCTACAACATACATCAATTTAACAATGAGAATTGTAGAGAGTCAGGTCCAGTTGTGCTTACAAAAATCGCTGTATTTTTGCTCGATTTCAACCAGCTCTTCTTTTTTTGCCCCGTCTTTTTTCTTTCTTTTTTTAAGAAGCATTTCTAGAATTTATTTTATTATTATTTATCATTTGGTTGTTATGTATGAATGTATGTATGTGTGAATGTTTATTTTTTATTTACCTTTGTGTAAATTAATGTTTTACTTTTAATATTATTTATTTATTATTTATATTTATTTAACATTTTTCCATTTCATTTTGTTTTGTTATTTCTATTTGTAATACTTATATTTATTTTAATGCAGTCACTTTCTTTTACTTTTAACTTCTGATTTGTAAAGCACTTTGAGCTATACTTGATGAATGAAAGGTGCTATAAAAATCTAATATATTATTATTTATTATTATCTAGTTAACTTGTTAAAAGTTAGTTCACCCAAAAATGAAAATTCTCTTATGATTTACTTAGCTTTAAGCCATCCCGTGTTTGTCTTTCCTTCTTCAACCGAACCAGTGAAGATTTTTATAAGCACATTTCAGCTCTTTTTGTCTATACAATGCAAGTAAACAGGCGCCATCTGTCTGCTGGCCATTTGACGGACCAAAAGTAATATTTAGGCAGCATAAAATTAATCCACATGACTCCAGTCGATCAATTATTGTGCTCTGAAGCAAACCGATAATTAAAACATTTTTAACTTTAAATCGCTGTTTGAAATGACCTAACTCTTGCGTGACGTTCGTTCCTGAATACAAAATGTGCGCTTTTGACTTCTCGCGTGAACGTGCCATTGCGCTTATGTTATTGATGCGTTGACTGTTGCCAGGAAGCGATTTTAACGAAGTTAATAAAGTTTTAATTATCAATTTATTTTTTTTCACAAACCTATCGATTTGCTTCAGAAGACATTAATCGATCTACTGGAGTTGTGTGGATTACTTTTTACAGCCTAAATTTGCCTTTTGGACCGTCAAACAGTCAGTAGCCTGATGGCACATGGCACCCGTTTACTTGCATTGCATGAACAAAAAGAGCTGAAATGTGTTTATAAAAATCTTCTTTTTGGTTCTGCTGAAGAATAAAAGTCATACGCATCTGGGATGGCTTAAAGGTAAGTAAGTCATGAGAGGATTTTCATTTTTGGGTGAATTAACCCTTTAAAGTGTCTGAAACAAAATAAAGAATATCTTTCAAATTTTGATGCCTCTAACCTGTCAGATCTTGACAAATCCAGTGGTTATTTCATCCCCAAAAGCATTTGTTGTATCAACCCATACCTTGCAAACGCAACTTTGTTTCAAGACTGAAAGCTCTTTGTGATTTTAACCCTGGAAGTTGTGTAAAAAATCAGCTAATCGGATTATAGCTTTCCATATCAAGAAAAAACATTTCAGTTTTGTGTGCAATATGCATCAGACAGTCAGTGAACGAACTGTGGGCGTCAGTCAGTTCCTGTCAGTGACAAAACAATTAGTCACTAAAATCACTCTAATTTCCACCTCCTCCTCAAACCACACCAATCACACCTATTAAACACTTTCTCATTAACACACATCGAGGCTAAATGCCATTCATCTCATCCTAGTCTAATGGGACAGTAATACAAACAGGTCGATGAGTCTGGTTTCTGAACAGTAGTGCTGAGATGGTCAGCTGTGGACACTTCTGCTCGAGCGTGCACTTCTGTCCTGCACGAATGTCCATTAAGCAAGATTCACTCTCTGTAACTGCATGAACACTTGATTTTATCAGTCAACTACATTTCTGCTGTACAAACAGTCCTACAAATAAGAGAAGTGATTTTTTGACAAACACACTGCTGAACAAAACAACTTAAACTGGACTAAGTTGTTTTGTCAGTCTTAGCTGGTTTCAGATGGTTTAACTGGTCTCCCAGCCAGGCCACACTGGAAGACTATGCAACTAACCATGTTAGGCTAGTTTAAGCCTTTTTTCTTTTTTTTCCAGCAGGACGCTCACACATACATTCATAAGGTTATTACTTCAAATTGTCCCACTAAATGAGAGGACGGCAAACATTTTGACATGAAGTGCCATTTTATTTTTCCTTTTAAATCACTGTCACTTTTCACTTTTATTTGGGGACATTTCTCAGCATATATATATATATATATATATATATATATATATATATATATATATATATATATATATGTATATATATATAGGCTTAAACATAGAACTGGTAAGCAGAAGGTTGCCAGTTTGATCCCCACAGCCACCACCGTTGTATCCTTGAGCATGGCACTTAACTCCAGGTTGCTCCGGGGGGACTGTGCCTGTAATAAGTGCACTGTAATTTGCTTGGGATAAAAGCGTCTGCCAAAATATGTATAAATATGTACAATAAATGTAATATATATATATATATATATATATATATATATATATATATATATATATATATGTGTGTGTGATTAATTTGATTCATTAATAATCAGATCATGTAATTCATTCGATTAAAATGTTTTATTGATTGACATCCCTAATAAAAAAAGTGCAAACTTGAGAGAAGACTTGAGAGAAGCTTGCCCTCAATGGCTCTAAATTCACTCGAGAACTTGTGCTGTTCTTGCATTGGCGAGCTTTTCTAATACACTCATGAATGTGCACAGAAGATCTTCAAGTCAAGATTTTCATTTCAGTGGGATTAGGATGAACTACTTCTTTAATTTAGGTCTCAGATCTTAACCGAGGCCTCCAAGTCTATAAATGTGTTTATAATGTGTTTATTTTTTTTTTTTTTTGGTTACTTTGTTGCTTTCATAGAATATATGACCTGTACCTGTAAATAAATAATGTGAATGTGCAATTTTGCTTTCAAAAGGCTGTTACGGGCATTTGTAGATAAATAACTGTGTACTTTCTATAATGTCCTTTCAGTTGGTCCTTATAGTGAAATCAAAGTGTTTAACAGTAGAGAGGGAACTTATAAAACAAATGTGCAGTTAAAGTATTGTAAACAGTGGCCCAGGCTGAATTTTTATGAGGTGTCACTGAAATGGAAAAAGAGAACACCACAGCAGGTAAACTTTGTGGTTTGGAGATGGCTAAGCTTCTACGTCTGGTTCCAGCATTACCTAGAGTGACACTGGCAGCAGACAGCATTCTCAGATGGCAGCGGTCACGGAACATTGAATTCTGGCCATTGTGCTGTTAAGCGGCACCAGGCAGACACTTGCACAGCCAACCAACATCAAATCAAACCTAATTAAGAAGACCTGCTTCTTCAAAAACTCAAAAACAAAAAAAAAGAAAAATTATAGTTGGTAAAGTAACTAAACCTTCTAATTGAAGACAGGTACAGCAATGCAATATCTAAAAATAAATAATTATATATATATACACACACATACACACACACACACACACACACACACACACACTGTATATAGATAGATATAGATAGATTTATACCACGGGGCTGTTGAATAGGTGTGCAAATATTTTTCAGCAAACGCACAGCTATGAAGTAGTTCCAGGTCTTGACCACATAATATTTCCATATCACTATTTCCACACGTTAATTCAAAGATCCGTACATACATATATTAAAGCAATATCACACGAGCAAAAGTGCTGTATGGCCCTATATCAGCACGGCTGTGATTCAGCTGCAGACACAAGTGATTTCAAATAACAAATAAAAATGGCACTTCATGTCAAAAAGGTTGCCTATCCCTGTACTACACCATGCCAGAAAAATATATTAAAGTGACCATCAGAGCATATTTTGACCAAGAAAAAGCATTTTGTTGTTTAATTAAAAATCATCCTTTCATTATTAACCACTAACCATCTATTATTGCCATCTCATATGTGGCATGTGCTTGCAAAGTAAAGAAAAAGGGATTGTGAGAGGCAACACAATGTTTCTCAAAGCCATTTTTCAATAAGAAATTCTCTGCGTATATTCTATTCGTAATAAGCACAATGATTCAACCCAACAGGAGACTGTTTACGTTTATCATGCAACTAGCAACATGACATATTAGATTTAAAAAAAGAGTGAAAGCTGGTGACAGAAGGCACTCATTTTGTTCAACTAGGCTATTAACAAGAGCTGCCATATGTCTCGGGGCCAGAGATCACAACCCAATTGGGGCCTAATCAATAGGCTGCGTATTCACAGAGAAGCAGATATGGAGTGGACTCTTGAGAGCTGTAACTAAAATTTACTCTAACTGAACCCAGAACTGTTCATTGAGATTCGTCTGAGCCTTGCAGTCACCTCAGACTACACCAGCTATCACCTTTTGAGTAGCATTAATGGTTATCTTGATAAATGGCTCCTTGTTCAGAGAGGGTCGTTATGTAAGGCCATGTAACATCTTGTTTTTCAGTACTCTCTGTCTGGATTAAAGAGCACAGATGTTTGAACATTATTGGTGGAAAAAGTCCAATCTCTGTTGTTACACATTATTCAATGAGACTTTACATTAGATTACAGTGTCTACATCTAGTCTAACCTCAGGACCTAGATTTTACAATAAACATCAAGTGGTGACCCAGCGAAATACCAAAAATTGTACAGAAGTAAAAAATAAATGTCCTTAAAGTCAAACACTGAAATGCATTCATATTAATATGTAAAATTATTAACATCACATAGTTTTCTAAATGTCTTTTGTCTTCTGTCTTTTCTAAATTTCAATGGTTTTATGCACTCGGCAGCCAACTATTCACAGCACAAAACACATTGTGGTCAGCACACATGTTTATCTTTGCTGAAAGTAAATGCATATTTAGTGTAGTCTGGGCCTTATTTGTTTTCACATTGTGTAGTTTTGTTTGATGTTTTCGAGGATACATGCCATGCCATGCAACCAGTATTGTGGATTATTTAACTTGGGCTGTGTACACTTTAATCCAGGTACATTACTTCCACACTGCTGTTTTCAAGCCTTTAAGAAGTGTATGAACACTCTTAAATCCCCTTACTGCACATGCGAAAAATCACAGTTTTATGTATGGTCTGAAATGCAATTGTCCTCAAGTTCCGTCGCCGGACAACAGTTCAGAGTAAACTTCCTGTTGCTTTTGAAGGAATGCAATGTGAAGGTTGTACGAAGTAACATTTAGCTTTAACAACGCTATCAAAGTGAATAGCAGGCACAACAATGCTGCTAAAACGTGGGCCGCTATCTTGATTGTTTTATGTTGAATGGATCACATGACTGTGTGTCATGACAACAAATACGTCAACGTTTTCAGATATCTAAATTTTAGCTATCAAAAATGCCGCCTTGATGTGGACAGAAGGCCAAAACATAGAGATAAAGATGGTTTTTCCTATTAGTGTTGACGTGGCCTAAAAGTAGCAATGCTACTAGTCTCGCGTAGCCAGTCCTTAGACCCCAGACCTTTGCTGTTTAAGTCAATCGCAGCTAACATTGGCAAAGAACCACCCACTTAGGCAGGAAAAGTCATCTAACTGACATGTAAAGGGACCAGTCACAGCCGGGTTTGTCATTACGTGATGTTTAGGGGCGGGGTTATCGGAGACGGCTCATACCATAATAAAAGACCGGCATGGGAAAATAAATAATTTATATAACTGCGCGCGAGCCTCCGTGAGCAATCACACAGAAAACACAAGGGAAAATAGCAGAAAATGTGTAGCAAGTGTAAGTACAGCACAGTAAGTAAACAAAGAAGAATATACAGCTCTGCTCATGGATATCCGCTTTACTATCTGCTACAAACCAAATGCTGAATATCTTTAAAAAAGTTGATGTGACTAACCTGGCAAACTTGGGCAAATTCTGCATGTAAAAAAAATCCTGTTAAATTTACGGTAAAAAACTGGCAGCTGTGGTTGCCAGAAATTCATTGTAAAAAATACGGTAACCACGTTTCAGGCTTTTCACTTTATAATTTATTGTTAATCACCGTAGTAATTACAGAAGGGCACATGAAGACATGAAGTTCATCAATAGTGGTCCTTCCAGGAGCAATGACCAATAAACATGTAGACAGCGCTCAGTGTCACTCACACAAGCACTAAACACCATCAGGGTAACACATGTGAAATATATAAAATAATGCAATAAGCATTAACTAAACTACATATATACTGTATATAACAGCATATACTGTAACACAGAACACGCCAATGTACATAACTGATATTAAAAATAAGAAACATACCTATTCCCATAAAATATTGTCATGATTCACTATTGTTTTGCCTTGTGTTTTGCCCCTGTCATCTGTTTCCCCGGACTACACTTCCCATAATTCTCTGCCCTCATCACTGTCAGCTGTTCCCTATTGTTCTCACCTGTGTTTCATTCACTCATTAACCCCTGTGTGTATATAATTCCCTGATTTCTACCCAGTCGTTGTCAGTTGTTATGTGTTTTTCTCCCATTCATTTGTACTGAGTTCCCATCATGGATGTTTTGTTTGTTTATTCCCCAGTTCTTTGTTCTACAGTTTTCCAGAGTTTTCTATGTTTATTTTGTACCACACTTTGTTTCTTTATTAAACTTTTTAAGCCGCACCTAGATCCTGCTCTTGTGATTCCCTTCGAAACGTTACAGAACAATTGACCGCACAAATGGATCTAGCGGCTATGTTCATTCAGTTGAGCCAGGAGGACTTACCCATTATGGAGTATTCCTGCCGTTTCTGCACCATTGCCTACCTCACAGATTTTGCGGACTCCCATCTCAAGGCAATATACCGGATTGGTTTAACAGCTCACCGATAGAGGGAATTGCCTGAGATGGGAGACAACAAATGGAGAAAGTACGTTAGGTTAACTCAGGAATCTCTCACTTCTGAGGATCCATCCCGATCCCGGCTTCAGAGCCTTCCACCCCTGAGTCTGCTCCACGCCATGTCACAACCACGCCTGAGTCTGCTCCATGCCATGTCACAGCCACGCCTGAGTCTGCTCCACGCCATCTCACAGCCACGCCTGGGTTTGCTCCCCACCATGTCACAGCCACGCCTGGGTCTGCTCCCCACCATGTCACAGCCACGCCTGAGTCTGCTCCCGCCCTGTCACAGCCACACCTGAGTCTGCTCCACGCCATGTCACAGCCACAACTGAGTCTGCTCCACGTCATGTCACAGCCAAATCTGATTCTGCTCCATGCCATGTCACAGCCAAACCTTCCGCGACTCCTTGCTTGAAGACTTCCACGGCCCCGTCTCCAAGTTGAATGATCTGCCATTGATGTTGGTGCGTAGGGTCATAAAGACCCTACCTCACAAACTGTCAGTGCCCATGCCTGCCACAGCCAACGAGCCAATGCCCACACCTGCCATGGCCAACGAGCTGGAAGCCTCGTCCGTCCCAGAGCCTGCGATGCCGGCCTCCCATGGCTTCGCCCCTTGAGCCTCCCATGGCTCCGCCTTCCACGGGTTCACCCCTCGAGCCTCCCATGGCTCCACCTTCCACGGCTTCACCCCTCAAGCCTCCCATGGCTCCGCCTTCCACGGCTTTGCCCCTCAAGCCTCTCACAGTTCCACCTTTCATGGCTTTGCCCCTCGAGCCTCCAACAGCTCCGCTTACCACGGCTTCGCCGCTCGAGCCACCTACGGCTCCGCCTTCCACGGCTCAGCCCTCAGAGACTTCCATGGCTCCAGTCTCTAGTCTGTGGCTGCCTCCCAGGCCTCCTGACCCTATCTTGAGCCTGTAGTCACCACCCAGGCCTACTGACCCTGTTTCAGCCCTGTGGCTGCCAACTAGGCCTCCTGATCCAGTCCCTACCCTGAGGTGGTCTTCTGGGTCTCCTGGCCATGTCACAGCCATGCCTGAGTCTGCTCCACACCATGTCACAGCCACGCCTGAGTCTGCTCCACGCCATCTCACAGCCACGCCTGGGTCTGCTCCCCACCATGTCACAGCCACGCCTGATCAACTCTGGTCTCTTGGGTCTCCTGGCCGTCCACCTGATCTGCTCTGGTCTCCTGGGTCTACTGGCCATCCGTCTGATCTGCTCTGGTCTCCTGGGTCTACTGGCCGTCCGCCTGATCTGCTCTGGCCTTCTGGGTCTCCTGGCCATCCGCCTGATCTGCCCTGGTCTCCTGGCTGTCCGCCTTATCTGCCCTGGTCTCCTTGGTCTCCTGGCCATCCGCCTGATCTGCCCTGGTCTTCTTGGTCTCCTGGCCTTCCGCCTGATCTGCTCTGGTCTCCTTGGTCCCTTGGCCATCTGCCTGATCTGCTCTGGTCTCCTTGGTCTCTCGGTTTTCCGCCTGAGCTGCTCTGGTCTTCTTGGTCTCCCGGCTTCTAAACATTACAAATATAATGAAATGTAATGGGTCACGCAGGGAATTCTGGGAATGCCTGATAATTGTTTACACTGTAATTTTAACAATACTGTAAAAAGTGCATGTGCTCTCTTGTTAAACATAATATACACTTTACTGTTACTTATATGGGAAAATCATACTTTTTACATCTAAAAAAGTAAATTTTTATGTATTGTCTTTTTAAATATATTAAAAAACTTTACCGTATATTTTAAGGTAACTACCCGCTAACCAATTAAGGTTTTTTTTTTTTTTTTTTTTTTTTTTTTTTTACTGTAGCATTTTTACAGTCTTTTACTGTTAAAATTACTTAAATATTTTACAGTGTGTGATTATTTAGTCCTCAAAAGCACTCAATAGGTGCACTTTAATGAATTTTGCAATCTTGCAGAATTCAATAATATTACCTGATAGTTATAAGCTTATATCCATTCATAATTTTTTTTTTTTAAATAGCTTCAGTGTAGTTAACTACTTTTTATTAGTAGCTTGTAGTGTCGAAAACTACCTTTTAAAAAGATAATATTAACTGTAGTTTAACTACTTTAAGTAATGAGTAGCTTGTAGTTTGGAAAACTGCAGTCTCAAAGTAGCTTCCCCAACACTGCATGCAACTTGTGAATTTGCACCAAAATGCCTTAGAGTTTGATTGGACACACAGCTTTTGACTTTAATGACAAAAGATATGGGAAGCATTTCATCCACCATGTTAAAAGCTCATAAGCCTATTTATTTTGCTTTACTATGCACACATTGCATAGTACACAACCATAGTACACAACCATATGTTTGGTTGCATTGTATGACTTACATTTAGCATAATTTTTTTCTGCTCTTCATTATCAGAACAGACCAGTGATCCATGTTTGGTTAGCGACCTACCAGTTTAAATCTGTGTTCAAATGAATACTATGTGTCCATACAGAACAAACCCACACAATCTAAAATAATAATAATAATAATAATGTATCACAGACACTTTTACTTAAACAGGCAGGGGCACACATTCAACAAGACCTTAGAACTTGTAAAACTGCTTGTCAGCAAAACAGGGCATCTGCAAGTTTAAATACTCAAGACATGTTTTCCACATATACAGCATATGCTGTACACATCTTATTAAAATTGGCTTATGTACCAGTACTTTAAAACATACAAATTAGAGGTTGACCGATACTGGAATTTTGCTGATACGATTACTATGTTTTGGAAAGAAAAGCAATAACTGATTAATCTGCCAATTACACATTTCAATGCTCGGTTTCTACCATGGGTGATCTGTGCAAATGACAACAAAATTACTTACGACTATAGTTTTTAAAAATCAAATATTTAATGTGCTAAAAAACAAATTCTTAGTCTTTCCTTTCGGGCCAGACAGAGGCTTCAAGAATCCAAACTGAATTGAATCCCAAAAGAAAATTGTGCAACCAAAATACTAATAACAACCAGAAAAGAAAAAAAAATGTTGGTGCATAACGCAGGACTTTTAACAATAAACACAGGGGACTTTTATTTTGATATGTCTGTGCTTTACTGCTTCCAGGTAGTGAAGGGAAGTCTTTCTGGCAGTTTGTTTCAAGTAACCGGTTAAAAAATTGGTTCAACAGTTCTTTTATGTCATCACGTAATGATGTCACTAGTGTTTAATTCTAGCATGCTGTCATGGTATTCATGCTGAAACATTAAAATAAACCCATTTACGATATTATTACCTTTTATTCAATTAAGTTATAATAATAAGTAAATGTTATTTAATAAAACTAGTTATAAGCATATTTCCAGTACATTTGGTTAGTACCAGTGTTGGTTCTAATGCATTACTAAGTAATTAATTACTGTAATTAAATTATTTTTTTCATAAAAAAGTAAAGTAAGTTTTATTAATTTTTCAGTAATTTAATTACAGTTTCTTCTTATGTAATTGTGTTAATTACTGTATAGAATATAGAATTCTATATATATCAATAGTGAATTTAAAATAGAAATTTTATGTCTAATGTTAAAATGTATGCTTTCTAATTTAAATTATTTGGCCAGTTCATGAATAATTTATTTGGTTTTATATGATTTATTTGAAAAATTAAAAGAACAGTTCCCTATCTGACACTCACTCGACGTTGTGTCGATGTAGTAACACTAGGGGTCTCCCTTGGGAGACCCCCCCCTCCCCCCGACATGGACACTTATGACCCCCAGTCAGTAAACGATTTCCACTCTTTTTGGGGAGAAAAAAGAGGAGAAGAGACCACGGCTGGGCTAGCCTTTCCCCATTTTTTGGGCAGTCGACTTATCCCCGAGGTACAGGGGACCGTTCGACGCATGTAGGAGTGTTGGGGGAGGTTACATGATGGCCTGGTGCACTGGCTACGAGGCACACAGCAGCCTGCCCATCTCGCACTGCCAGTCCACGTAACACAGTTCAGTCATTGTGTTGTTTTGTATAGGGACCCCTAGTGTCACTACATCGACACAACGTCGAGAGAGTGACTGATATGGAACGTCCTGGTTACTTTCGTAACCTCCATTCCCTGATGGAGGGAACGACACGTTGTGTCCCTCTTGCCACAACACTAAACTACCCGCTGAAATGGCTACTCCTCAGCACAAAACCTGAATGAGTGGTTGCAGGCGAGCTCTTTTTATACCCATATGTCCGGGGGAGTGGCATGCAAATTCCACTCACCAATTCCCATTGGCCTTTTCTCAAAGATCAGAGGTGTTTGGGGCTCCCAAGGGTGACCCCTAGTGTCACTACATCGACACAATGTCTCGTTCCCTCCATCAAGGAACAGAAGTTACGAAAGTAACCAGGACGTTTCATGTCTATCCTTGTATTTTTCATCTGGTCGAGGCTGATAAGGGTTTTAGAAAGTAATTAGTTATAAGTAATGCAATTACTTTTCAGACAGAGTAATTAGTACAGTAATCTAATTACACTGTAGAATATGTTAGTAATTCATATCATAAAGTTAGTAGTTAGTAATTAATTACTTATTTATATTAACTTACCCAACACTGATTGATACGATCGGCTCTTTCATCGGTTTTTGCTTCTTTTTGAGTCTTACATGACCGAAAATCTGACATCCAATTCTACATGTAGGTTTGATTCGTTCATTTTGAATGGGTTCTTTGGTTAAATAACCGGTCTAGAAACTCTTAACAGCCACCTAGCCGATATGAGTCCAACTCATTCATTTTGAACTCTGTCTCTAGTTGCTTTAGTCCCTTTAGCATTTTTTAATTGCTGATACATAAGTTAATGAAATTCAGATTGCTTGTCATAAATGTCTGCTCTAAAGCCGCTGGAAACGCTGAATCTCGAGTTCCCTGCGTGCTTAACACTTTAAAGCTCACAGCGCATGCAGACCATACGTTTATTAAATGAAATCATAGCCTTTTAAAGTTTAACAATCACATTAGACCATATTGCGATTCTGGTCTTAACGTCCCCAAATTTAAGACTTATTTAAATTATAATTAAGACTTTTGTTATACATTTAAGATATTAAAGACTATTAATGACCTTAAATTGTAGAAAACGTAATTTTTTAAGGGCATGCGGGAGCCCTGTGTGTTAAAATTGACCCTATATAACCCTTCACATTGGTAAGTCAATGAAACACAAAACTGTGTCAACATGCAAACAGACTGAGGCAATGATGTCATCCCAGCTGCTCTGTGTATAACCGAATAAAACAACATCAGATTATTCCAGAACCTTCCTCTGACCTCCCTTTCCTCTTCCAACTAAACATGTAGTACAAGTGCGGTTGTATTATGACACATGTAAGCCAAAGGCATCTCCTGTAAGAACAACATATCAGAGGCATATACTTAGCTGCTAACCAAACAAACTCTCAGAGTGTTTTCATGCATGCAGAGACAAATGAACACACTGAATAATTGAACGCACTGATTGTGAACACATCCAAGCTTTCCACGAGCCCACCAACTGGGATGTGATCAATGAGGGAAGCCAATGATTCAGGTATCAGTCTTGGAAATAATGACAAACATCATAGTCGTCAATAAGGAACTGAGGAGAATATTATGGTAATGTCTTAAGGGACTTGTTCTCTGTATTTCATTAGCTTCAGTGCTAAGACACTGGAAAATTTTCATGAACGACTGTGTAATAAATGGTGTGTCAGAATATCCTTTTTCACTTGGAAATACATCAGAATTACGGAAGTAAAATGGGTTACAAATGAACAATATAGGTGCTACAACAATTACCTTTATTCACTTTCACACAAATCACGAAATAAAATGGGAGATTATCAGTAAACACATCAGATTATCATAAACACTTTTCGCTCTATTCCTCTCACACAATGATATCTTATATCATCTTATGACATCTAAACACTTTTACGAGTACTGCATGTTTGTAAGGCAAAACATTTTAATGTTTGCATTACATTATCGACTACCTATACAAGCTTGTTCAAATGTAATCAAACTGTATGGTAGCTCAAGTGATAAAGCATTGCATTTGCAATTCAAAGGACCTAGTTATGAGTCCTGAAGAGCACGCGAGTAGACGTGTGTGCTGAAAGTATCATAGAAGGACTACAAAATTACGTGGTTGCTTGAGCAATTGCGTTTTTTATCTCACATTTACATTTTATGACACTATCGGTTAGGTTTAAGTTTTAGGGTAGGGAGATCGGTTTTGTTGATCTAAAACTCAATAAAGCATTAGCCTTAAAAACACTCATCTGTTTGGGAGAATATTTAACTCACTTTTAGCACCACACAGTGGACATTTCACCTCGAAAATGCCGTGATACTTGTAAGGGACCACGTAATTTCATTTTGCAAAAATGACGTCGCAGTCACGTCATTTTTAATGAGATGAGGACTACATTTCAGGTGGACTTTAATATCACTGAATGAACTTGAATATATTAGGTTACATCAACGCAAGTAATTTTGTAAGGGTCAGGTCAGGTAGAAAGTCTGATTAAGGTAGCAAAGCTTACAGTGAATGAATGGAAGACAAGCATCATAACACAACTCTTTATACTTGATTGGATTGGTCAGTTGTGGCATTTAGTAGTCAAAATATTTGGTTTCGGTCTTGATCACCCTACAGGGTTTATTTAGAAATAATGAATAGCTGACTATATAGTAGCCCTTAATAAATAACCAGCAAAGTGAGTTGCATCATATTTTTATGAAAAATATCTGCATGTACTCGCTTCAAATATATTTTATGCTATAAGATTAAATTGGAGCATAAACATTTTTAAATCGCTAAAACTAGCAAAGTATTACATATTCATTTTTGCATTTGGCAGACGTTTATTCAGAATTATTCAAGATGACAGTAGACTCAAGGTGTACACACTCAAAAATATATTTGAGATTTACACATTTCTAATTCACAACAAATTGTGTCATCTTTAACTAAATTAAATTAATAGAACATTAAATTTTATTTTATTTTGTAAAATTTTACTCAATTCGATTTGATGAAAATTTGTTATGAAGTTAAAATGTGTAAAACTTAAAATATTTTTTTTAGTACACTTTTTTTTTTTTTCCTCCCCTTTTCTCCCCAATTTGGAATGCCCAATTCCCAATGTGCTCTAAGTCCTTGTGGTGATGTAGTGACTTGCCTCAATCTGGGTGGTGGAGGACGAATCTCAGTTGTCTCTGTGTCTGAGACTGTCAATCTGTGCATCTTATGACACGCACAACTCACCATGCACCCCACCGAGTGCGAGAACCATATTATAACGACCATGAGGAGGTTACCCCATGTGACTCTACCCACCCTAGCAACTGGGCCAATTGGTTGCTTAGGAAGCCTGACTGGAGTCACTCAGCACACCCTGGATTTGAACTTGTGACTCCAGGTGTGGTAATCAGCGTCTTTACTTTGCTGAGCTACCCAGGCCCCCTTTTTAGTGCATTTTAATAGTTCCCTGGGAATCGAACTAGTGACCATGCTGTACCAATTGACCTACAGGAATTCTTTCTTCTATGGGATGTCCCAATCATGAAATGACACTGGCTTGTGTTGTTTTTTAATTTGCATTATAGTATTTACATTAATTTGTAAAACCAAAATATACGTTCCAATTAGGAAAATTTTCTTTCTCTCTAAAGTATTTCCAAACCAAAGATAGCTCATCCGTCCTAATCCCTTGCTCCTTTGGCCTGAGTCTTTTGCTACCTGTGTGCTCTATTCCAGCAATCGATATGTTAAAGAATAATTCAAAGCACTTCCTTATCAAAGCATGCTAATCAGGAGCACAACTGGGTCCGGCAAACATCTGTGGATAGATTATTCCTGTCTAATGTTCAGCTCAATCAAACATTACAGCCGGAGAGAGTGAGTGAGATACTGATGGATCAAAGGAAGACAGGGAAGGGGGGTTATACTCGTCTCTAGAGGATAAAGAGGAAAGACACAACCAGCCCAAATAATTTGCATGTATGGACATGGGCAGCTAGGTTTGGTTCATATTTCTCTTGTATTAATATGATGTTCATTGTCATTAAATAGCACACAGCAAGGCAGGAAGCAACTTTGAGACTGTTTGGAAAAGCTCCCAAGCTACAAGCTATACTAATAATCAGGCCCAAACGGCCTATCATTCATAAAAATTCTACAAATTCACTTTTTATGTTCATTTACTAAATATCTTGGTTATAAATTCATTTTGCTTTTAGGCATCAATGAGAGTGTAGTAGGCATACTCTTAGCTTTATTTAAAGGGATAGTTCACCCAAAAATGAAAATTCTCTCATCATTTACTTACCCTCATGATCATGATTTCAAGCTCGATTACACTTCCTATAGCGTCATCTAGCGCTCTGTTCATGGGTCAAGCAATAGGAAGTGTAATAGAGCTTGAAATCATGATCGCAAAGGAGACTGCTGTCAAGATGTACAGTGAAAAAGGAGTTATATTTTGGTCTGTTCTCACCAAAAACCAAATGGATCGCTTCAGAAGACATGGATTACATGACTGGAGTTGTATGGATTATTTTTATGCTGCCTTTATCTCGTTTTTGGAGCTTCAAAGGCCTGATCACCATTCACTTGCATTGTATGGACCTACAGAGCTGAGATTCTTCTAAAAATCTTATTTTGTGTTCAGCAGAAGAAAGAAAGTCAAACACATCTTAGATGGCGTCAGGGTGAGTAAATTATGACAGATTTTTAATTTTTGGGTGAACTATTCCTTTAACACCTTTTACTATTTTTAAGTGCAATCCACATCATTTTGCAGATTTTCCCTCAAAATCAGTGCAGAAAATATGAAAAAAAAATAATGGATTATGTCTGCGCCTACACATAATTGAAAGTAGTTTGACTACAGGTACTGTATGCTGCCTTTAAAAACGTAATGATTAGTTAGCTAAACTACACGTTACAAGGCAAAAAAAGCTAACTACATTGAAGCTATGTTAGGATATGCTATCATTTTAAATTAGATTATATAATTTATTTTTGCAAACAGAGCCATACAATAAAACAATAAGGACCTCAGTTAGGGTGATAGCATTATATTTCATCATACTAAATACACTACAAATACTAGTACTTAAAATACCAGGCATGCTCTGATCGATCGGCCACTGATCGGTATCGGCTGATCGGTATTCTATGACTCGATCGGTGGTTTCATTGTTTTGCAGATGGCATAAACCGATTGCTCATGTTGCAAAAGATGCGAAGCTCCTTTAAGACTTCAGTACCACATTTCATCACAGGTGTGTGGGGAACACTGGCAGAATGTTTTAAGACAACAAACTTGATTCCACAGTTAAAAAACGATGCAATTTGAGAGGTGTGGCACATTTAAAAAGCTTGTGTAGAGTTAACGGTGTTTCACACGCGAGAAGTGTTGCCAACCATCCCATATAATACAGAATCGTCACATATTTAAGGGGACAAAATTGTGTTCCGTATTAATGCCATACGGGACACCATTTTAGTGTCTCACACTCAAACTGCAGAGACCAATTTCACAAATCTACAAAAATGGACCTGAAACACAGATGACTTTCGCACAAGTTGTGTGAGATTATGGCTGTTGTTTTACACAAATCCTACACTATGTTACTCTATGACGATGTGCTACACGTACAGCTTTCACTAATAAACAATCAGCTCCTCTACAGCTGACATTACATTTACTGTATATTTGCATGTTATATAAAAAATTTACCGTTACGGTAATGTTTGCATCAAGGAGCTCTGCTGTTTGCATGACAAGAAAGACCAGTGCTAGGCTGTTTATAACTTGACAGTGTGGGGGCTCCCTGGCGGGTCGGGGGTCTACACAACTTGCATATATTGTGTAAATGGAGGACAGGCATTGTACACTGTTATGCAAAATTCCAGGTTGCTCTTCACTCAGGAAAGTTTCCACCCTTGATAAACGGTAAGCCAATGTTTTTTTTTTTTTTTTCTCTTTTGCTCTGGTGTGCAGAGTGCTGTTTCTACTCCTGGAAAAGTCATAAAAATGAAGACGATCTTTAAAAAGCCATGGAAAAGTCATATGAGTTTCCATAGTGTATATTAACTTTCTAGTTATGCTCAATATATAATTCACCAGAAATTGTTTGTATTACAACCTCAATTAAAAAATCCTTATCAAGTATTCATGAAATTCTTTGGTGAGAAGGTGTAAGAACCCTAAGTAAGATAGTTGTGTCAGTTAGTACTTAAGTTCTCCAACACTGAAACAAAAAGAATCAGCCACAGATCTGCTCTGCTTTCCTTTTATATCTTCAAAAGCATCTGAGATTAGAGGAATTATTTCTCTACTTCAGTTTTTAACACGGAAATCATCTACCTTGTTAATGAACTGCGATTTTCCATGTTGCTCACATAATGCTTACTTTTTTGTATTAAATATGGAAAATCATATCCATTCATTTCTCATTCTATTACTGAACACTGGAGTGGAATAACACAGTAACGGGTCATGAGGGTCTGGCCCTGTGTTCATTGTGGTGTGTGTGTGTGGTCTCCAGACCAAAGTCTTCCTTCCAGCCCTCAAAAGCCCCTCTGTGGACAGGAGAGAGTGTTTCAGAGGGCAAACCAAAGCAGAGACCTTTTCTTAAAACACTAGACACAAAAAGCACACAATCCAAATGAAACATGACGCAGTGATTAAAGCCACAGTGAGGTATTTGGTCCAAACTACACATCTGTAGCACTGTTGATCATCCCACATTGAAATTCTGTTTATTTTAACGATTAGTAAGCTTATATCTCCTAAACAACTAAAGTGTCCAACAAAATATTTGGTGGAATGGTTATACAAGACACTGAAAGAGTGGTTGAAGTAATAATTAAATAAAAACTTCAACAGTAAGGTTGCATTCTCTCTCACCACGTCGGTCAAGCTCTAAAAAGGACGGACTGAAATTGAAGTTTTTTGCTGACAATATTCAGTATAGCTCTCAATTTAAATCTGGTACTTTTGGTGCAGCTTGGAAGTTACTGACATCAAACATCATTGGCCATCCACTTTTTCAGCCATCTTGGCTCCGGAAGTATTTTACCATTCCTTTTTTCATAGGGGTTTCATAAAATCTTTCATAAAAGACTTCTAATCCATGAACCAAACCAACCATCTCCGATGTATATCACAACATTTCATACATAATTTAAAACAAAAACTTATTGGAAATTGGACGAAAAGACAAAGACTGTGTGCTTAACGGCTTTCATGGGGAATGAGTTACAATTCAGTGAAGAATTGCGAATGCCGCAATCAAATAATATATATATATTTTTTTTAATTAAAAGTTGTTGATTATAAGAATATAATTGGTTAATTTAAAGTATATTTTGCAATAGCCACAAATTTGCATCAAATTCGCCGTTCATTATATTCACATGCAAAATAATGCTTTGGGGAAAACGCTTCATGGTCGGCAAACATTTGCTGAAGGTTCACCTGTACCGGTGAAGAGCTGCAAAGTTCTGGCAAACATTTGTGTGGAGTCACAAGCTAATTTACATGTGAAAATAATGAGTGGGAAATGTGCAGTAAGTTTGCAACTAGATTTTTAGTAAGGGGTAATTTGTTTGCTGCAGTTCTCTGATTGGTGGATATTCCTTCCTCAAGATCATGGATATTGTAGATCTTCACCAGGAATTCTGCTTTTAAACAGTTTTTATCAAATACATTTTAGCAGAAACCAACATGATCACATGTGAAGTCGGCATGACGTTTCTGATTGTTTCAGTACCCTAGGATCGGTGACTGTATGCCGACGTGCTGACATGCAGCATTCTTATCAGACGTGTTTGCAGTGGTTTCAATGTGTTTACCTTTCCACCTGGCGCGATTGGCAGCACATTGGATCAGCTGCGTGCTAGACTAGGGTTCAAAACCAGGCAGTAACCACATTTGAATAATCAAAAACGAGCATAATTTGGAGGTTTCACTTTTCCCTCTAACATTACTTTTTTACTCCACTAATGGTTAAGGTAAGGTTTGGGTTTGGGGATAGAATCTATAAATATATGATTTCTCTTCATTGTATAACATCCTGTAAAGCTGAAAACAACTTGCATCACTACTAGCTTTTTGCAACCTCTCCTGGACATAAATTGAGCTCTCACGTGCCCATATGCCCTACAACACTTACCGCTTTGGCCACTGAAGGCAATGTTTTGAAATTTTGGTCATGTATACCGATTTTGACGAAAGAAAAGTTGGTCTACTCTTTCTGATTTCACTGTGAGATCAGGCTGGCAGAAACATATTCCATGGAACCTCAGAGCTCACAGAACCCTTACCAAAAATCTAGAGTTCTGGCAAACTTTCCGGAAATTCGTCAATGATTTTTTTCATATTAAAATGAGCTTGTGATTCGCTGTAAATGTTTGCCAGAAGTTTACAGTTCTTCACCGGTGGTGGTGAACCTGCAGCAAACCTTTGGCAACAATGGACTCATTTGCCACAAGTTTGCTGCAAAGCTCATTTGCATGTGAAAATGATGAGTGATGAATTTGCAGCAAGTTAGCAGGCAAATTTGCCATGAACTCTCAATTTTTGTAAGGAAAGGTCTGTCTTTAAAGGTTTATAAGTAATCGTTAAAAATCAATTAACCTACGGAGAAAATGAATGGGATTTTCACTTTTGCAAGCAGACTGCTGCAGTTTGGTAATATCAAGCCTGATGCCACACCCCTTAATGGTGGCATGTTTGATCTGAGAACTGCAGTGGAAGGAAATATTCAGTGAATGTGGATGTTTATATGAACAACACCTTTAAGAATCAAACAAAGTGAATAGGAACTTGCACAAATGATTGTTTTTCATTTATAGTAAACCTCTGATGCCATCGTCACATCTTCGGAAACCACAGCACATCTGCGTTTGAGAGCATGCTTGGGCGGTCGGTAAGTGGTGTTAAGCTCTTCAGCGGTAGGGGATAATTGGGGGGGACTGGTCGTCTGGTTCATGGAGGCCACTCAGATGCTGAAAGGGGGCATTGTGCAGTGAAGGGGAGGGAAGAGGAGAGGGGCCAGTGGGTAAAGCTTAAACGCTCGTCTGCTCCACTCGAAATGGTCTGTGGTTTGGGGCCTGGCGCTGTGGTCTGGCCTGGCCCCCTTTCAGTCGCCATAGAGACAATACCTGAGTTGCCTTGCTGAGAGAGAAGAGAGACAGAGAGAGAGAGGGAGAAAGCTTAAGCTGTTTATTCAAACACTCTTTTCTCTTTGTATCTGCACAAGCTGCTAAGTTTGCCCTCAGCTTGTCCAGATACAGACAGAGAGATTGAGACCATTGTGAAAAATGTTTCATCCATTGCCTCACTGGGTAGAAAGAAAAACTTTTTTGGACCTGAAAAACTATTTTTTTTTTCTTACCTACCCATGACAATTTGGTTATGGTTAATTAAATTAGCACAAATGTAAGCACATGTGAGCATATGTTTAGTCAGTTACAGAACATTGCAAACAATCTGAAAAGTCACAGTTGCCATCTTTGGGAAAGCTTCATAAGGAATATTTTGGGTTCAGTACAAGTTGTGGCATAATGCTGATTACCACAAACATTTGTTTCGATTCATCCCTCTTTTTCTTAAAAAGAATATATATATATATATATAGGTTACAGTTTGGCAATTACAATGGAAGTGAATGGGGCCCATCAAAAGTATAGCCACAATACATAAACATTATGCATGTTAATATTATTTTAGTGTGATAGAATCATTTACTAACCTTTTCTGTGTAAAGTTATATCCAATTTTACAACTTCGTTGCCATGACAACTTAACTCTATAAACCCTAAAACTACTGTAAAAACGACGATTTTACCAACTTTACAGCTCAAATAATACATGAGTTTTAACGGAAGAAATAGTATAAGTGCTTTTTTACATTTATAAGCTTCACATTTCTGCCTTTAAACCCTCTGAAAATAGACCATATTCACTTCCATTGTTGGTGCCTCATTGTCACCCAGTTTCTAGAGGGAAGAGCGTGACAATATGTAACAGGACTGGTCATTGTAGGAATGAGGAAGTGGGGTTCAGGTAACATCACACTCTTTATTTACTCAAATTAACACTCAATAGCTTGGCTGAAACACTGTTTGTTACAACTGGGTAGCTCTCTCCCCACTGGGCTCTGGCGTGGGCTCCTCTTATTGCTCTTCTCGGATTACTGCAACACGAAACAGCTGTTAGCCCTAATTGTCACCCAGGGATGCATCTTTACTGCTTCCCCTCTCCCTGGATGGACACTCAACCACGCCCTTGCCACACTATATTTTGCAGTAATCAACATTATGCTGAAAATGCTGTCGATTGAGCTTATCTTGTATTGAACCCAGAATATTCCCTTAGAAATTAAGTGTAGAATTTCAGTACTGCCTCTCCCTATACGCATATTACGCAGTCTGCGTAGGGCACTAACTCCCTGGGGGGCACCAGAAACTCCACCGGCTACCCTTACTCGCACGTTATATGTTATTCAAGGACTCAAAAGCAGTCGCGGAACACAGGCAATCACCTCGCGCTCACACCTTGTACTCACACCACGCATCAAGGAGCTCTACGTAGGGTATCAATTTGGCCAGCGGCAGCCCTGCATAATTTATGTGCCAATAGTGGTACCAAAGGGGATACCAAAAGTAACTACATATTTAAAGTTTGTCGAATCAAACTTTGATATTGGCTTGACAAGCCTTGTCTGAAAGTGCAAACTATTTTGAGGTTGTAAGTTTCATACAGAAATATCAGTTAGACAAATAGCCAGCTAGCTTACTAGATGACAGACAGGCCGTAAGATAATTTGTCGGATGGATGGAGGAATGGATGGATGAAAAGGAAAAAGCAAGAAAGAGAGAGAAAGAGACATTGCATTCCAAAAGGGATAAATAGGCCTCTGACGGGCACTTCGAAGGGAGAACAATCATGATAACCATGCTGAAGGATTAAACAGAATTTACAATAAAAGTGTTTTTAAAGGTGAGATCCGAATGACCATTATTTTTGAGCCCCGCACCTTTCAGGCCTCCTAAGCTCTCAAAGTGGATAGTAAAGTCTTCAAAGGGAATAGGGCATAGGGATGATCACTTCTGAATAGAATGCTCCCTGAGAGAGATAGCACTACTTAAAGCAGATTAAAGGCCTTGTGTATTTGTTCACATTGTTTACAAACAACTCAGTTTTTGCCTTATAAGTGTTGCCATAGAAACAAATAACTTACGAGGTCTGAGGACGAGAATAGCTCTGAGTAGAATCTACAGTAATTATGACATGATGTGAACGCACTATTAGTCCATCTGGCGGCCATCTTGGGAACGCTCCAGGGCAGTTATTTTCTATGAATACAAGGGACATAAAGTGCAGCTTCAAGGACAACAGCGGGCAGTCACGTGCTTTATCTTTATCAGCACACTTGGTTGTGATTGGTTAATGTTATGTCTAAACTGTACACCTAAATACACAGAATATTTGTTTCCTTTATTAAGTTATTTTATTGAGTTTACTTGCATGCAGACATACTGTATAAACTGTACAGTACTATAGCTTCGGTCTGAATAATTATGATTTGCTTTTGTGTCTTTTCTATAATCTGATTATTTTAGTGTTGCACTGCACCCAGAGCTGCTGAGCTCAGTGTGAGACGCACGTCAAAAATAGGTTCAATGCCGAAACTATCCGCTCACTGCCATGTCTGGGACGCTTCTGGCACATGTAATGGTGGCCAGCTGATAGATAGCTGTGCAATGTGTATAAACCTCACTCTCCTGACCTCAAGAGGTGCACTATCGACTGACATTAGAGGCTGTAGCCTTTAGCCTCCTTGTTAGCGCACCCGCCTCCCATGCTGGAGATGCCAGTTCGAGTCCCGTATGGAATGGGTAGAACAGGAGTGTCACAATGGTGCCGCAACCCAGATGGGAGTGAGGTTTAGGGGGGTGAGTGTAACGGTGGCCAGCTAATAGATAGCTGTGCAATGTGTATAAACCTCACTCTCCTGACCTCAAGAGATGCACTAGTGACTGACGCTAGAGGCTGTAGCCTTTAGCCTCCTTGTTAGCGCACCCGCCTCCCACGCCAGAGACGCCTGTTTGAGTCCCGTACGGAGCAGGTAGAACAGGAGTGTCACACACGCATCACCTCGCGAATCACAGTTGCAGTGGCAATGGTGTAATCTGTTGATATGGGCCCCAAAAAGGCTTGGGGAATAACAGAATACTTGTAACGGTGTTATGTAATCAGGATACATAAATGTTGTAACTGTAATCTGTTCCAGTTACATAAAAAGCCAACGTATTCAAATTACAGTTACATTTGGTAAAAACTGGTAAAAAAAGAAAAGAAAAAGAAAAAGATCCTCCTGACATAAAATGATAAAGGCCTTTGCTTGCTTTAGTACAGAACACAGATATGATCAGATGCATGCTCGAAATCTCTTCTGGTTCTCTCTCGTGACTCAAGTGAATCTGGCGCCACTTACTGTCGCATGCGCAAATAACATCTGTCTCACATCAACGCTGTGCTCTTGATGCAAACAAGGTCAAACCATAAAAGGGCTGTTTCAAGGGGGCCTGGGTAGCTCAGTGAGTAAAGACATTGACTGCCACCCCTGGAGTTTGTGAGTTCAAATCCCAAGGTGTGATGAGTGACGCCAGTCAGGTCTCCTAAGCAACCAAATTGGCCCAGTTGCTAGGGAGGGTAGAGTCACAAGGGGTAACCTCTTCGTGGTCACTATAATGTGGTTCGCTCTCGGTGGAGTGCATGGTGAGTTGTGCGTGGATGCTGCAATGGATGGCGTGAAGCCTCCATACGCGCTATGTCTCCATGGTAACGCACTCAACAAGCCATGTGATAAGATGTGCGGGTTTACGGTCTCAGATGCGGAGGCAACTGAGATTCATCCTCCGCCACCTGGATTGAGGCAAGTCACTATGCCACCACAAGCACTTAGAGTGCATTGGGAATTGGGCATTCCAAATTGGGGAGAAATTAAAAATAAAAAAAAATAAAAAAGGGCTGTTTCATCACAATGGCCACTGGAGAAATATAATAATTTTTGTGAAAATTCCAACATTTTTGTCACTTCAATGGAGAAAAGGGAAACAACATTGCAGTTTAGTGCAATTAAGAGGCTACCTTCCAGCTGTGAAGATGCAGTGATTTTCCAATGACCCGACATATAATTTAAAGAAGCTTTTAAAGGTATGATCCACATGAAAATCACATTAGTAAGGATAGCTTAAATTAGTTATAAGTGTTCCCTAATTTCGCCGTCCAACCATCTGTCGATCGTTTTCGCGGGAGCAGGAATAGAAGCAGAGAAATGACCACTCCCCTGTTGAATGGCCAGTATTCTGGTGCACAGGATGCCTACTGTCGAATATTTAGTGTGACCTCTCATTTCCATCTTAACTTCAGTTGAAACTAAAATTGTTCTCTGAATGGGTTCATGTTGTAATGACAACAGTATCCAGATTGTTAACATTAATATTTTGATTCTTATTATAAATGTATTATTAAGAACAGTTCAAAAGTATGGGTGAGGGAGAAATATTGGCAAATGTAACATTTGAAAAATCATAGAAAGTATGAATAAGTAAATCAAGACACACTAAAAAGGTTTAAATCTATTTTGATCTATTCTTTAAAACAAGATTTTTTTTATATATTTTATTTTTATTTTATTGATTTTTTTATTTTATTTTTTCTCATTAAAATCCTCCTTAAACATAAATGTAGAATCACCCATAAACGTTAGCTGGTGATGTTTGACTGTGGATCGTGAGCAAGCAGAGGACAGGCAATGGAGGCATTAATAATGATGATGATGATGATAGCCTGTGATCTACCTATTGCAGTCGGAATTTAATGAATGATCAGTGCCAATTAATTTACATGCTAACAGCAATACATGGCAGAACTTTGTAGTGTTTTTGAATCTGAGGTATATCCTGTCAGATTTTGTTTATTGTTATCCAAGCCACAATTCAGTGCATCTGTTCTAACTGTATTTGCTTGATCAAAAAATAAACTATTTTCTGTAACAGATAGAGGACTCACCTGATTTGGTTAAAAATGTGAGTTGTTCTACCTTTGAACATTCTGTTTTCCTATTAAGGAGGCACTGTCCCTGTTTTTCATGTTTTTTCTTATGTATAATAATAGCTACATCACTCATAACATTATTCAGACACAGTTTGTTTATATTCAGAAGGCATAATTAAAAGTCTTCGAGAACATATTGCTTTTTTATTCACATATGCGATCTTGAGGTAATCAAAAAGTAACAAAGTAATCTGATTATATTATTTTCTTATTGAGCTAACTGGATTAAGTTACTGATCACATTTTTATCTAAGTAATAAGTATTTGTAACTGATTACATTTTAAATAAGCCCTGGCGCCGAAACGAAAACGCGCCGCTCACGCCTCACTCACGCCCCCCTCACGGAGAATGTGCGAACCCAGCGTCAAGCTAAATAGTCTTTGATGTCATTTGGCTGCTTCAGATGCATCAACCCCACCACCATCTTGGAACGGTCAACAAGGAGACCTGTTTGAATGCATGTAAATGGATGAGAAGCCTCGGGGCACTGAGTAAACTGCTTTTGTGTGGAAACAGTTCTTCATAAAATAAATGGACTGCCTGGGTGCTAATCTTTAATATGTTTGCCATAATAAATTTATTTGTAGAGAAATGTATTTAGAATTTACTATGAATATTTTTTTTTTTTTTTTTTTTTTTTGCAACAAGTAGGATTTATTTACAGTACTAACAATTGTAAAACTCTGAACAGGTTTTCATATTTATGGTTGTGCTTTATCATATACTGTATATAGATCATCAGGCAGTGCTCTGATGATCAACATTATTTAAATTATATATTACCATCTACAATGTCAGATGTTTATGGCAAATCAAATAATATCATAAAGTTTGAAACTCTAGACTGTTGCAAAATGTATCTGTCAGTTCACTTACATGTGTATACGGAAGTCTCTAGACCTTTCTAATATTGTGGACTGTTAATGAAGTATCTACGTATGTATATCTATTGAAAAGAAATAGCATGCTAAGGCCATGTCCTTACCAATAAGTTTTCATTTGAAAACTGATTTATTTCACTATAATTACCCCTCTCATCCACACTAGAGTGGTGCTTTCGAAAACACTCTCCATTATCGGTCCCTTACCACACCCTTCACAGTTTTATCATGTTTTGGCAAAATGTGTGGACTTTTCAGAGGGTCCCTTCCCCACAGAAGGCAACGAATATCAAGGTTAAATTAACGATCTTGTACGATTTCGCTGGGACGCCATCTAGGGTTGCCACCTGTCCCATAAAATACGGGATCATCCCGTATTTAATGATGAAATAATTTGTCCTGTATTTAAGCAGGTCCAAAGGCATCATGGCAAAATAGATCGGTAATGTAACCTTGATATTAGTTGGAAATTTTGCAAAAGTCTACATATTGTGCTAAAATGTGCTCAAACTGTTGAGGCTGTAGTAAGGCAGCCAGAACCATAATCCCCCAACCACCACCACTGATTTTATAGCTCTATGCTCTTATTGTGCCAACAATTGATACATTTTTGACTATGTTTAATTGTCCTAATTAATATTAGATGAAACACCTAAGACAAGTCAATTCTCATGGGTACCCATGTAGGTACACTTTGCTCTCGAGCGCAGCAGAGGTTATACTTTCTGCATAGATTTAAGATTCATGGTGTGGACCAGAAGTTTATGTTTTTATTTTATCAGGCTGTTATTGAAAGCATCATTAGATATGGCCTCTCTGTATGGTTTGGTAACCTTACAGTTCAAGTAATGGCTAAGCTTGCTCGCCTGGTAAAAATGGCAATGAAAATTATAAGGAAAGGGGAATTCCAATCCCTGGAGTCAATATATGAGCAGTCTATTCTCAGGGAAGCACATAAGATATTAGCTGATCCATTACACACATTATGCTCAGTCTATGAGTTGTTGCCCTCCGGTAGACAGTACAGGTTACCAGTGTGTTGGTATAATTGTTTTAAAAATCTACTTCAATTAAAATGTAATACCGAGATAAGCAGGAGTAGGGTATTGATGGGTCTTTATAACATTTTACTTTGTTATATTTATTGTAAACATGTTTTTATCTTTGATGTTTTTGTTTTGCTACATCTTGTAATGCATTTATAGTTATAGTGTGAAATGGTGGTATTATTGTTTTATTGTGTTGTCATTTATGATTGGATGGAACGTCGAGTCATTGTGAATGTGAACGCACCTTGAGTCCAAGACAAATTTCCCTTTGGGGACAATAAAGTGCATTTCATTTCTTTTTAAGACATGAAAGAGCAGAGAAACAAAATGCACCTCTTGGTTTAGTCATCTATTGCATACAAAAAATATTTAAAGTGTGCATTTGTATTGAAGTTTCATAATATTAATAAAATAAACATATCTGGAGATGCTTTCTTGAGTCGTGCTACTGCTATTTGTGTATGTACATGTGTCTCAAGTCCCATGAGTGTTTCAGCTTGGCTTCTCCGAGAGGGTTTTTATTTAGGAATTCCATTCTGGTTCGTCTTTCCCAGGTTGATGCGTCTGTTTGGTGTATTATGATTAATTCTGTGCAGGTGTCACCTCCGCTGAGGCAGGTGAGAATTGATGTGCTGCCGACAAATGCCATCCATCAACGCTGTGTATCGGGATTTGAAGAATCTGTTCCCAATCACATGCTGCTGTAGGGCGGCTTGGAAACAACCCCTTTCTATGCAATGCCACAGGAAATCAATGCTAGGTACTGAAGGTCAGTGTGGTGTTGTAAGGCTACTTAAGCTCTGATGGATGGATTTCACTCCAAGGGAAGTTGGAAGAGGAAACGTGACAGGAGAGAGCACAGTGACCCATGACGCAATGATAAACAAAACTAAATATTAATTTAAACTAGGAAAGTTGTAGCAAAGCTACATATGGGACATGCTTAAACATTAACACTACGTAAATAAAAGATGTTTGTTTTAACCTGTTAGCGTTTTACAGGGCGCTCACACTCTGAAGCATTCTTTGTTTACATTTGTTAAAAGTTACTCTATGGTTTTAATGTAAAGAACGTAATTAATCTTAAACTATATATCATTAAAAAGTTCTAAGCCAAAGGCATCGATTTAAGACCACTGTTTTACAGTAGAAACTGTACTGCTAGAGTAATTTCTTCATTTATGTCAATATGCCAAAATATCAAAGCGTGCGTTATGAAAATGAAATTGTTGATATGAAACATGTACCTATTGAATGATGTAAAAGTCCTGCTGTTTTGTCCTAAGCAGGCTTCAGTTAACAACATCCAATTTAACATTTAGTCCAAAAGTGTGCACATTTACAGAAATATTAATTTATTCTCATATTTACCTCATGAAGAATTATTATTTATGTCCATTTTCCTCTAAATGGTGATGCGCTGACACGCCGTAATACTCTGGTGATTTTCAATCCTCCAGGAAGATAGAGGCGCACAAGTTAATTTCTCATTCCAAAATTCTTCAAGCGAAGACTTGCTATGACATCATGCCTTCCTCAGTGCCCACACGACAAGGGACTTCCTCATACCATGCCATAGTAGGATAAATTACATATAAAGCATAAAACTAATGAGTTAACTGTTGAGACTTGTTGTAAATATATAGACGGATACAAAAATATATGGATTATTTCCATGCAGTCTCTGCTATGTTGTATTTGATTATTGACAGTTCTGTAGCTGTCATTGCAGAAGAGCTGCACTTCTGCTATCAGCTGCAGTCTATAAATAATCTGCTTATTAAATGAATCCACATCACATCAGTAAAATACACTGCTATGACAACTTGTTTATGATTGGAAGAAAAATGCACTAGATGATGTGTATTTTGTCCTGTTTACCATTCTGCATTTATGCACGAATGCTAACTGCTAATGCTACATGCGGTCATATGCTGCCTTCAAGTGGACCTGGGAAGCTCGTACTGCCGAGTTGGGCATTCGTCACTACGACATGTCACACATTCATGCGGGAAACAAAATAAGGAAGAAGCTGAACTCTACAACTACACAATGAATGATGGCAAAAGCTCATTTTCTGTTGTACCGGTGAATAAACATAAGTTAATTACATGTATCACTCATACACAACTTTTTGTTAATGCATGGTATCTAACAAATAATTAGTTAATTTGCTTAAAACAAACCACAAAGGGTGAGTCACTAATTGACTGTCATATACAACAAAATATTATTTTGAAATAAAGTACAGAATTTGAAATCATTTTGCTGAATCATTTGTTTCCGTCATTTTTCCCTCATATTTCATCTAGAATTCTGAGTTTCCCACTCGTAAATACGACATCGCTGGGTCATTCATGTGCTCAAAACTCATAATTACGATATCCACTTGAAGGGCACAATAATCACAAGACATGGTCTTGGAAAATGTTTCAAATAAAAATATAACTCAGAGTTTTAAAGTAATCATCCACAAATTTTAAATAGAACATTATCAGATTTGTGGCTTAAGCTCCATTGTGTTTCTATGCCCAAAGAAGGTCAGTATAAATATTTTATGGAAATAACTTGTCAATACCTTTACAATAAATTTGAGCTATTCTAACTATTTTTCCTCATGACTTTTATTAATTCTGACTGTTGGAAACAATCTTTCATGTGTCTTCTTTTAAAATAGACCGCAATTATTTTTGTAATACAAAAGAGTGATGAACTACAGCCCTTGAATTTTGAGTTGGAATTTTTGGCTTGTGGTCAAAACAAGGGGGCACAGGTTAACAGGTTTAACCACTCCTTTTAAAGTATGTGATGTCTGTGTGAACAGTTGAACTTCCTGTCAGTCAAGTTTACATGACAGAAAATAGGAATTTTTTATACAGCAGCATGGCACATAAGAGTCAACCTGGTGTTGATCACTGCTTGGTCTTAGGACTGTGGAGTACTCAAACACAAAGGAAATACTTACCATTCTGGGACTTTTACAACATATTGCATCTATTGCACATTGGATTCTACTTTGGATTTAATATACACTGTTGACATGACTGTTGGGGTACAGTGCCAGCTATTGCATCTACACCTTGATTCAGATTGAGAGTAACCTTATAACCATCTATGTGTTAGTAAAAATACTCTCAAAAATTATATGAAATAATGGGGAGGTACCATCCAGAATAATAATAATTTGACACATAAGCACAGTAGATCATTAGACATGCAATTATATTTTCTACAGAAAAAAACACACACACAAAAAAAAAAACAAAAAAAAAAACAAGAATCCAAACATTATACAGACGGTTAAGAATCATATAATAGTGACAATGTAACCAACTCCCAAAAAGACAAAATCAGTCCACAACCAAATGCTCATTTATAGAGAATCCATGTAATATAGTCAGAAGGATATGAATACATCGGATGATGAATATGGATAGGCTTTAAACTGGTTTGCCAGATGAGTTGAAATCAAAGTCCAACATGCCCCTACTAAGCCTTTAGGTGAAAAATCCCCAACAAGTCAGTACTACTCCCTTAAGAAAAGTCCCTTTACAAACATACAAGCCATGTACTGTATATATATATATATATATATATATATATACACACACACACACACACACACACACACACACACACACACACACACACACACACACGTATTAACATAATTAAACCATCAATACTTAAGTATTGACCAAAGTAACTTTAAATTCTTTAACCAGGGATTTGGATGAACTTGGATTGCCAAATTCAGCATGTGCATTAAACATTTTTTTCTTTTTTACACTTTAATCTGGTTCTAGTGTCACCTCTCTCTATGAACTAGTCCCTAATTATGGCAGGGATGAGTATTGCACCCAAAAAAAAAAAAAAAAAAACCTAGCAACACGCTTGACCCTCAGTGAAAGACTTTATGTCACCCTAATAAGGCTTAAGATTCTGAACACGAAAGGTGTCGGCTTGACCTAGCTTGTATAAAAAGGAAACTAAATAATTGACAGGACCAAGTCATTAACACATTTTGGGAGGGCCTTTCCACTTGGCAGAAAGTTTGGCCATATAGCCATCCTCAGCATGTGATGGGATGAGTCCGAACCCAAACCAGGTCACCCTCTTGGAAGTGCTCTTGCTTTCTCTTCTGGTTATAATATCAACCTTGTTTTATTTGAGCTCTTTCCACATTCTTTCTCATAGTTTGCATTCACTCCTTTTGTCTGTTTATCACCTCATATGAAGGATTACTTGAGTTAGGTACTTTTGTCAGAGATCCTTCTAGGGGTTCCTTCAACTTTCTGCCTAGAGCGACTTTGGCCAGTGTGAAACCTGTGCTCTCTTGTCAGGCAGTATTTATGGAAAATCTGAACTCTGCCAGCCAACGATCCCAGTGACAATGGCTGTTTTCCACATATAAAAAGTCATGGTTTTAGTGTATGGTTAATACATTTGGTGTGAATGGTCTCAGGGTGGTAGGCAGTTGTTAGTTTTTTGTATAAATCCCCATTGTCTAAAAACTAGGTTGATAAGTTGACAAATAAATTGGGGTCCGCGATCAGACACAAGGTAGGCAGGAACAGCCCGTCTGTTGAAAATCTTCTCCACAAGAACACCAGCAATCTGTGGTGATGTTGGCGCCGCAAAAGAAACAATTCTACCCCTTTTTGAACAGTAATCCACTACATCCAAATGTTCATTGTGGTACTTATATTTACATTTTACATTTATTCATTTGATTTATTACCTCTAGATTTCTGACCATTTTGGAAGGCATTATTGTAGTTGAACCCAGCTGCATGGTGATGTTGTGTTCAACAGCAGGGTTGGCTGGAAAGACAAGGAGCTCAGAATTGGCTGGGTTAAGTTGCAGGTGGTGTTCCTTCATCCAGGCCGAGATGTCTGCTAGTCAGGCAGAGATTCGAGCAGTCACTGTGGTGTCGTTGGGCTGAAAAGACAAATAGCTGTGTGTCATCGGCATAGCAGTGGTAAGAGAAACCATGCGCCTGAATGTTGGGTCCCAGTGATGTTGTGTATATAGAGAAGGGAAGTGCCCCATGCACTGAGCCCTGAGGTACCCCAGTAAGTAGCTGATGTGATTTGGACACCTCACCTCTCCAGGCTACATTGAAGGACCTATCTGAGAGATAGGAATTAAAAAAGTCAAGCACAGTTCCTGTGATGCCCAGAGTAGAGAGGGTGGAGAGTAGGATCTGATGGTTGACTGTGTCAAAGGCTGCAGAAAGGTCCAGTAGAATCAGGATGGATGATCTGGATCCAGCTTTTGCCTGTCTCAGTGACTCAGTGACAGGGAGCAGGGCAGTCTCGGTGGTGTGTCCACCTTTGAAGCCTGACTGATTGTCATCCAGCAGCTTGTTCTGTGAGAGATAGGCAGAGATCTGATTGAAAACTTCCCTTTCAAGTGTTTTCGCCATGAATGGGATGAGAGAGACTAGTCTGTAGTGTTCTACTTGTGTGGGGTTAAGTGCAGGTTTTTTCAGCAGTGGGGTTACTCAAGCCTGCTTAAATGTAGTGGGGAAAATGCCTGTAAGTAGAGATGTGTTAATTATTTGTGTGAGTGCAGGTAGGATGGATGGAGAGATGGCCTGGAGAAGGTGGGAAGGAATGGGTTCAAGGGAACAGGTGCTAGGGTGGTTGGAGAGGAGGAGTTTAGAGACCTCAGTTTGTTTAAGATAGATGGGAGGGTCATGTTGAATTGAATAAAGTAGTGATCAGAGACATCTGTAACAAGAATATTTGAGTTGGTACAGTTACTTGTAAAAATGAGGTCCAGCTGGTTGCCCGATCTGTGAGTTGCTGTAGTGCTTAGTCTTTCCAAGTCAAACGAGGCCAGAAGAGCATGAAGTTCAGTGGCCTGTGGCTTGTCTTGATGTATGTTGAAATCTCCAAGAACCACAAGTGGCCTACCACCTTCCAGGAAAGTAGGACAGCAGAACATCCAACTCCTCGAGAAAGTTTGCTAGCTGACCTGGAGGGCGAAAGATGACAAAAACATGGATTTTTGTGGGTTGCATTGTAGTAATAGCATGTAATTCAAAAGAAGTATTGTTACATAGAGAGAAGTGTTGTGAAAATGTCCAGTTGTTTTGAATGAGCAAACCTGTTCCCCCACCCCTACCGGTGTGTCGAGGGGTGTGAGAGAAGGAGAAGTTGTTGGAGAGAGCAGCGGGTGTTGCTGTATCCTCTGGACGTATCCATGTTTCTCTAAGTGTGAGAATGCTGAGGGTGGACTGTGTAGCGAAGGCTGGAATGAAGTCAGCTTTGTTCACCGCTGACTGGCAGTTCCAGAGTCCCACTGAGAAAGAGAGTGGTCATAGGTTGTGTGGGTTGCATTGTGTCTTGCGTCTATATTGTGTAAACTGTTTGTAACAGATAACAGGGATGTGCTTGAGGGCATATGTTATTCGTGAAGTAGACATATTAGAATAAAAATGTAAAATATAGGATAAAAAATACAATTAAAAGATACTTAAGTGTTATGGTGAGTGGCGCCTTGTCGGTCTTCATAAGAGGAGCGCTTTACATGAGGGCTACCACTTCCGCTGCTGCTTCCGTGTCAGCATTCACGTCAAATATATACATGCTGCTAACAAGTCGTTAAGTGAAGAAAGCTGGACACGCCTTAATGCTACTTAGCGCAACAAAGATAGTCACGTGGGCAACCGAAACTAAGAGTCACGCGAGATAACAAACACGGGAACCAAATTCAGTACACTGCAAACAAACAATGCTAAACTTTAGCAACAAATAATACTCTAAAATAAGTGAAGCACTGTTTATAGACACACTAAAAACAATGATAGTTTTACACACACTAGACAAACAACTCTAAATCTAGCAGTGAATACCCTGTGACAAGTCAAAACAATATAGCACAACCACACCCACACACATTTAAACGATGTGAGTTCAACGCAGTAAACAAACAGCACAAGTCTAGCAATGAATACTACTCTGCAACAAAGTAAAACAATGAAATAAACACACTTGCACGCAACTGCAGACTCCTGTAGATAGATACTTCTAGAAAAAGGTCCCATTGTTCCACTCCTAGCATATATCCAGGCAAATACAACAGGTATTAATTGAAGATGACCAGAGAGCTCTGATATTGAAGGTTTGTTCTTTTGACATATGTGAAACTCTGTGGAATGCTTCCAGATATCTATATGCACACTTGGCCAATAGGCAATGTCCAGTATCCTTGATAGGGTTTTCAGACATCCAAGGTATCCACTGAGTGGACTGTCATGAGCATAGCTCATAAACACATCTCTGAGACATGTGGGAATGACAAGTTGTCATTTTTTACCTTTCTGACCATCAGGAATGCTATGGAAGAGAAACTGATTCTCCATAACATAATATACTCTGTACCTCTGCATTAGGATTGCATAGTGGATTTTTTATCAGTTCTTGTACCTCAGAGTCACTTTGCAGTGCAGTAGATATCTTAGTCCAGTCTACAGGGAACTTTGTTGGAGGAAAGGTGAAATTACAGCTTTTTATACAGCTTGCATACTTGAGGAATAACTGATCAGGCTCAGGAAAAGTATATCAGGTAAAACATTGAATTGTCCTTTCCTATACTTCACAGTGAAATCAAAAGCATAGGAGTCAAATGGTCCATCGCATTTATCTTAAATAAGGCTTGGGGTTATTGAAACCCCAGGTTAATTGCAGCATGATCGGTGATTACTTCAAAATGCCTACCTTCCAAGTAAAGACTCCATTTCTCAACAGCCCAAGCAATAGCAAGGCACTGTATCAGATTCAGAATCTGATTTTTTTGCACCAGTGAGTAGTCTTAAAGCAAAGTCTCCTGTGGTGGTAACAGGACTGGAACTTTGGTCAGTGCTTGTTTAATCAATTCGAAGGATATTTGGCTGGATTTAGTCCAATTCCAAGTAGCACCTTTTTGTTTCAGAGCATGTAGTGGAGCTGCCAGTCCTAAAAAATGGGGTATGAAATGATGGTACCAGCCGGCTAATCCCAAAAACCTTTGCACATCCTTGAGGGATTGTGTAACTGGAAAATCACACACAGCTATTTCCACAGGGTCTGTCTTGATTCCTTCTCCAGAGGAAGAAGTCTGATGGGTCACTTTACATTTCTTCAAGTTTAAGATAATCCCTGCCTTATGCAGACAACTGAACACTTGACTAAGATGTTTCAGGTTATCTTTCTTATCTCTGGAGTACACAACAATGTCATTTGTATACACAAAACAACATGCAGATCCAATACTACACATTCCATCAATCTCTGGAACGAAGCAGCACCATTTTCAGGCCAGCAGGAAGACGAATGAATTCATATACCCCAACAGAGGTTACAAAAGTTGTTTTGGCTATACATTCGGGATCCATACAGACCTGCTAATATCCACTCCTCAGGTCCAAAGTTCTGAATAAAGCGGCTCCATACAAAGATTCCAAAATTTCTTACATTTGAGGCATAGCATAATTGTCCTAATGTGTTTTAGCATAAAGATATCTGTAATCCACACAACATAATTTGCCACCATTCACCATGAGGCCCAGTGACCCACTGAGGGACGTATGATGCCTTTGTCCAGTATGTCTTTAATCTTAAACTGTTGTTTCTCTGAAGAGGTCTCTTTCATGCAAGGAAGGGCAAAATAAAAATGTAGATGGTTGTTAGACATGGGATGACTATGCAAGAAGGGGAACACTCTGCCTTCACCAGCTTCCGAGGGAAAGATGCTGTTGGCTTTACTGAAGTCAAGGAAGATACCAGAAGTCTGGGCCTATATTCACAAAACTTTTATCCTACCACTAGGAGTTCCCCAAAGAGTTCCTAGCTAAGAGTTTTTGCTTAAAACTGATTCAAACAACTAAAGTATTTAACAAAGGAATAGAGGGAAATCTTAAGGTAAGAGTAAAGCAGAGTTGACCTTATTGCTATGGATGACTTCATGTTTTATCAGTGCACTTTCTTAACTTGGCCAAAGTGATTGGTTGACAGGGAAGCACTATTTGTCTGAAGATTCATTATAGATAGGCTGCGGACATACATATATATATATATATATATATATATACATACATACATACAAACTTCATGTTTTATCAGTGCACTTTCTTAACTCGGCCACAGTGATTGGTAGACAAGGAAGCCCTGTTTGTCTGAAAAGTTGTAAATATGTGTATATTCTGAATGTATATGAATAATATAGATAGATAGATAGATAGATAGGGATAGGCACAAGTACTCGAGTGCTCAGATACTCGGATGTGGCAGCAATGATCGATCATGAAAACTATAATAGATGGTGATTATGCATGATGTGACTTTTCACTTAATTCGAAATTCAGTGACAATTACCTGACAACTAAACACAATGTGTCAAAGAGGGAGCTTTTGAGATTGATTACATTGTGGTTTTGAGGGGTACATTGATTGTCAGAGACGTCTCATAGCAACCAAATTGATATACAACGCTGCAATGATATCGTTACGATAATCAAAAGAGAGTGTAATTAACCATGTTTTGAACACATGTCTCTGCAAAATGTTTGCTAAACACATTTTATTATCACTTAATGTAAGAACTTTGACATGTTAATGGATATTATTTAATAAAAGTGAATGTTTGTCACTGACTGTAAACCTCCCTGCCCTGGGTGCCAAAATGATTGTGTGCTGTAACATACACCTGCATCTCGACGAAATGGGAGTTGAAGATTTCCGCACGAGTTACAAAGTTAGAAGACATAAAGTGTTATTCTGTTGTACTTTCCCCAATTGAAAGGTGGAAATTCCGACTCTCTTAGTTGAATGGAAAGCTTAATGAATCATCACAGCAACAACAATACGGTTAGATGGTTCAGACAGTCAATAAAAAACTGGTGCGTGCTTATTAAGATTACTACGGTAAACTGAAGGAAGAACAGACAGACGCGTGTTGTGCACATTCTTTCATTGAGTTGGGCAGCGAATCTTCACATAATTACAAAATATGATGCATTATATTTTGATTATGCAATCTTTTGTACATTTTGTAACAGATAATTTTATAACAGCTTATAATAATGAATAGACGATACACTAGAACAACAAGACACAATGCAGCAGCCAAAGATGTTTGCCAGACATGTTATTATATATACAATAATGTACATGTCATTGCCCTCGAGTACTCGATGAGCAATTAGTCAGAGTACTCGAGTAGACAAAATGACCAAAATGCCTATCCCTAATAGATAGATAGATAGATTTGCTTTGATCCTGTGGAATTAATTACGGTTGACGAACACGTCTTCATCCTGCTTTGGTGCAATGATAAGAGCGTGCATCCCGTCTACTTCATCAACTACACCAGGTAGTCCAGTGATGACCATCCATGCCGCCTTATTTCTTTGAAGTGAGCATACATCCACAGGAAAACATACACAGCAGCATTTTTCCTGAGGCCAGGGAGTGCAGAGTTGTCAAAACCTTTTATCTCTGGTGTAATTGGGTTGTTTCGGTGTGTGGGAGAGGTAATTCAATCCCTAAATAAGTTTACAATAATTAAAACACCTTTGCAATTCAGGTCATAGTCAGTGTCAAAATAATAATATTATAATTCATTGACTTGAATTGTGATTCAGGGGATACCTTTTAAAAAGTCAATGTCATAATAATATTCCAATAAACTGACTCGATTGCGACGTGGATTGACAACAGCAGCCGTACTTTGGATTCTTTGCAATTCACTCTTAGGGATTTAGGAGTCTTTAGGATGTCTTCGAAGTTGTCGTCAGTTTAGGAGCTACTTTCGGCATTTAAATGCTCCATGAATTACTCTTAGATGAAAAATTTGTCCTAAAATTAGGAGTGACACACCCCTAATTTTTAAGAGTTGTTGCTCCTAAATTTCTGTGTTAGAAGCTATTTTCACCTTAAGATTTTTTGTGAATATAGGCCCAGAAGAAAATCCATACCTAAGATGGCTGATACAATAAGACCTTTATCACGCATAACGTGGAGACACAAATTGAACTTCTGCCCCTGCAACTCACACTCCCATTTTAATACACCTAGGGCATTCTGAACTTGACCACTGGCCAGCAAGGAGGTCTGCACAAGGTTTCCATCCTTCTTTGTGCTTGAGTCTGTTCCACCGTGACTCCTGGATCAAAGTAAGAGTACCACCAGTGTAAACCATTGCATGCAGATAACATCCTAAAAGTAGAATAGGTAAAGTAAAATTTCTCAGGTCTGGCTTGGCGATCTTTGGCACTGATAGCATTACATGAGTGTTGGCATGAAATGACTGGGAAACAGAGCCACGAGTTGTTTGAGTCTTTTTTTTGGGGGGGGGCTTCGCATGGCCGTTGCCACCAGTGTTGCCAGTATTGCCATGGTAATACTACTTTTAGTTTAAGTATTGCCCGGCAATACTACTTTTCTCCATTATTTCTGCTTCATTATCCTGCATTTTTAGCTCTGGTAGTTCAAAATAGAATCCACATATGTGATCCAGTCCTGACTTTACCTTTCGCATTGTGATTGGAATCGTTGTGATTGGTCAAAATCAATAGGTTGCACTGCCCTGCTGTTGATTAACTTTTGAGCTTTTTTCTATGCAGTATTGGAAAATGTTAGCTAGCTAGGTTTTTGTGAGCCATTTACAAAGCTACCATGAAGCACGCATGTGCAGCTCAAAAGAGCATAGTTTATTTCTTCAAAAGATTTGTCAAGAGATGTGGGAGGCTAAAAGATAATGTCAAGAAACAATTTTAAGTGACTTGAGGTGGGCAATATACCGATTACATCGATATATGGACAGAAATGTGTTAACCACAATAAATTTTCATGTATCCTTGCTATAGTGGTGATGCAAAGTGCCACCGTTTGATAGGGAATGTGCATTTGTAGCCATCGTTAGTTGGTTGTGCGTTATTGTTCATTTAAATGTGCACTTTTCTCAGCATACAGCGCGGGGAGAGTGAAGACACCTAAAGATGCTTAAAATGAAAACTGAATGAAATGTAAAAATGAAAGCAGACATTGATAGTATTTTATTCAGCAATATTTAAATTTGTTTTGTAAATATTGAAACAAAGAGCTTGCTAACTAATTATGAAAAACTATATTTTATTTAGGTCCTTTCATTGGACATAGTGGATATGGAACCTCTACCATTTCTCTGGACATTGTTTTAAATAAAAAAGGAACTTGATTCTTTCAGAAGTTTAATCACTTTCATAAAAAATTTGTATATCGCGATATATGGTTAACCAAAAGTGTCACAAATTTCACTGTACAATTTTTGCTTATATCGCCCACCCCTAAAAGTGACGATTACAAACATTAAACTAAATGCAGTTAGATGTCAGGTCCAAATGAGTAAGTGGTGTTTTGCAAACAGGCAGAAGCAACAAGTAGAGACAGCTGGTACCTCATCACCCAGCAGTGAGAGTTTGAACAGGTTAGTGAATAGTTTAGTAAGTTAGATGAAATAAATGTTCAAAACAAGTAAATTAAGTGATGATTAGAATCATTAAACCTAAAAACACCTTAAAACAAAAACGCAGCAGACAGTGAAAAAAACGTAACTTTTTTGATCCGCTAAAAAAAAAAAAAAAAAAAAAAAGAAATCTTGAACGTTAAATTATCTATATTAATATATGATTTATGTTGCTTGCAAAAAAAAAAAAAAGGTACAAATTTGGCAATACTACTGTGGCTTGTGATGGCACCCCTGTAACCAATAGTGTTTTCAAATGCAGAAGCGAAATGAAAAGCAAATTTTCTGAAGCAACCACGTCAATTTGTGTAGCTTCTATGTCTCTGTCATGTCAGGTGTCAGCTTGAGTTCTTGTTTGGTTTTGAAGCGCAGTCCTCCGAGTCCAAAGTCCAACACTCTATGAGCTAATCATATTGGAATAAGTGTATATATGTAGGTGGGCCTGTAATAAAAGCGTTAAAATGTATCATTTTTAGAGTAAAAGTGTCTCGATATCATAACATAGGTTGAGTAATAGAGAGAAAAATAAGTGTTTATAAAGTCATAATCAGCCACTGAAGTCATGATTTGAGTGAAAGTGAATAAAACACATAGTTATTGTAGTGCCTCTAGTGTTCATTTCACCTGGAAACTGCAGGGAATTGAACTGGGGACACGTATAACAAGTTTTGCAAAATTGTATGTAGAGTTATGTTTTCACTATGAGACCAGTTTGACATTACAACTTTGATTTGAAGCAAAAAAAGACATTTGAAATTTAAGGGGAAAAAAGACAAAGGTACAGCACTGTGTTCTTAACATCTTTTTTGACACACACACACACACACACACACACAAAAACTACAATCCCATAAAGCATTGCAAATAGGGTTGTCCAGATACAATTTTTTTAATAAATAGTTCTGATACTTTCTTTTTGGTTCTCGCGATACCGAGTCCGATACCCGTTATTTTTTTAATTTTTTTTATTTTTCTTCTGAACTCCATATCAACAATTTATTTCAATTTTAGCATCAAAATGGTGTTTAATACATTAATTCCTTAAAACTTTAATCAACTGAAAATATAACAACTAATTTTCAACATGATATTGTATTATTTGTATCAAATGAAATGATTTTATACAGAACCTCAGCACAATCCAAAATACAACATTGCAGTTATTATTGTCAAATAAAGTGCTGCATAACAGAGCATCACAGATGTGAGATATTGCTTAAATATAATACAATTACTATTGATTTATTATTATTATTATTATTTGTAGTATCACAGTGAATATGACATAACTACACAGTAGTGATCTATTTCTGTTGTACTCTTTTCCCTTAATTAAACTGAGTTTTTATTTTGGTGGAGCATTTTTTTTTTAAAGTGTTTTTGTGTTGTTATGATCAAGGAGCTCTGACCTTATAAAGGTAGCTTCCCACTCTGGAATAGCTGGTCGCTACTTCACTCAAAGTGATTATTAAACCAGAAAAGGCGGCTATTTAATTAAATATGTAGTCTTTATGTGCCTTGCGCTAAAATGTGAATAATCGCTCTGTCTGCTGTCATCTGCTACAAACAGAGCGTGTGATGCTCATGATGGTGTTTTCTGTGTATGAGCCAAGGATCTCTATAGGTATGAGCATTTTGTGTCTTTATGTCTGCACAACACTGTCTCCACACATTTATAAGCACTCTATATTTATATCATTAAATTGTGGCTTTTGCTGTTTAATAATCTCACTGTGACATGACGTGATTTTAATATGTATGCTGAATGTTTATGTAATGACATTCATATGGCAGCTGGTATCAGTTTTTGGTATCGTGGCATTTTTATGAGCACGAGTACTAGTACATGAGTGCGGTATTGGACCCGATTCCGATACCAGTATAGGTATTGGGACATCCCTAATTGCATGTGATATATTTAACTGAAAAACAATGATACGATTTTAAACTATTGACTTTCTTCATTGATAATTAGCATTACAACAATACATTTTTTCACTTATAGCAAAATATTCAGATTCAATTTGATTACTAGTAGGCAGTGATTGCTGAGCTCTTTTGCTATTAAAATTTCAGGTCCATTGTAACGTTATCTTCTCTGATTGGTGGATCTTTCAGTAGAATTATGGGTAGTGTTGTTCTTCACCTGGAATTAAGATATTAAACACAATTTTGTAAAAATTATTTTGAACTGAGCTTCTACAAAAGCACATATCATCGCTCAACATATTGCTGAAGCTGCATTGAATTAAATTGAATTGCTGTACCTTTAATATTCCACCACAGGCCCTCACAATACATCATACTAAACTCTCCTTCATTCCTTGAAAACTGAAGCCCTCGTAACTCTCCAGTACTCTCTGGTCTGTGGGGATGCTGGTATGTGTGTTTATGTGAGTGTGTCTGCATGTTTAAAGATGCCATGAATAAGGGCGCTCATTTGGGAGAATTAGTGGGCTAACCTCGGCCTTGGCAGCGCCATCGAGCCGACAAGGATCGCGTTTCTTTTTCCAACCTCCACTTCTGCAGCCGCTTTCGGACTGCGTCACACAGGAGTCTGGTTTTCAGCGAGCGTCTTAATTACAGCTGCCTGCTCAAACAAGGTCAATGTGAATGCTTGCCAGGACTTATCTCTTACTTCCTGTTCTCCTCATATAAACTGAGCATCAACTTCCAAACACTTTCATTTTTGTGTTTGAAGGTTAAGTATGCTGGTCTTTGACATTAAATTAACATTAACATTAAACATTAAAGTTACTGCAAAAGAGGTTAGATGTGTGTCAGCTTACTAAGGTTTTCTAGTAGGGCTGTGCAATTAATCAAAATAATGTCATTATAGCGCAATAGCCCAGTGTGATTATTACACTAACTGTGCATTTGGCAGACACTTTTATCCAAAGTGATTTGACGGAATAATTTGTTTTCATTATGTTTTTTTCCCATGCAGCATGCAATTTAATTGCATAAATATATAGGCTGCATGCACTGCGTGGCAAAGAGGCAGCGTACAGTTTTGTCATCTACTAGATATACTTAAAGCAGGTGTGAGTCTCGTTATATGGAGTTTAAAGCGTTTTTAAAGTGCTTGCAATATGTGAATGTGGTAGTTCGGGAAAGGTGAAAGCAGGAACCGGATTAACAATCAAAAAGACTTTAAATCAACATAAACTGACACTGAACTGAAACATTACAAAAGTGCACACACAAAACTGTTGCGTGCGTCTCTCTCTCTCTCTCTCTCTCTCTCTCTCTCTCTCTCTCTCTGGCATCCCCGGCTCCTTTTATCTCTCTCCCGCTGATTGTGTAACTCAGCACTGGCCGTGAATCCTCTCGCCCCAGCCACACCCTCCTCCTCATCACAGTGAATTTGCAAAAAGTGTTGCCACAATTTTTTAAATTCCATGAGATCATGATGCATCTTTTCGTGCAAATTACAATTAAGTAACAAACTGAATTAAAACTGCAGAACAACATGTTTCTGCTTGTCTGAGCTATTTGCTGCCAAGCTGCATGGATACAGCTCATCTTGTGAATTTTGAAATGATTTTTGTATAGAACAGGATGCTAAATTGCTTGGCTTGCTTCAAGAGTGCCACATTCTGAACATTATGTTCCTGTATCATGATCATTTACTGTTCCTCATAATGCTTGTCTGTCAATCATCATAATGAAACTAAACCTAGATCCAAGATAGCAGACCGCTAACAGGACCGATGCTTCTGCAGAATCTCCCAGCAGTGTTTGGCACATACAGTAAGCGACATGAACAGCTTTGTCATGTGTGAGAAACATTCACTTCCTGTCAGAGCTGCAGGATCATCTCACATTGCCACACCAAAGCCCACAAGGTACTTTCAGTGTGGTCATGCTTGTTAGTAAATCAATAGATACGAACATCAAACCGACATCCTGTAGCTTAGCATCCTCAGTGTCGAAAAGACCCTGCTGATACATACACGAGATCTGCCATATCTCTCAAAGCGACCGCAGAAACCTACTTATTGTATCAGAATGAATAGTGTTTGTACATCCCTGTTTGGTAAGTCGCTTCACCAAGAGTGGATTTTCTGACACCCGGATTTTGCAGTTGAATTTCTTGTGAATTCGGTTGGTGCACTTGTGCAGAAATATACATGCAAATTAGCACACACAGGTGATAAGACTTATAGAGTACATTTAACTTTTCCTGGTTATGGGTTTTAAATGAAACTTAAAGGAGTAGTTTTCTTAAAAATGAAAGTTCTGTCTTTGTTCACTCACACTCATGTCATTCCAAACCCATATAACATTTCTGGTAACACTACATTAATGTTCTATTTGTTAGGGGTTAATAAAGAGGTTCATTAATGACTCATAAGTCATTTACAAATGCATTATACATTATTAATAAGCAGTTATAGCAACATGCATTAAAAGGAACAAAATCTGGTACTTGCCAAATAGTACTTACATGTTATAAATGCTTAATAAATACACTTATTAATATTTATTTTAACCAAAAAAACAAACAAACACAGATGCTATTATTCATGATTTATATCACAATGTAGCAAAAATAGACCGTTTTTGTTAGATTAAAAGGAGGAATTATGTCATTTTGCTGCAGTCCACTTTGTGTTTATATTCATTACTCTAATGTCTTAATTCACTTGTGTTGTCACTTTCCTTGTCACATTGATGTCAAAAAAATTGTGCTAGTCCGAGTGCTGTCCCAATCTACCTAACCATACTAAACTTTATGTACAAGTTTCTAATGTGGGCAACTCCTTAAATGCTTCACAGGTTCCCACTTTATTTTACGGTACATTTCCATAGGTTACTAATGTTGAATAAGAGCTATTAAGTATTAATAATATCTGAGGTAAAATGGCTCACTATTTGGCAAGTTTTAGATGAAATGTACCCTTTTTATTCATGTTGTTATAACAGCATATAAATGGTTTATAATGCATTTTGATGACTTAATAGTGATTAATATACCATTTATAATCCCTTACCAAAGGGAACATGTAAAGTCATTCAATTTAAATTACTTGCACATGCTGTGAAAGACAAAATCAGCAGTGGTTAACGGTGTAAACATGGCCTAACTGTCAAACTTGGTTCTGTCCATGCCGAGGTGATAACTTGAAGGGACAGTTCACTCAAAAATGAAAATTCTCTCATTTACTCACCCTCATGCCATTCCAGATGTCTATGAATGTCTTTTTTGTTTGTGCAGAACACAAACAAAGATTTTTAGAAGAATATCTCAACTCGGTTGGTCCATTTAATGCAAGTCAACAAAACTTTTAAGCTAAAAACGCATGTAAAGCAACATAAAAGTTATCCATACGACTCCAGTGGTAAATTCATGTCTTCTGAAGGGATATGATAGGTGTGGGTAAGAAACAGACCAATATTTAAGTTCTTTTTTACTATAAATTCTACTTCCTGCCCAGTAAGTGGTGATATGCATGAAGAATGAAATTAGCTAAAAACAAAAGAGAAACTCTTGAGAGAAGAGCGCTTAGGAGGGCTTATTGAAAGTGGATATTTATAGTTATAAACAGATTTAAATATTGATCTGTTTCTCACCCACACCTATCATTTAGCTTCTGAATATATGGATTTAACCACTGGAGTCATATGGATTACTTTTATGCTGCCTTTTTATGTTTTTTCATAAATTTTGAACACTGTTGACTTGCATTGTATGGACCTACAGGGCTGAGATATTCTTCTAAACATCTTGTGTGTGTGTGTGTGTGTGTGTGTGTGTGTGTGTGTGTGTGTGTGTGTGTGTGTCTGTGTGTGTGTGTGTGTGTGTGTGTGTGTGTGTTCAACAAAAGAAAGAAAGTCATACACATCTGGAATGGCATGAGGGTGAGTAAATGAGAGAATTTCATTTTTTGGTGAACTATTCCTTTAAGTATTCTTGGAGTCTGTTGATATGTGACTGAGTTTTCACACAATTATAACTATATTTGTACTGTTCTCGTAGAATTCTCTTAAGTTTTGTGATGTTTTTTGCAGGTTTAAGGCATACACTGCATGAGCCATCTCCTCTCTTCATTCTTTTCATGCAGTCAGTCAGTCACATTTAATTGTACACCACATTTAACACATTTAAAAACAACAACTGTTGACCAAAATGCTGTACAATATAGCATTACAAGAATAAGCACATCTTTTTGATCCAGTTTCCACATCTTACACCTGAATGGCTGTATGTTATTTCAGACTGTTTATGTAATTTACAAGCAGCTTATAGAACTGAAATGATCATATTTGAATTGGAAATGCAGAACGCACTGCGTGAGCTTGTAACCTTATATATATATAAAGTACTTCCAGGAGATGGAAGAAAAAAAACAAACATACAAATTAGCCATGCCTTCAGACACTAGTCGTTATGCGGCTACTGCATGGCTTTTCCTGCAACCTCATGCTAAATGAAGTGCCAGGCAACTCACTATCAACCCTGCAGGCAGCTCTATTCAAAGACAGGAAAAAAAAAATTATTTTAGAAGAAGCCGTCATGGAGAGAGAGAAAGAAAGAGACTTGCTATTAATGGTGTTCCGAGGGAGTGTGTGCCACCACTTTAAAATCGTCTGTCCAGGTTTTTTGAGCAATGCCTGCATGTCTCATCTCCCCTGAAATGTGTGCTGGCAACAGAAGTGGGAAGGCCTGAAAACCAGTAACCAAAGTACATTTGTGCTATTAAAATGCATTTAATGAATAAGAAGAAATTGAATTATAGTTCAGTTTAATTTTCTCCATATACTGTATTTAACTGCTCTAAAAGGCAGCAAGAACCCATTTGTTTCTAATACAGCATAAGACATCTCAGTTTACAGTCTTATGATAAAATAAACACATTTTGATGTCAATTGCTTTAGCAGGAGAAATATTTCTATATAGAAACGTCCTGGTTACTTTCGTAACCTCCGTTCCCTGATGGAGGGAACGAGACATTGTGTCAATGTAGTGACACTAGGGGTCACTCTTGGGAGCCCCAAACACCTCTGCTTTTTGAAAAAAGGCCAATGGGAATTGGCAAGTGGAATTTGCATGCCACTCCCCCAGACATACGGGTATAAAAGGAGCTGGTATGCAACCACTCATTCAGGTTTTGTGCTGAGGAGCCGAGACAGGGTCCCAGCCATTTCAGCGGGTAGTTCAGTGTTGTGGCAAGAGGGACACAACGTCTCGTTCCCTCCATCAGGGAACGGAGGTTACGAAAATAACCAGGACGTTCCCTATCTGTCACTCACTTGACGTTGTGTCAATGTAGTGACACTAGGGGTCCCTAGACAAAATGCCACAACTAGCTGAACTGTGTTACGTGGACTGGCGGTGCGAGATGGGTAGACCGCTGTGTGCCTCGTAGCCAGCGCACCAGGCTGTCATATAACCTCCCCCAATGCTCTTATGAGTGTCAAACGGTCCTTCGGGAACAAGTCAACTGCCCAGAAAATAGGGAAAGGCTAGCCCAGCCGTGGCCTCTTTTCCTCTATTTTCTCCCCAAAAAGAGTGGTATTTGTTAACTGACTGGGGGCCATAGATGTCTACGTCGGGGGGGTGTCACTCCCAAGGGGAAGACACCGCGGAGACCACACCCCGCCCAGAGAAGGGGGGGGGGGGGTATTTTGAGTGGAAATACATCACATGGTCTTACCGAGTCTTGTCGGAAGTGTGTCATGTGGAGAAGTCCCATGGTAGGTCCTACCCGAGGGGGGAGGAGTTTCTACAAACATGGTGACCGGGGAAGACACAGTTTACTGACAGGGAAACGATTGTGCAGAAGATATCACATGGGGTCACCTACGGGGAACCAGCACATGTGGAGCACCTACCTCAGTACAGGGCCTAATTAGCACACGTACTGAGCCGGCAGCAAGTTTCTCTGCAAACTCGTCTGCCACAGGGCAAAGGAGGAAAGTCATCCAGGGATCACAGCTTGTGAACACAACTGGGAGTCAAAAGCGCACATCTTCACCTCAAGGGAGGGGAAAGGCGCTATGCGCAAGCGGTACACCCGGCCAGTTGAAACTTACCTGCTCGTACCTGACAATACACAGGACAAATCCGGCTCAACCCGGAGATTGTAGAACCTTGAAAAGGTGTTGGGTGTAGCCCAGCCCGCTGCTCTGCAGATGTCTGCCAAAGAGGCGCCACTGGCCAGGGCCCAGGAGGCCGCTACATTCCTAGTAGAGTGGGCTCATAACCCCATGGGGGGCGGCATGTCCTGAGCGTGATATGCCATCATGATGGCGTCAATTATCCAGTGGGCAATCCTCTGTTTGGAGACAGTTCTTCCTTTCTGAAGTCCACCAAAGCAGACAAAGAGCTGCTCGGAGCTTCTAAAGCTCTGTGTGCGAAATGCAAGGTCGGTCCAAGGGCTGAAGAGGCGGCGACAGATCGGCATGACGACCACGCGATGTGTCCCGTGGTGCCATGCCCATCTTGGGACTCGAGTCTGAAGCCAGTGCTGAAGCGGTCTCATATGCATCAACCCGAGTGGTGTCGACACCGCTGAGGATGCCATATGCCCCAGGAGCCGTTGTCTTCTGTCCGAATGCCTTCAGACAGTTCAGCACTGACTGTGCATGCTCGTTTGTGAGGCGTGCCATCATCGAGACTGAGTCCAACTCCAAGCCGAGAAAAGTGATGCTCTGAACCAGGGAGAGCTTGCTCTTTTCCCAGTTGACTCGAAGCCCCAGTCGGCTGAGGTGCGTGAGCACCAGGTTCCTGTGTGCACACAACACATTCTGAGAGTGAGCTAGGCTTAGCCAGTCGTCGAGATAGTCGAGGATGCGGACACCCACTTCCCTTAGCGGGGCAAGGGCTGCCTCTGCGACCTTCATGAAGATGCGAAGGGACAAGGACAGGCCGAAGGGGTACTGGTATGCCGGCCCTCGAAAGCAAATCAAAGGAAGGATCTGTGTCGAGGTAAGACCAAGACATGGAAGTATGCATCCTTCAGGTCTACCGCCGCGAACCAATCTTAATGCCGGATGCTCGCTAAAATGCGTTTTTGCACCAGCATCTTGAACGGGAGTCTGTGCAAAGCCCGGTTTAGTACTCACAGGTCCAAGATTGGCCGCAACCCACTGCCTTTCTTCGGAACGATGAAGTAAGGGCTGTAAAACCCCTTCTTCATCTCGGCCGGAGGGACAGGTCCTATTGCACCCTTCCTTAGAAGGGTAGTGATCTCCGCATGCAAGGTAGCGGCGTTCTCACCCTTCACCGAGGTGAAGCGGATACCGCTGAACCTGGGCGGGCGCCTGGCGAACTGAATCGCGTTGACGAGTCGGACAGTCTGGGTCAGCCATCGCGAAGGGTTGGAAAGCGCGAGCCACGTGTCTAAACTCCAGGGCGAGGGGGACCAAGGGGACAATCACGTCAGACGTACCGGCGGGTGGGGTCTCGCGGTGGGGTGGAGCCTGAGGTGTCTCAAACCCCGTGGCCATGTTGAGTCCAGGGACATCGAAGCACTTACCTGGCTCCTGATGCCCACCATAAGGTTGGTCGAGGAGGGGGGAGGAGTAATATCGTCCCCGCAGTCCGTCGGAACCAAACCGGTGTGGGCATGTTTGTGCCACAGCTGGGCACACAGGGGCTGGGGGACTGCCGCTGGAGCGCCAAACCTGCCAAAATGGGACGGTGGATGGCGGTCGTGATGACGGCCGTGCGCACCTGACATGTGACCCAGGGAACAAGGAAACCGCTCTTTTGTTGTAGTTTTGGGTACCGCAGCTTCTTGGGCATGCGGCAACAAAAGATTCTCCGTGACCGCAACGTTGCCATGGTCACAATCTCAGTGAGAACGTGACCCGTCCATGAACGCTGTCTCCATGTGGGCAGCAGCCAAGCATGTAAGACCGCGATCGTGGCCATCGGAAGCGGAGAGGTAACGACCGCAACCAGGAAATACACACAAACGTTTGTCACTCTTTTAGAAGGGAAAATATACTCTTTCAGTAGGAAGAATATACTCTTTTAGCTGCTGAAGCGCCCAGGGGCGTTCTAAGCACTTCACCAGTGCAAGAGGGGGAGAAGCTGCTGTAATGTGCCGTAAATCCACAGCTTTTCGAGGTGAATGGATCAGCAGAGTAATTCAGCTCACTGAACACAACCGCTCGGCTCCGAAGAGAAAATCTGAATGAGTGGTTGCATACCAGCTCCTTTTATACCCGTATGTTAAGGGGAGTGGCATGCAAATTCCACTCGCCAATTCCCATTGGTCTTTTTTCAAAAAGCAGAGGTGTTTGGGGCTCCTAAGAGTGACCCCTAGTGTCACTACATCGACACCATATCGAGTGAGTGACAGATAGGGAACTACAGCTATCTCCTTGTGTTCAGACTAGAGCTGTCAAAATTAATGTGTCAATGCATGTGATTAATTAAAAAAAGTTTAATGCATTAATTTGTCTTAATCGTGACTAACACATTTACTGTTAATACATCATAAACACTGGTCAGACCAGGGCAGAACCTTTGTGATGTGTTGATGTGTCCATATGGAGTCATTACACTGACGCACACTTCACAACACACACACAACAGAGAATCCGTGTCAATGATCAAATGATGGAGAAATGACCTCTTAACACTATTTGATGTAAAAAACAAGCCCAGATAGGACTTGTGACAGAATTCAAGTACTTTATAACAACTGTTATGTGCAAATTAATTACCACAGAAGCACGTCAAGTCTTAACTATCACCACAACGTCGTCTGCAGTGCTTTTCATGTGGAGTTCAAAGCCGCACTGGCGTTGGCGCCCTGAGGTGAATTGTGAACGCAGCTTCACGATTGCTGTAGGAAAGCGGATAGCCACAGTCTGCCAGTTGATTAATATTGTGGAGGATGAAAGTTTAAGAGATTTAGCGTGTGTTCACACTTGGCAGGTTTGGTTCAATTAAAACAAACTCTGGTGCGGTTCGACTGATATATGAATGCAGCATGGACCAAAGACATCTAAACAGACCAATAACAGGAAGTAATTTGCCTTTACTGACCTCAAGCATACCTGGTTCTTCTCTTCATAGGAGCTATGTTGCCCATTACAGTTCGGTACAGGCATCGGAACCGCCGTCAGCCGTCCTTGAAGCATATCTTCGTTTGTGTGTGCAACGGAGGAATGTTCTGACTCCTTTACACATTTTATTTATTAGCTGTTCATTTGTTCTCAGCTGGTAAAAATACCACCATATATACATAAATCCAACGAGCACATTTAGCCTAGCAGCCAGCATTGTTTTGGATGTTCAGCAAATTCCGTCCCAAAATATACGTTATAAAAGCTGTCCAATCAGGTTGTGACCTTATCCTTATGCCTTTTGTTTTGTATCCTTAGGTTCGGTGTTAAAAATGCCAGTGTGAACGCTAAGCGAAACAGAACTAAATTTATAATTTTTTGGTCCGGACCAAGAGAACCGAACTACAAGTGTGAACACACCCTTAATGCCCATTACAATGAATAAGCAACCTATGTGGAGAGTAGTTATTTCAGTTAGTCAAACTCCCACTTAGACTTTGGAGATGTTTAATGTTACTTGAGTCTGTGATATTTTAGTGCTTTGTTCAGAAAATTTTAATAAAGCATCATGTTACATTTATTTTTTTTCTTTCCTAAAAAGCTAATAAATGCATTTTGACAGGAGAAAATGTATATATACAGATTAAAATTTCACTGCTTTCAAAATCTGCGATTAATCATGATTAACTATGAAAAGGTATGCGATTAATCGCATTTAAAAAATGTAATGGACTGACAGCCCTAGTTCAGACTATTGTCTAATATGCCATATTGTTTCAATTTTTTTTTTATAAAATTAACACTTTAGACCTAATGACCCAAATATTAGGATTAAATGGTCAATTATTTTAAGTCACATGGTCTGTTTTCCAAACCTTAGTGAGCTGTCTCCTGTCTACATTGGCAGCTAACCTCTATGGCAGCATCCTAACCCAAATGGGAGTGGTGGTGTAGTGGATTAAAGCACTAAACTAGTAAGCAAAAGGTTGTTGGTTCAATCCCCACAACCACCACCACTGTGTCCTTGAGCAAGGCACTTAACTCCAGGTTGCTCCAGGGGGGATTGTCCCTGTAATAAGAGCACTGTAAGTTGCTTTGGATAAAAGCGTCTGCCAAATGCATAAATGTAAATGGAACCTCAAAAGTGACTGAATTAAACTGCTCTTTATTGGCAGTGAACATTTCCATTCAAATAGTACACAGAACCCAAAGTGTAGACTATAAATGGCTTATATGTTCTTGATCCATTCAAATTTGCTAAATAGAAAGTGTTTGTGTGCACCTATATTGTGTTGATTTAACAGGATAAACAAAAATACTAGCAATGCAAAGATGTGCTGCTTACACGAGCACATTTTAATGCTGTTAATAGTTAATATGGGCAACTACATAAACACACTTGCTCATGCAATGTGTTTCCTCTCAGCACTGTTAAAGGTAGGAGAATATAATTGTAAATACTACTTAAATGCTTCCGAAAATTGGACATGCTGTGCTTTTCATGTCTCATCATTTAAAAGTGGTAAGTGAAAGTATACAATTGCCAAGGTACATATGAACTGTAGTTCTAGCCTCAGCCACTGGGGGGCAGTTCAGAAATTCAGAGAGCGTAAATGGATTTTAGCAGACAAAACATTCAACCTCCTGTTGCCATTTTTTTGTACCTCTGGTTGGTCATAAATGGACCTTTAAAGGTAAACAATAGGTCCTTAGGGACATTTATGTACCCAATTTCTTAGTGAACGATTAAAAGTGTCTAAAGAATAAACAATAAAATTAATATAATAATTTTAACAGATTATAAAATCAATAAAATAATACATTTTGATCAACACTTTACATTTAATATCATGTCATATCATACACTTCATATTAAATCTTACATGCCAACTGCTATCACATATATTTCAATGCTGTATCTAATCTACATAGATTCTGTATAATCTACATCATTCTAATATTCCCTTAAACTAATCCTCAATGATATCTCTAAATAAATAATGACGTTGGTCTTACATCTGTTAGTTTTGAAGATTTTATGGAAAGCTGCTTGTAAATATGCTTGAAGTGCAAAATTGAACCTTTTTTCTGGGTCAGATGATTTCCTTTTTATATTAATAGTGGATTTCCCATTACATAAGGGTGATCATATTTTCTAGTAACAACAATAATTAAATAATGCTAGTTCTGATCATTTTGTTTACTTATTCAAGTGTCAAGAGAGGGCTTTGGGTCAATAAAAGTTGACAAAATCCCACTGTTTTGTTTAGTGCATGTTCACACCAGGGGAAGCACTAGGACACCTCATCACTGTGGTTCGTCAAAAAGCGTTTCTCAGGAAAACAACACCAGAGCAGCAGAACCAAAAACACAGCGAACTTTCCCCTGTGGTCTTGCTTCATGCCAGTTACACAGCAAACAGCAAAAAACACTCTGCTAGCCATCTGAGGACACCAAACAGCAAAGAAAGCTACACTCTTCCATTCTGGAAGCCCAGGCAGGGTGTGTTTGCAGTGAACCTTGGAAACTTCACTCAAACACCTACTCATTCTTTATGAGCTCATCTTTTTCATCACTTTTAAAGGGATAGATCAATAACAAATGCAAATTCTGTAATTTACTCACCCTCATTTCAAACCCTTATGACTTTCTTTTGTTGAAAATCTTAACGCTGCTCTTTTACATACAACAAACCAACATTTCTCTGTGTGAGATAAAGACAATATAGAAGTCATTATTTACAATATTCCCCTCTGCTGCAGCTCTAAAATAAAATATGGCAATGTTAGATGTGTTGCGTTCGTTGGACGTCAATGACATTTTGTCACCAGACAAAATCTGTACACACCTGTACTCACCCACAGAATTCTGAGATGGTGCTCACATTTAAATGTACAGCTCTCTTCTCAGTTAAAGAGATAAATTAATTACAAAGACTGAACACTGGTATGTAATGTAAATCTGTTGAAGAAATGGTGGAGGTGCTTTGTGAAATAAATCTATAAAAACTACACAGGGGAGTAAAACACTCATTGTGTTTTAAAATTCTGAGTAGCACCTCTTTATCTAGAGTCTTAAAACACAGAAGTTAGTGGTGCTGCTGAAAAACCTAGTCAGCACTTTCACACTCTTACTATTTAATATTGATGATTCTCACAGGATCAGATTAATTAAGTCTAGATATGTTAATCCTTTTTTTTTTTTTTTTTTTTTCACTTACCAAAGAAATGTATTTACTTAGGGGTATCAAAATGTACTTCAGCACACATGCAATTCATCTTTCATTTTACCATTTCAACCCGCATCGAGTGGACTTCAAGGTCAAATATGTTAAAGTATCTGAACAGCTGAAAAACCAAACGCATATTAAATAAGACAAATAATTAACATTCAGTTGTTGTCAGTTAACTGCAGAGGGTTTCTGAAATATAACAGCAAAAATAAAATGTTCATTGGATGTTGTTCATTGTTTACTGTACTCTTAGAGACATTTATGAGAAAAAACAAGATCTATTCATGCAGAACACTATATTAATAAAAGTGCACAAAAACATGTAGCAGAGGACAATTTCAGGAGGTAAACACTTGGCTGCAATGTTAATGTGTAATTGTAGTTCATCCATTGATGACACACACACACACACACACACACTATAAGAACATGCTGCTCTCATTTTGACCTATGAATTATTGTTACAGGTTAATCCTTTAGATTCATTAAACGCATGCTGCCATTTAGTTATTGCAGTATTTGTCAAAACATCCCTTTAGTTCAAAAGACTCATTTGAAACATACTCCGATGAGGTTTACTGCCATAGATTCATATTTTAGTGGAACGATAACAAGGTTTTATTGTATTTGGATAATAAAGTATTTGTACATTTACAGTATTCACCTTTTATATATTAATGCTCCATAATACAAGTACAATTTCTTTGTATAGGCCTTTTTTTTTCTTTTTTTTTTTTTAACTCTGTTTGTACAATTGAAAACATCACATTCAATATGTTATATAATATAATATAATATAATATAATATTATATTAAAGCAATATCATACGAGCAAGAGTGCTGTTATGGCCATATATCAGCAAGGTGGTAATGTGGCCGTATGCACGAGGCCACAGCATCCCTTTAGAACTAGGAACGATGGCTTGGGCTGTTTCTAACATGTTATTGGAGTAACAAGGATGTGTACGTGTTTGTGTGTAGGTGTGTGTGATAGAGAGAGAGAGAGAGAGAGAGAGAGACTGAGCATGTGTGATTACCTGTGTCTGTCACGACTCCCAAGAATTGATGAACAGTAATGCTGGATCAAAACATAAATGGTAGAAAAAGTTTGTTTGTTCCCGAGAATACATCGCAAAAAAAAAAAAAAAAAAAAAAAAAAAACAGCTGCAGCAGCAGTAAGAACAATGACAAAGAAACAATGTCAACAAAGAGATGTCTACTTTTACAAATGAAGCTAATAAATATGATAGAGCAGATGATTTATCTAAAATTGCTGCAAAGGAGACTGCAGCGTCGCCATATAAGATTTGCATTTTCGCTACATTTGAATATCTGCAGGTAGATTTGATGATTTGGTTTGCCATCTACATCCATTTATCATGCATCAGTCGATGCACAGGATGCCAGTTCACATAACCCTGAGACTGGCGGTGACCCTGCGAGTGCTAGCTTCATGTGGAACCTAGGATGGCTGTAGCAGCTAGCTACAAACTGTCATCTTGCACTGTGTCTGCCATTGTTTCGGAGGTATGTAAAGCCCTCTGGAAAGCACTGCAGCCAGAGTTCCTGCCTCGCTGTTCAGTTGTGCAGTGAGAAGCCATCACAGCTGATTTTTGGCAACTGTGGAACTTCCCAAACTGTGTCGGCAGCATAGACGGTAAACATATTAACATCTAGGGATGGGGAGTAACGGCATACATATAACGTCGTTACGTATTAAAATTGTATTTTTTTTACAAAAATAAAGTATGTTTATATGAGCAGTTCTAACCAATGTAGCCTATAGCATCATATGCAAAATAATGGATTGTCTGCCTCATTCTATGAACAGAATAAACATAAGATCAGGGGTAAAAAACACACTGCTGCATGTGATTGTTGGCGATGCAGCTTTTCCTCTTCTTAACAATCTCATGTGCCCCTATATATATGATATTAATGTATTTGATCCACTTGGTCCACGCTTTGTGTCAAGGTGCCATTCCATGAGAGCTGCCATGACCTGGAATGTGTGGAATGACCTGATGGCTTTCTTTCAGTCTCCACAAGCACTTGTGCCATGGCAGAACAACATTGTTTTTCAAGGCCTAAATCTAAACTAAATCAATAGCCACGTTTCCACTATCGAGCGAGTGCAAGCCATGGCTATCAACTGGTCAGCCGGGGCAAATAGCCTCGGAACTCGAGCTATGAGACCAAAATCAATCTGCATTTCCACCATCGGGCCAATAGCCCCGCAGTGTTGCCCTAAAACCCACCCTTAATATGCCGTCCTGGTGCCAACGTCACATCGCCCATTTCACAAGCAAGAGGGAAGCTCAAGCTGAGGTATCAGACTCTGGAGACTAGCTAGTTCTCTAAATGAACATGGTGGAGACTAAAGCTGCCATTTGTTTGCTTATTTTGGTCTTTGCTTAGTGGAAAGCGAGACCTGACTCCGGGAAACTACGCCTTTGAAATTGACCCTGCCTCAATCCCCAGTAGGTCTTCTTTGGCCCAAGGGTAATTTGCAGGCCAAAAGCAGACCATTTCTGGTTCCAAAGCGGACAACTCACAGCTGTTTTGGTCTGCGTCAGCGCGATGCGCAGTTACATTTTTGTAGAAATGCACGTGAGGGCTTAACCGCCGCGTAGCCTATGGCATAGGTTCGACACAGAAATATAAATTGCCCTTAACTCTGTTCCTCAGCTGTTGTGTGGTATTATGTTAATCCCCTCCAAACTATCGTGGATTGATGCTGCCTATCATATGTGCTATCGGGAATATCCTAGTAGTATTTCACTCATATTCAAGTGTTTTGTTGTAGGAGAGAAAACACAAAGAAAGCCAGTTTCATCCTTGTATATTTCTTGGAGAACTCTCATTTTGACACCGATAGAGAATCAAACTTAGGTATCAGGTAGGCCCTGATCATGTGTGATTACTCCATCTCTTGCGACTCTCAGCTGTAATCGGCAGTAGTTCTGAAGCTGCTAGTTTAACCCTATTTCTCAGCTATAGTTTAGCAAAATTCGCGCACTGACTGACAACGCAGTCTCTCTCAATGTCAACTCAACTCGCTCATAACACATAAAAGATGAAATATTTAATGTCACTGGGATGAATCAAAAGCCCCACATCTAGGTGCAACACATCTGAATGCCACTAAAACATTAGGAGTTATGCAAACAGTGAAGCGTTCCAGTGCTGATATGACTCCTTTATCAGCACTCTTGGAAAGTCTCTCACATAATCAGATTTGAAGACCGGAACTAACTTTTGTATAATATAATATAAAAATATATATATAATAACATAAAAGAATATAATATATTTAAGCAATATCACACAAGCAAGAGTGCTTTTGTTCCAAATATCAGCACAACTGTGATTCAGCCGCAGTTTTTTAATAATATAACATAACTTTGGTTTCAGACAAAAATTGACCAGTTAATTCATGAATTTCTTCACCGCCATTGAAAATAGTTTCAAAGAAGCCAAGCATCAAGCACAATAAAGCTCTCATACTCTGGTTTTGAACTGGTGGTGTTTAGTTCGTAAATTAATCAGTGTTTTAAAACAAACCTTGAACATATCGTTCTCATTCATTTCTATTGTTTCGGTTGTGTTTTTAATGAATCAGTGGAGTCAATGACTGAATGACACTCTCATAACATAAAATATGTTCATTTGTTGCCATCTACAGTACTGGTGTAAAAATGCAATCTCCAGAAATTGTGACTAAAAGAATCAGTGAATTAAATCAAAATTAACAATAAATCAAAATCCTCACCACTATTTGGAAAGCCTCGAACATAGCGGAGTAATACGTCCCATTGCTGTTGGACTGTATATCAGCAGTATTAAATTACTGCTCGTCCAATCACATTCAAGGACTGGTTCTAACCATTGCATAATATATTATACTATATTGAAAATACAAAAATAATTGGACAACACATTAAGTGTCATTTAAATCAGCGGTTATGCTTTTTTAAATTTTTTTTATTCCTTTTCTCTCAAATCTGATAAGCGTGCAATCATTTACAATGATAAAAAAAAATCTAATTTTAACATTTAATTGCATTCTGTACTCAGCAATCTATGTTATTCTACTAATGGCATCATTAATAACCATTGCACTATTGCATTGTCATAATCAACAAGTGGAGGGGAGGATTTCATCCATATATTTTGTTCCACTGGGAATGCCCCCCTTAGAACCCTGCTGAGGGGGAAACCGGCTAAGCAATTCATATTCTGTGACCACCATTACTTAAACCCTTCTCCTGGGTCAATAAATGATGTGCGCCAGCAAATTAGAACGTTAAACGAAAAAAATAAAAATAAATACTGAGCTCAAAATTTGTGTGATAGGACACTTTGCATAGAAGCAAGAATGTGTCCATTCTCGATTTTCAACTTCCTGTAGGCAGAACATTATCAATGTAAGATTTGAGTGCAACACAGAAGGCCAAAACTCTTTCATGTAAATCTGAGGTTTTTCTCCTTACCAACCTTGACAAGCAATGAGCAACAGGACATTTTGTCAATTGCTTGGTTTCTATAAATGCTTTTCCACCATCAGACTGAACGGTTCTGAGCATGGTGAGTAATGGTTCCAGTAGCGTTTCTACTTGAGCACGGTTCAAAACGGTATGATTAGAAACCTTTACCGGCTCAGATATTTCAGCATAGTAACCTAACCATACTCAAGCATGCTGGTGGAACACCTTTAGCAATTCAGCATTGGTCAGTCGGTATGCAAACCATGGAATTCCACAGTTCGGCAACGAAAATGACATTTCTGTTCCTGGATTTGGGCCGTGTCTGTTTATGGTCTTTAATTAGGCAATCATAAAATGACATCCCACCTGAGGCAATTACGGTATGATTACAAAGGCACGGTTAGCTAATAGGGGTGCATAGTCCAGTCGACTACAACTAACACCTGAAGTTTACTAGTTGCTTACCATGTGATTTATAGAACGGCATCTGTACAAAATACAGAGGGTGTGGAGCCCAATGTGTCATATTTCTGAAACATAGGATGGCAGGGGAAGAGACATTTATAAAGTATACTTAAGAAAAGTGATACCTAATTGAACAATTCAGTAATATTAACCAGGAAAGTGCTACCTGATTGGTCAGAGAAACTATAACCTAACCCTAGCCCAACTCATAAACCTAACCCTCATAAATATGAATGACTCTTCCTTGGCCATCCTACATTTCAGAAATCTGCAGCCTGTGGCTCTGCACTTAAAAAGTGATGTGGCTCAAATGTACTTTGATAAAGATGACACAAATGCTACGTTAACCTGCAATAAATGCAAATCGACCTTTAAATATAACAGAAAAAAATAGTGCTCTGCATTAAAGTGTTTCACCAAGTGATTCAAGTTGGTGTACGATGATGACCTGACCCATGCATTACCACTGAAGCCTGGCTAAATATGGCAGACACTTACTGTATGTTAACTGTTAGCTACATTACAGTTCGATGTATGCCTACCTATTGTTGCACACTTAAGTTACACACAAATTACACACAAATTACTATATTTAAACTCTGATTTTGTAACTGTGCCAACTATCCTGGATCAGAATGGAACGGTACAGTTTGGTAACAAAAAAAACATTCTGCCTGATGGTGAAAAAGCAGCTTATTTCTACCCCGTCATGCTTGGTACCCTGACCCATAGCATAATTACATGGTCCAAATCCTCATATATGTAAATTAAACATCAATATTTTTTTCATTATCTGTGATTGTATTATGTTGTGCAGCAATTCTGTGTTCAGTGTGGATAGATAAATTGCATGTCACTGGAAGCTCATTGCGCTGCGTCTTGTAAAACATAGAGCATTTTTGAAGTTGTTTGTCAATCTTGAAACTGCTTTTCTTTGGAGATTTGTCTTTAAGTTGTACTGATGAGTTCCTGGCTGCAATGAATGTCTTTATTTGAGGGGAAGTAATTTTATTTTCTGTGAAAACATTAACATGCATGAAGTAGATGTTTCCTCAAAAACCTCACACTATACATCATTCAGATTTTCAGGGAAGAAATTGGATCCTTTTATTTGGGCAGACCAAGGAAAGGCGCAAGAGTTGATATAAAATGCTCATCTATTAAAAAGGGTTCTTTCCTGACCACTGCGACTCATTGGCGAGTCTAGCTGGGAGTATCCCTTTCCAAGCTGAGGCGTTGAGGCTAGATCAAGGCATATATCTTGCTGGAGGGGACTTCCTGCTGGCCTAACCATGCAATGACAGGACTAAATCTCCTTACCACTGGAACACAGTGGCCATGCGCATTCAGGAAGCCCTTAAAGAGAGAGGTGATGTCAACTGCAAGTGTCCACATGACATGCCTGTTCCTGAAATTGGGCTGTGTCTCTCTATGGTCTCCATTAACTGGGCCATCATGAAATGAAATCCTATCTGAGGCAGACACAGAACCGCATGCAAATTATCCTTGTGCTCTGAGGGGATTGAGGTCTTTGCTGCTGACCATGCATGCCACTGGATTGCTTTCATCTGGAGCCAGTCCTACACTGTCCTTATTGCCCTCTCACATTTATTCATTCATACTGATTCATTAATTCTGGCATAGATTGGTTTATCCTCCTGTTCAGTGTGTGAATTATACAATGAATTCCAGAGGGGTCAACTTTTTTAAGGAATTTCTATTTTTAGGATGCAGTCTGTTGAGGTTTGCACATGCAATCCAAACTATCTTTTGGTGCTCCCAGCAGAGTTAGCCAAAGGTCTTAAAGGCTTTAAAACAAAACACCAGTGTTTTTGTTATTGTGTCTAATCTAAGGGTTCTTTCACTCTTGAGCTTTTAGTGTGGACCTGAGTTTGTTTGCTGTCTTGAAAACTCTTTTCCTTACTCTGATGTGTATTAATGAACTGCACCCAAGTTCGCTTTAAAGGTGGTCTGGTAGGGTACTGTTTGTGTAATTTCTGATATGGTCCAGAATTGGTATAGTTTGACATTTGTTCTGTCCAAATTCATGATATAATGTATTTCTTATACTGAAGCTGCTTGTCTCCAAATAAATTGCCTTTGGAGAGCAGCTCACATTCTTTTCAGACAAACACAAGTCCCATTCTGTGTGTAAAGTTTTGGTGGTAAATCCAAAGAGACAAATTCTTAAATAACCCAGTGAAACTAGCGTCTTCTCTTTCTGAATACAATGGTAAATAGATGGTGCTAGTATGGTGATAATCATATTGAGAATGCAAATGCACCATGCTTTGAATCCAAAGGCACAATGTGAAATGAGACCAGCAGGGACATGTTGACGGGAAGGAGAATCAACTCGAGTTTGGACCAAGCAATCGAACCAAGTGTGAGCTTATAATAAAGTAATACAGTATATTTATGTAGAACATTTTTTTTTTTTTTTTTTTGTAATGATATACATTCCAAAACTGATCTTAAAAGAAAGCACTCAAGCATCCTATGCCATTGCTATAGTAACCTTCTCAGGCAAGTGTAACTTCTGTTCTTGAGTATCTATTTGACATCTATTAGGCAGCAAGTGAAAAGATACACTTCATTTTTGTGGCACTAAGACTTTTAAAAAATGTCCTACTCAGTGTGTTAAAACTGCTTAGTACTCTATATGTAATGACTGCCCTAGCTTTTGTTTTGATGTCCTCTGGGACGTTCAGTTTGCGCCCTGCTCCTGTGTGCGTCAAGGCGCTAATATACTTCAAGCGTCTGCAGTCTGCAGAGTTACTGAAAAGCACCATCTCCCATCAGACAATTTAAATCAAATCAAATGTGTTTACCTTTTCCTGTGGTGCTACTGATAGCACTTTGTGCAATCAGCCTCAGAGACATGGGTTGTGGTCCCATGGAAAACATGAAGAAATCGCTTACAATAATCAACATAATCAAAACATAATCAATGATGAGCATGAATCGGAAGATGCATTTAAGATTACATTTTTACACCACTGATTGTTATGTGTAGGGTTGAGGTTTGGATAAGGGCAAATGGTTGATAAAATATGCATTCCTGTTAAATGTATTATATAATTTACAACTTAAAATACACTGTAACACTACTTAGTAGAAAGGAGGAGGCGAGAAGCAGATTTCCTTGTTCAGGTAGGAGTTTTAATCTTGCACTCTGACGCTTACAGTTCCACACTCGTCGGTTTTACAGGCAAACATTTACTTAAACACTTCCAGTTCAATACACTAATCATAAAATAGAATGTCACGTCGTGGCCTTTCTTGCGCCAGTCTCTCTCCCACCGCCTCTACTGGCGGTGTGGCTCTTTTTTGCTGCTCTCCCCGTGCTCACTGAAATTAGAGACAGGTTTTAGACATAATTTAGCTCAGGTTTAAGCGCCCTTACCGCTTTCTCTCTCTCCGGAGAGATGCTTGACCATGCCCCCGCTGCCACATACACCATTGCTTTTGATGCCCCTCAGTGGACATTTCACCTGGAAACTGGAGCTCACACGTGCACATACGTTCAACAGTAATTCCAGTTTCAACCACTGGGGGCATCGCTTTGAATTTCAGTAAGCACAGATCGACTTCAGCTAAAGACCATTCAACCTTGTTTTGCCAAATTCATAGTGATCAGTCTGAGTGAATCATGCACAATAAGACCAAGACAAGTAAGGTCAAGAAGGTCCATTCTGATTACATGTTGACTCCAAATTATTTAGCGTAGTACACTAACGTCCACCTCAATTGAACACCTGGAAAGACATCAAATGAAATGCTGCCTGGTTCCAACTGATGCCAACTCTCCATTGTGTTGTGCCACGCTTCTCTGAAATAAAACCCCAGTGCTAATGTTGCTTCCTCACAAATAATTGGCCACGTGTGTGTGTATGTGTGTGGAGTGGGAACGGTGCCCATTCTGAGCACTTTCAGGCCTGCTATAAATTTACCCCCTTGTTTTTAACTGAATTGTAACTTACAGCCCAGATGTGCACACGGAGTTGGATAAACAGCTCATTACAATATTTATTTTCCATACACTGCATAAGAAGCTATAGTGCATTAAAGTACACGTCGATGAAACTACAGAATTATGAGATGCCACCTCACCTGCCCTCCACTGCTATCCTGCAATGCACTCTGAGCATATACATGAATATGTATCAGGACTCATCCGTTTGATGGACATTTTTTTTTTTTTTTTGCAGGGGTCATTATGATATTATCCGCAGTGCTGATGGAAGGTCTGTGATAGCACACACTGTGAATTGTCCAGCTTAAATGCTCTCTTTACTCTTCCGTTCATGGGCAGAACCCTGCTGTCTGGCTTATGCACATGGCTGCTAATGGCATAAATGTGACATATTAGAAATGACACTTTGTCCTTCCATGAAAGCTTCAATTCTGAGAATAACCCCATTCTCCAAAGAGACTTTAATGCTTGGATTAACATGTATGTTCAAGCAAGGTAAGGTGTCTTTGAGGTAGGAACCATGAAGGGACAATGTAGGATCATCTAGGTTACACTGATGTGTGTGTGAATACTGTAGGTACTGATGAAGCCAATGATATCTGTTACAGTTTCTTAAACAATCAAATCTTCCATAAATTTTCCTCTGATAGATCACAAACACCTTTTATGAGTTGGTAGAATTAGACTAGATAATATAATAACTGTATCAAAACTGATAATTAGGAGATAATTATCAAAACTCTCATGCTTTACAATATCCTATCAATGTAACTTTTACTCTACAAGGCTGTAGTTTGAAATCAGATGGTGAAAAGCTTTTTAATTCTAAAATTTTATTGCATTTCATAGTAAATATACAGTTATAGAGGTACAATGCCTCATGAGGCTAACTGCTTTTATGAAATGGTGGTGGCCAAAGCAATATAATAAAAGACATCAAAGTTCAATAAATAGTTGTGTATATACCCTTAAATGCATGGTTGTTTCGACAAACATTATTACATGCTATACATCGGGTCTTTAGCGACCTGGCATGTACAGTATATCTATCACAAATTATTCTACAAAATGCCCAGATAGTGTAAAATTTTCAAAGCATTTTCAAGTCAATTAGAAAGAAGGAACTATATCCAGTTATTAGTTGAAATTGTTGACATGTGCCACAGTAATAATGGCATTTCTTAGTAATGACAGGACTAATGGTCAACAGGTGGTATGTCATATCGACCTTTAGATAACGGCACACGTTTTACAGTTTGAAACAGTTTTCATGGGCTCTGTTGCAAACCTTAGTGAGCTTCCAAGCTGATACTGCTGCCTGCATAGGCAGCTTTCTTCTAAAGGGGCTTTGAAACTGACAGCAATTTGTAACAAAGAGACTGGAAAACACTGTTTCAATTAAATTTGCTGATTTCCGACAACATGGGCAACAGCGACCATTAATGATGCTGCAAAGTTGAGCAGAGTTTAACTTTATGTCAATAAGATGTGATGCGATGTGGTAACTACCAATGGGATTGCAGACAGCGATCCTCAGCCTTATATACAGTAGTTGGGTACTGCAGCCAAGTATGAATGCCTTCTAGCAACTAACAGCACAGAGATTCAGTGACCTCGAGCTCTTTAATCACAATATGTGGACGTAACTTAAAGGAACCTCATAAGACATACTGTACATAGACAGCAACTCCGTGTATCATATAAATAGTGCTCCTCATGCAGTGCAGGTGGTTTTCAATTCACAGTTGATTTCAATAGAATTTAGAATTAGCATGTTGCTAAGCTAAGCTAACAGTGACACACAAATATTGGGTAAAAAATCCCATTTCGAAATTGATTTATTTAATTTTTCTATATTTATTTCTGTATTGAATAAGTATATTTACATCGAAAATTATTTTGCTTTGCCAACCATCTTCGATTAAATTTTTACTAAGCTCATCGCTATGCATTATGTGATTATCTTCTATGGGAAGGATACATGCAAGCTTAAAAAGAAGGAATCTTAGAAGGCAGCATGATCATGTCATCATAATCATCACACTCATATAAAATACTAGGTTTTGGAACAGAGCCATGGTATACAAACATGGAAAGCAGACTGATGTTACTTTTTGTCCTTAAACCCAAAGTTTATTTAAAGAAAATTCTGGACATCCATTCACAATCTATGGCTAATAATAGCACAGCACATCCCTTAACCATTAATATCTGACAGTTTAAAAGCAAAACTCATGTTACTCCATTATTAAAGAGGTTAAACCTGGGCAAATATTGTTTTTAACCAGAATTAATGTTTACTGATATACCTTACCCAAGAATTAATATTCATCTTAAATCCTGGAATATCTAGTTTCACCTTTAAAACTCTTTTCCAATTTTAACATATACTGGGAACGGCAGGATACAAATTTAGGGCTTGAAATTCATTGCACACCTGAACAACTACATGGAGTGCAAGCTTTCTGAAATTTTAGCTCCGTTTTGTGACACAAACTTACCAACAGTACTGACTGAGAATGTCTTTACATTTGTAAGTAACTGCTTTTCTGGGTGAAAAGAGGTCAACAACACCATATCAGAACAACAGCTTACCATCTGCATTTACTTCAGGCTAATTGTAGGAAGATCGGAAATATGTATAGTAAACTACAGAGCAGAGCATTATGCCAGGATCTCCACACAATGAAATATCATGAGCAGTTTCTGTTTTTACTTATCTCAGTGGGACATTAATGCGTCCACACCATCATCTCATGAAAGAATAAAGGTTTATTTGTTTTTGTGTACATCTCGCTTAAGTTGGCCACACAGAGTGTAACTGCAGCCGTTTGACACATCTCTCTTTATTTGAGTCTGTCTCTCCCGTGGAGCTGCTTTTATTCCACACATTTCTGCTTATACCACTAATAATTAGATCAGCTGGCAATTCCGGTCTATAGAAAATACTTTATGCTTGTTAAAATAATTGTGCTCATTTTTTCCAAGTCATAAAATTGCCTTTGTAGTTTGATGAGGAATGCATCTTTTGGAATAATCAGCCCAGATTGGCACTGCTTTTCATTAATGGCATCATGTTTCTCATGGAATGCATTCGGTACTATTGCACAGATTGTTAATAGAGCACAACAGTGCCATCCACTTTTTCAGTCGTTTTGGTTCCGGAAGTATTTTTCCACATTCATTTTTCCATTGAGATTTCATAAAATTATTCACAAAAGAGTTCTAAGCCATGAACCAAACCAACCAGATCCGAGGTGAATCACAACATTACAAACTTTGATTTGAAGCTAAAAATTATTAAAAATTAAATAAAAAGACAATGGTACAGGACTGTGTACTAAACGTCTGTTAATAAGGGAATGAACTACAATCCCATGATGCATTACAAGCGACGTAATTGAATGTAAAATTATGGAAAATAATAAAACCATTGATTTAAAATGGTTGATTATGAGTATAGAAACAATATATTTAAAGTATAAAAGCAATTTTTTTAAAGCAATTTTTAATTGAATTAAATGGTATGCCAAATAATTAATTGCACACGGCACCCCAGCCCAACTTGGAGGCGTCTGTGGTGACCACGATGCATCTGGACACTTGCTGTAGGGGGACTCCTGCCCGCAGAAACGCAAGGTCTGTCCAAGGGCCGAATAAGTGGTGGCAGAGTGGCGTGATAGCCATGCGATGTGTGCCACGGCGCCATGCCCATCTCGGGACTCGAGTCTGAAGCCAGTGCTGAAGCGGTCTCATATGCATCAAACCGAGTGGCGTGACTGCCGCCGAGGATGCCATATGCCCCAGGAGCCTCTGAAAGTGTTTCAGTGGAACCACTGTCCTCCGCCTGAATGACTTCAGGCAGTTCAGCACCGACTATGCACACACGCTTGTGAGGCACGCTATCATCGAGACCGAGTCTAACTCCATGCCAGGGAGAGCTTGCTCTTTTCCCAGTTGACCCGAAGCCCTAGACGGCTGAGGTGCCTGAGCACCAGGTCCCTGTGTGCACATAGCAGCTCTTGAGAGTGTGCTAGAATCAGCCAGTCGTCGAGGTAGTTGAGTATGCGGACGCCCACTTCCCTTAATGGGGCAATAGCTGCCTCTGCGACCTTCGTGAAGACATGAGAGGACAGGGGCAGGCTGAAGGGGAGGACCTTGTACTGATACGCCCAGTCATCGGAAGCAAACCGTAGGAAGGGTCTGTGACGAGGTAAAACCGAGACGTGAAAGTACACATCCTTCAGGTCTACCACCGCGAACCAATCTTGACGCCGGACACACGCAAAAATGCACTTCTGTGTGAGCATCTTGAACGGGAGTTTGTGTAAGGCCCGGTTCAAAACTCGAAGGTCCAAGATTGGCCGCAACCCACCGCCTTTCTTTGGCACGCTGAAGTAAGGGCTGTAGAACCCTATCCTCATCTCGGCTGGAGGGACAGGCTAACGGAGGCGGAGAGATAACGACTGCATCCAGGAATCACACAAAGATGGAAAGGCATTTTTAAAAAGACGTTCATGTCAATGTGTTGCTCTGATAGAGGAAAATATACTCTTTGCAGAAATATATACTCTCTCAGTAGCGCTATCGAAGCGTCCAGGGGCGTAGTCTGCACTAAGCGTGCAGAAGGAGAGAAAGCCGCTGAAATGCGCCGTATATCCAAAAGCATATGCTTCTTTCTGAGGTGAATGGACCGGCAGTGGAATTCAGCTCGCTGACACACAACCGCTCGGCTCCGAAGAAAAAATCTGAATGAGTGGTTGCAAGCCAGCTCCTTTTATACCCGTATGTCTGGGGGAGTGGCATGCAAATTCCACTCGCCAATTCTCATTGGCCTTTTCTCAAAGATTAGAGGTGTTTGGGGCTCCCAAGAGTGACCCCTAGTGTCACTACATCAACACAACGTCGAGAGAGTGACAGAAGGGGAACTATCTTTGGCCTACAGTTCACAGCAATCCATTTTGCAACTGAATTTATCAAGATTTATCTGAGATTTATTACAGTTGTGCTCAAAAGTTTGCATACCCTTGGAGAACTGGAAATATATGTACCATTTGTAAAGAAAACATGAGTGAGCAGGCAAAACACATGTCTTTTATTTCTTATGGGATTCATATTCAACTGTAGGTTATAATAGAATGGCACAATCATAAAACAAAACATGGCAACAAAGAAAAAAATGAAATGACCCCTTTTCAAAAGTCTGCATACCCTTAGTTCTTAATACTGTGTATTGCCCCCTTTAGCATCAATGACAGCGTGCAGTCTTTTGTAATAGTTGTCTATGAGGCCCCAAATTCTTACAGGTGGTATAGCTGCCCATTCTTCTTGGCAAAATGCCTCCAGGTCATGCAAAGTCTTTAGTCATCTTGCATGAACCGCAAGTTTGAGATCTCCCCAGAGTGGCTCGATGATATTAAGGTCAGGAGACTGTGATGGCCACTCCAGAACCTTCACCTTTTTCTGCAGTAACCACTGGAGGGTCAACTTGGCCTTGTGCTTAGTGTCATTGTCGTGCTGGAAAGTCCAAGAGCGTCCCATGCACAGCTTTTGTGCAGAAGAATGCAAATTGTTTGCGAGTATTTTCTGATAATATGCTGCATTCATCTTGCCATCAATTTTCACAAGATTCCCCATGCCTTTAGAGCTCACACACCCCCAAAACATCAGTGAGCCACCACCTTGCTTCACAGTGGGGATGGTATTCTTTTCACTATAGGCCTTGTTGACCCCTTTCCAAACATAGCGCTTATGGTTGTGGCCATAAAGCTCTATTTTGGTCTTGTCACTCCAAATTACAGTGTGCCAGAAGCTGTGAGGTGTGTCAAGGTGCTTTTTTGTGGCATTGGCACAGTAAAGGCTTCTTTCTGGCAACTCAACCATGCAGCTAATTTTTGTTCAAGTATCATCGTATTGTGCTCCTTGAAACAACCACACCATCTTTTTCCAGAGCAGCCTATATTTTTCCTGAGGTTACCTGTGGGTTTTTCTTTGTATCCCGAACAATTCAGGCAGTTGTTGCTGAAATCTTTCTTGGTCTACCTGACCTTGGCTTGGTATCAAGAGATCCCTGAATTTTCCACTTCTTAATAAGTGATTGAACAGTACTAACTGGCATTTTCAAGGCTTTGGATATCTTTTTATATCCATTTACATCTTTATAAATTTCCATTACCTTGTTATGCAGGTCTTTTGACAGTTCTTTTCTGCTCCCCATGGCTCAGTATCTAGCCTGCTCAGTGCATCCACGTGAGAGCTAACAAACTCATTGACTATTTATACACAGACACTAATTGCAATTTAAAAAGCCACAGGTGTGGGAAATTAACCTTTAATTGCCATTTAAACCTGTGTGTGTCACCTTGTGTGTCTGTAACAAGGCCAAACATTCAAGGGTATGTAAACTTTTGATCAGGGCCATTTGGGTGTTTTCTGTTATCATTATGATTTTAAAAGGAGCCAAACAACTATGTGATAATAAATGGCTTCATATGATCACTATTCTTAAATAAAATACTTTTTTGCATGATCAATCATATTTTCAAAATCATTGCCAAAATTTCACAATTTCTGCCAGGGTATGCAAACTTTTGAGCACAACTGTATAAGGGCTTGTCTAAGGATGCGTCAATATACACCAGACGGACACTTTTGGAGCATCTCGGTTGCATTGCGTCATAAACATACTGTTTTGAGGTCACTGTGTCAAGTTAAACAAAGTTTGAAACTAAGAAAAACACATCTTGAGATCCCTGCCTTCGGATTTGTGCTCCATCAAGCTGTGTTTGAATGCAAGAACATGTTCTTATCTTGTGTTGTCTGCTCTCGGTAAGTGTGGTTAGTTCTCTGTATAAGCTGCGCATTGCCTATACAGCGAGTTTTGCTTACTGCCCCCTGGAGAAAACAGGTGGTACTCCATGCTTGAATTGCTTATATGGAAGGAATATTCCTTATTATGGTCCGGGGACATGATTAATTGCATTTATTTTTTTAACGCATTATTTTTTATATAATTAGTCGCACTGAATTAACACACTAAATCAACAGCCCTAATATAAGTAGCTTGAGAATGTAGGCAGACCAACTTGACTGCATCATTCACAGTGTGTAACGGGAGTGGACAGTCACAGCAGAGCTCTTTTGGTGCACTTTGTTTGCTGCAATTCTCTGATTGGTGGATCTTTCTTTTGGGGGTGGGCTCTTTTCAATTGAGCCAGTAATCAACCACCCAGAACACTCTGGCAACTCCCTGACAACAATCAACAAAACCCTAGTATTGTGAATACAACGTTTGCACAGGCACGTATAGTTAATCTAGTTAATTTTTTTTAACTAAGGTTTGGTGACACTATTGGTGTAGATATTACGCACTACAAAAACACACACTTTCAACAGAAATCATGCACTTAGGTTCACTTTTGAGGAGACACTTGATTTCAAGCTAAATTAATTTGGATCTGGTTTGTCGTTTTTTATACAATGTCTTTTCTCCTGCTTCTCTCTCTTTCTGTTTCTATGCCCCCTACAATTGAGCATACAATACTGAATCCCTCTTTAGCAGATCTTAATTTAGTGAGGTGCCACTGGGACTCAATGCCCGTCACCAGAAGAACTGTGCTATGGCAACAGAGACCCTCCCCAGACCATAATCCACTAATCCTCTAGTCGGGCGGCTGAGGCACCGCATGTCGCCTGGGCAGGACTAATTAATGTACAGAGGGGTTTTGTACATGGAGGTGAGGCAGCATGAAGACTTGTCCAGAAGAGAGCTTGTTTTTCCACAGATTGTTTGACACCCTTCTGGCTTTGGCGTCAGGAGATATTTCATTAGGCATTGTCAGAGTAATCCAGCTATAGAGAGCAGTAATCTGGAGATTACACACTGCATTGTTTAATTCAAAATAACTATCCTAACTATTCTCACCATGGTTTCATACTAGATTATCATGAAATTGTAGTGTTTAAAGAAATTGTTTAAAGAAAGAAATTCTGATGTAATGTGGTTGATCATTCAAAACACAAAGTGAGCTTTGCTTGACTTACATAACATGTAGTGAATGATCCTTAAAATCAGTAGAATAACATAACATGATTAAATATACCTTAGTTCTACCAAAGGCTTTTTTTTTTTTTTTTTTTGTCTCAACTAAACAGAAAATTAAAAGGAATAATTCACCCCAAGATAATAATTCTCACCCATTTACTCACCCTTATGTCATCTCAAACTCAAATAACATTCTTTCTTCTGCAGAACACAAATTAAGATATTTTGATGGAGAAATGAGGTGAATATGTCCATATAGTGCAAGTAAATGGGGACCAACACTTCCAAGCTCCAAAAAGGACATAAAGGCAGAATAAAGGTAGGGTTACAGTGAGGCACTTAAAATGGAAGTGAATGTGGCCAATCTGTAAATGTTGAAATACTCACTGTTTCAGAAGTATAGCCACAAAACCTAAACAATATTCATGTTAACATGATTTTAGTGTGATGAAATCGCTTACTAACCTTTTCTGTTTAGAGTCATATCCAATTTTACAACTTTGTTGCCAATGTGATTTAATGCCGTTAACCCTATGTCATGGTTGTCTCAGGGAAGAAGGACCCAGCTGCAGAGATGAGGCAAAAATTAGCTTTCTTGATGGAGAAAAAGGTGAACTGAAAGCAGAACTAGTAAAATACTAGAACCGACCAAATACTCTATAGTAAACTGACAGACTCAGGGAACAGACCGACACACTCACAAACACACAAAATTATTCAGCACAGGACTCAATATGAAGGGAGTTAATATAGGGAGAGATAATGAGAGACAGGTGACATGGCTGCTAAGCTGATAGGAGTAATTGGTGATGTCATGGCAATGGGGCTAGCATACAGCACATGACACCTGTAGACACAAGAAGAAGAGAAACAAACAGGGAAACGAGCAGACATGACAAACTAACAGAGGGAGGAGGCACATTCACAGTCAGACTGTGACAGTAGCCCCCCCAACGGATGCCTCCTGGTGTCCAACAAGCAGACCATCACCGACAGGAACCGATCAAGGGAGGAGGGGTGGGGGAAACCATGGGGGTAGCTCCAAGTTAGGGGCGAGGTCCGGTGGCCTGGGAGGAGGCCTAAGGAAAGGGCAAGGGAGCCAGGACAGATCCAGTGGGTGGTCAGAGAACCATGCCCAACAGGGCTGACGGCTAGGGAGACAGGACAGATCCGGTGGGTGGTCAGAGAACCAAGCCCGACAGGGCAGACAACCAGGGAGACAGGACAGATCCCGCGAGGGGCCAGGGACAGACCAGGCAGATGAGGAAGTGGGCCCAGGGAACCAACAGGGACTAGGAAGTGGTTTGAGATTAGACTGGTCAGACTGGTGAGAAGCCTGGCCACTTGGGACTGGACAGGCCAGACAGAAGCCGCTGGGAACAGTAGGAGATCAGGCAGGGTGGTGGCCAATTGGGACTGGACAGACTAGATGGCAGCCACTGGGAACAGTAGGAGATCAGGCAGGGTGGTGACCGCCATGGTTGGGAGTGCTGGCAGTGACTGGGAAATGGTCTCCGTGGCTGGGAGAACTGGCAGCGACTGGGAACGGTCTCCATGGCCATGGCAGGGAAACAGCCTCTGTGGCAGCGACAGGGGGATGGCCTCCATGGCCATGAGTACTGATATCGGCAGGGGAACGCCTCCATGGCTGTGAGCACTGGCAGCATCAGGGGATCAGCCTCTGTGGCCGAGGACGCTGGCAGCAACAGGGAAGAAGGTTCCTTTCTCCTCCTTCTCCTCCTTCTCCTCTTCAGGACAATTAGAAGTACTGCTGTGGGAACATCCGCCACCTCCTGGCGGTCCCCAACGAGCTCCCCCGCCTCCAGGTGGTCACCAGTGGGATCTTCTGCCTCCTGACGGACTGCAGCGGACTCCTCTGCCTCCTGGCAGTCACCAGCAGGCTCCTCTGCCTCCATGGCACCTTAACTTGAGTTTTGAACCCAGAATATTCCTTTAAGATGGGATAGGAGAAAGTATTTTATCAGTGAAAAAATACACAAAGGAGCTAAACTTAGTAGTTATAGTCCTTATACCGTCTTTGATTTGGTGTTCTGGAGGAATTGTATCTTCAACTTCAGATTTTGTGGGTGGTTGCCAGGGCTGACAGGAACTAGATAGAGCTGAAAGTGTTTCCTCTGCATCCTGATCTCATGAAAATTATGAGATGTGGGTAATTTTTTGCAAAATGACAATACGTGGTTCATTACACATATTGCACCAGTTCCAAGGTGAAATCTTTACATTGTGGTGCTAAAAGTGAGTTAAATGATCTCCCAAACAGATGAGGTTTTTAAAATCGAGTTTAAAAATCAACAAAACTGACCTCCCTACCCAAAACCTTAAACCTAACCGATAGTGTCATAAAAAGCAACTGAGAGATGAAAAAAGCAATTGCCAAAGCAACCACCTAATTTGCTGGTACTTTATGACACTTATGGCTCCTGTAAAGCATGCAGGTGTCGGGTGCTGTTCAGGACTCAGTACCACGGTCCTTTGCATCTTAAGTGCAATGTTCTATCAGTTGAGCTACCATGCAACTTGATCATATTGGAATAAGCTTTTAAATGTAGTTGGTTATGTAATGCAAACATTGCAGTTTATTTCCTTGTGCTATAGTAAAAGTGTTTAGATGTCATAAGGTAGCATTGTGTGAGGAACAGGGTGAAGTAAGTGTTTATAAACTTATAATCAGCCATTTTTTTGTCTTGTGTGATTTGTGTGAAAGTGAATAAAAGTCATTGTGTTAATTTCACCAAGAAACTGTCACAATATATAAAACAAGCCATGTTAAAATAATTTTGCAATATTGTAAGTATACAGGTTTTTCCTTTGAATTAGGCACGTCCCTGACCAGTGTTGGATAAGTTAATCAACTACAAATTACTAATTACTTCTCTAAAAATGTATCAGATTACTTTACTGATTACTTAATCTAAAAGTAATAAAATTGCTAATTATTTTACTTTTAAGTTACTTTACAATACTTTTTCCTATAGAAAAGTTTTTGGTTTTTGCTCTATATTTTCTCCTCGTTCATTGTCGCACACACTTCAGCTGTCACAGAAACAATATAATATTAATATTTTAAAATAATATTTTAAACTTTAGTGCAAGAAATGTACTTAAAAGTAATTACTTCCATTAAAAGTCAGTAACTGTAATTTGATTACAAGAATTTAAAATGTAATGCATTACATTATTTTGACTAAAAAGTAATTCGATTACAGTAATCAGATACACCCAACACTGTCCCTGACACATTTTTAAAAAGTGGTGGGGACATGCCCTAATTGTCCCCATCATAAATGATGCCTACGTTACGTCAATGTCTGAAATGCCACTGATAGATATAATTTAAACCTAGTTTTATTTGTATAGACCATTTCAAGGACGTAAAAAATAACAGAGGAATTACAATGCTACTGTACATGTCTGGTCCTGAATCATTTCCGGTAGCAGCATCTTTATAACCCAGAACTTTCAAAACAAAATGACTTGTGCCTACTTTTTGAGTATAGATATATGCAAAAACTAAAAGTAATCAATGAGGGGCCATTACCAGACTTGGAGGCAACAACTTTTTTTTAAAGGACATTGACTCGTGCAGCTTCATTTATTTTAATGGAAGTGATTTATAAGGTCACTTTTATAAGTCCGTATAGAAATATTCCAAATAATCTAGTCTGCAAGACTCTACCTATCAAATTTAGTATAAAGGCGCAGTCACATTTACCTTTGCATTGTGAAGAAGGTGTGGGCGGGTGTGGAGCGCGTTTCATACCAGAAAAAAAATGCCAAGCAGACTATTTTCCATGCTTTACTTTATACTCTGGGAGAGTGACGTTAAAAAGAATCTTGCCACTAAAATGATATCCTTGTCAATTGTGAATATTCAGTGTAGCTGTTTACAAAGCACTTCCCACACAGAGGTCACTGCCAAACCAAGAAACTTCCTATTGGTCAAGACGAATTTGCCTGTCAAAGCTCACTAAACAAGGGGAAATGTTTCGCCACCTGAAGTCCATCACACAAAATTCACGATCGAGCAGATTACCACTGAGATGGCTGTATTTCACCCATGGAATTTCGTTGTGTGATGGTAAATGTGACCATGCCTTTAGTTTGCAAAAACAATTTAACCTACCTGAGATAAAATGTGTGCTATATCTATTCTACAGTTGATAATACGTATCCAGCCGTTTTGCTTCAGTGCAGCAGTCAATGCGTCCATTTCCGTTTTGTTTGTTTTTTTAATCTAAACTCTTTAATTTTCATTATGTCCTCGCATCCAGGAAGTATCCAGCCACTAAACAACATGGTACAAATTTTATTGGTGATATTTTATGACAATCATGTAAAAATGTTCTGGCAAACTAGCTGCAAATTTGATACATATTTGCCATTCATTATTTTCCCATGCAAATGACCTTGTGATTCGCCACAAATGTTTGCCAGAAGTTTGCAGCTCTTCATCGATAGTGGTGAACCTGCAGCAAACCTTTGGCAACAATAGACAATTTGCCTCAGGTCTGCCACAAAGCTCATTTGTGTGTGAAAATAATCAGATGCGTATCTGAGGCAAGTTTGTGGTAAATTTGCCATGAACTCTTGATTTTTGTAAAGTTACCACAACAAATCACTATGAATGAAGCGCCTCCTGCTCTTGTTTTGAATGAGTTTGACAAAACCGGAAATGTTTTAGGAACAGATGTCACTTCCCAAACCAATGAATATAATTATTAAATGGTCTATATATTTAATTATCTTTCATATATTAACTTTTTTATGGACCATGTTGGAAGAACACTTTCCCAAAATGCACTAATTTACTCAAGTCTTGAAAATGGAGCCAAACAACATGAAGCAGAATTACAGCATGGAAACCAGAACACCTATAAAGTTGTCTGTCTTTGCCCATTTTGTTTTTGTGTTGGACTAATGAAATTCCTCTGATATGTGACTGCATTGTCTTTCTTTAAATTGTAATTCAGTTAATTAATCCTGTCATTCTTATTTAATTTGTGTGACATTGGTCTAGTCTAATATTTGAAATTATAAAGTACTACAATGTCTAAATAACACCAAAAGCAGGATAAACCAGTTCCCTATCTGTCACTCACTCGACGTTGTGTCGATGTAGTGACACTAGGGGTCACTCTTGGGAGCCCGAGACACCTCTGGTCTTTGATAAAAGGCCAATGAAAATTGGCGAGTGGTATTTGCATGTCACTCCCCCGGATATATGGGTATAAAAGGAGCTGGTATGCAACCACTCATTCAGATTTTCTCTTCAGAGCTAAACGGTCATGCTCACTGAGCTGAATTCCCACGACTGTTCATTCACCTCTGCTGGATCTGATGGTGCATTTCAGCGGCTTCTCCCTCCTCTGCACTGGTGCACTGCAGAGAATGCCCCTGGGTGCTTCGGCAGAAATAAAAGAGTATATTTCTCTAAAAGAGTATATTTCTTTAAAAGAGCAGCACACACGGAACGTCTTTTTAAAGATGCATCTTTTTAAAGATGCCTTTCCGTTTATGTGTTATTCCTGGTTGCGCTCGTTATCTCTCGCCTTCTGACGGTCACGATCACTGTCTTTCGTGTCTGGGCACTGCTTACGCGGAGACAGCGTTCGTGGATGGTCATGTACTCATTGCAAGGACATGTCCATGGCAATGATGCGGTCACGGCTCGCCTTCATAAGAAAGCAAGCCACCCCAGAGGCTCCCCGCCTCAGTCCTTTTACCCACGGGTATGAGGCCAGCACGGCTAGCACTGGGGGCGATTTGGGGACCACCTCCACCGGGTATCCCCTCGCGGACATCCCATTCCCCAGCACGCTTGTCTGCCCCGATCAGGCTTCCGGATGAGTCCGCCGGCTCATCTCACGGCGAGTTTGACCTCTTATTCAGAGCCCGCGAAAGTGATGAGCTCTCGAGCGCAGCATCGGAGAGCGGGCTCGTCCAGTTGGACACGGAAGCCTCAGCTGGGCTCCTCCCTTCGGGGACGATTGCCCAGTCACAGGCTGACGCGGAGATGACGACATGCTTTCCCGGGCAGCCGCGAGCGTCGGCTAGAGTGGAACCCGCCGCTCTTCCCTGAACCCTCGCGGCTCGATGATTGGTTCCTGGGCTCGCGGCGCCACTCAAAGCCACGCCCCGCCCCCGTTCCTTTCTTCCCAAAAGGGCATGAAGAGCTGACAAGGTCGTGGGAGGCACTTTTTTACTGCCCGGTCCCGATCTTTTCAGCTTCCCCGCCCTCACTACCCTTGATGGTGGGGCGGCCAAGGGCTATATGGCAATCCCCTGGTGGATAAAGGCACTCGTGGTGCACCTATGCCCGCAGAGCGCTGCCACTTGGTGCGGGTGCCCAAAGCCCCTGTCCAAGGCCTGTAGGTTTACGTCGTTTCTGACGGCCAAGGCCTACGGTGCTGCTGGAAAAGCCGCCTCCGCCCTGCACGCCATGGCTCTCCTGCAAGTCTGCCAAGGCACTAAAGGAACTGCACGAGGGTAGTTCCACCCCAGAATTGATGCAGGAACTGCGCATCGTGACCGACCTCACTCTCCGAGCGACGGAGGTCACAGCGTGGTCTCTCGGGCGGATGATATCCACATTAGTGGTCCAGGAGCGCTGCCTTTGGCTCAACCTGGTCGAGATGGGTGAGGCTGACAGGACACAGTTCCTTGCTGCCCCCATCTCCCAGGCTGGCCTATCCGGCGACACCGTCAAGGACTTTGCCCATTAGTTCTCAACGTTGGAGCAGTAGACGGAGGCTATCCGGCATATCCTGCCCCAGTGCGGCTCAAGATCCTGCATCCCATCTGCTCGTCACCAAGGGTGTTCCCCTGCGGTGAGTGCATTCGCTCTGCCGCAGCCCGCCCCTTCAGCCCGGCAGACCTCTCCATCCCCTGGGCGAAGGCCATCATGGTTACTTGTGTAACCTCCATTCTCTGATGGAGGGAACGAGACGTTGTGTCCCTCCTGCCACAACGCTGAACTAACCGCTGAAATGGCCGGACCTTGTCTCAGCTCCTCAGCATAAAACCTGAATGAGTCGTTGCATACCAGCTCCTTTTATACCCGTATGTCCGGGGGAGTGACATGCAAATACCACTCGCCAATTTTCATTGGCCTTTTATCAAAGACCAGAGGTGTCTCGGGCTCCCAAGAGTGACCCCTAATGTACTACATCAACACAACGTCTCGTTCCCTCCATCAGGGAATGGAGGTTACACAAGTAACCATGATGTTTTACTCTATAAACAACCCAGATTCTTTCCGGATCAAACTGGGAATCAAGTGGTTGTTCCGCTGGACTTTTCATGCTTAAAATCCCTATTATTCATTACCCCCCATTGATCTTTAGAGTCACATTGCAGGATTAAGACCATGACACTGGACCCTCTATTTAAACAGTTATGAAATTAACTAGCAACGGGTAAAAGGTTAATTTACATGATTTGGTAAGTTTAAATAGGAGAAGCATGGTGGAAAAGGTTACTTGAACACAAGTAGGTTTCTTTTTTAATCAGATCAGACATACAGTATAAACAATGATGAGCCAAAACATTATGACCACCTGCCTAATATGCTGTTGGTCCTCGCCGTGCCACCAAAACAGCGCTGACCCACCGAGGCATGGACTCTACAAGACCCCTGAAGGTGTCCTGTGGTATATGGCACCAAGACATTAGCAGCAGATCCTTCAAGTCCTGTAAGTTGCGAGGTGGAGCCGCCGTGGTACGGATTTGTTGGTCCAGCACATCCCACAGATGCTCAATCAAATTGAGATCTGGGGAATTTGGAGGCCAGGGCAACACCTTGAACTCTTTATCATGTTCCTCAAACCATTCCTGAAGAATATGTGCAGTGTGGCTGGGAGCATTATCCTGCTGAAAGAGGCCACGGCCATCAGGGAATACCATTGCCATGAAGGGGTGTACCTGGTCTGCAACTATGTTTAGGTAGATGGCACGTGTCAAATTGACGTCCACATGAATGGCCGGACCCAGGGATTCCCAGCAGAACATTGCCCAGAGCATCACACTCCCTCCACTGGCTTGTCATCTTCCCACAGCGCATCCTGGTGCCATCACTCCCCTAGGTAAATGGCGCACACGTACATGGCCGTCCACATGATGTAAAAGAATACGAGACTGACACTAAGAGGTGACCTTCTTCCACTGCTCCAAGGTCCGGTTCCGACACTCACGAGCCCATTGTAAGCACTTTCGATGGGGTCATCATGGGCACACTGGCCGGTCTGTGGCTACACAGCCCCAAATGCATTAGGGTGCAATGCACTGTTTGTTGTGACACATTCCTCCTGTAAACATCATTAAATTTTTGGTGACATGTGCCACAGTAGACCTTCTGTTGGTTCGGACCAGATGGGATAGGCTTTGTTGCCCTCACGCATCGATGAGCCTTGGGCACCCAACACCCTGTTACCGGTTTGTAGTTTGTCCCTCCTCGAACCACTGTCGGTATGTACTCACCAGCTGCTGACCGGAAGCACCACACAAGTCTTGCTGTTACAGAGATGCTCTGACCCAGTCGTCTGGCCATAACAATTTGGCGCTTATCAAAGTCGCTCAGGCCTTTCCTCCTGCTCATTTCTCCTGCATTCAACACATTGACTACGAGAACTGATTGTTCGCTTACCATCTAAGCTACCCAAATCTTGACATGTGGCCTTGATAGGAGATGATTATTCGCTTCACCTGTTTGTGGTCATAATGTTTTGGCTCATCAGTGTATATATGGATGCATCATTTGTAGACATAGTAACTTCAAGTAACTTCACTTTTCTGAGCCATTTTTGCAATGACTTCTAAACAAGTGGTCTCAAGGTGAATTCCCTTCAAATTCACACAGATGTAGTTAAACACATTACCGGTTCATCAAATGTTCCAGGTTCAATACAAGTTAAGCTCAAATGACAGTATTTGTGGCATAATGTTGATTACAAAAAATATATATTTTCAACTTGATCATTAAAGTAAAATAAAAAACAATGGTTACAATAAGGCACTTACAATGGAAGTGAATGGGACCAGTGCATGAACGTTATAATACTTACTCTTTTAAAAGTATAGCAACAAGACGTTAACATTATATGTGTTAACATGATTTTAGTGTGATACAATTGCTTACTAAACTTGTCTGTGTAAAATTCAATCCACTATTACAACTCTGTTGCCATGTCGACACAACACCAGTAAACCCAGTAGTCGATTTTAACTCACTAAAATCATGTTAACATGTATAATTTTTACGTCTTGTGGCTATAATTTTGAAACAGTGAGTGTTTTAATGTTTAATGACTGGCCCAATTTACTTTTAATTGTAAGTGCCTCACTGTAACCACTTACTGTTTTGTATATATATATATATATATATATATATATATTAACAAGGAATGGTAATCAACTTTATGCTACAAATGCTGTCGATTAAGCTTAACTTTTATTGAACCCTGAAAGTTCCTTTAACTTCATATTCCACTAATATTTGACAACAAAGTGCCATAATATTTGTTATCTTAATTTTACAGAATAGTATAACTATTAGTTTATATAACACCTAGCAAACTCCTTTTTTCTTTAAAGTAAATGCCACTTACTTGGATATCTAAAGCACTTAAGAGTTGAAAAAAATTCGGGGGGCCATTTTATATCACACTGATCATAACTTTCATAACTCGTTTCATAAATCATAAGTTATTTTAGTGAATGTGAAGTATTCAGGCAGATCTGTGTAATAGCCTGCATCACATGATTCTCTTGATAGCTGCTCCTAGATGCATTTACAGTGGAATAAAAGCTAAGTACATACTAAAGGTTTCACATGTCTGGCAGTATGTCATAGAGCAACAGCATCTTATCTCAGAGTAAAGATGACCTCAAAGTGAACAAGAGGTGCTTCCAGAGTTTAATGTTTACAATAGAATTTTTTTTTTCATTCTGTGTCCCATTAATAGTGATGCTACAAGTAGCTGTGCTACAGTGCGAGTATAGTTATGGCTAAAGGGTGTTGTTATGTACAACATGCAGCAGAATGACTATATTCACAATATAGCATGGCCTTGAATGCCTTATTGCTTAAATACAATATTTAATCCATAATAAATTGTAGAAGAGAGTATTTTCATTTCAGACTGTATTAGGTGTCAGACACAGATAAACAGGTGAACAGGCCTTTCACATCATAGCTGTTACTATATGTGTATTTTACTGATCTAACAGGAAAATCAGCAACAGAATGTTGAACGCTTTGTCTGGTAAAAGTGGTCCATGCTTTTCGAATTTCCTGAATGAAAACTAGGAGATATGAGCAAACATTATAGCAATTTGAATGGCTGTGACTTGAAAGGCATAGTATGTCTGATTTTTGGAAACATTTGAGTAGTAATTAAATTATATACTCCTAACCCTATCCCTAAACCTAACCTTAACCATAGCAGTACTTAGTGAAATAGCATTGTTTTGGTCTTAGTTCTTTGCAAATGTAGTACATCTGGTTCAAATATAGATGGAAAAATTCAGAAATGACACGCCAATTTCCTGTGTGATCATGTTGGGAACTCTGTATTAACCAATCATCATCCAAGACCATTGTATAATAATAAAAATTAGATCTGGCTTTGTGAGTGCAGTATGGTGCTAACTACAGCTGATGCACTCTGGGAGGCAGAAATTTGTGTGTAATTGCACATAATGACTTTGACAAATAAGCACTTGAAGCAAAGACACCATAAAGTACAGACACTTTCTCCAGATTTCTGTGAGATGTTCAAAGAAACGAAAGTCTTAACAATCTGACAGAAACAAAAGGCAGACAGATTGCAGAGGATTCGCTCCTTAAATCTCTTCTCATTTGCACTGCAAAGGAAGAGAAATGAAACCTGAATTAAGAGAATTGTTCATTTTTAGTATGTGTAGTACCACCATCATTTTACTAATTGCTGAATCCACTTCAGATGAGCTCATTATAGCCTACTGATAGGGGAAGAAATAAAAAGCCCATTCGGCAAATAAAATATTGTTTTATTGTATGGACAATATTTGTGATATGTTTTTTTAAATCATTTTAAAACATCCAAAAATGGCAAAAATATTTTAGGAAAATATATTGCTAATATATATTCTGAAATATGTTTATATAATTATATTTTGAATTTTTTGGTTTACCTGATATACTTCTGGCCATTTTTTGTATATTTAAAATTCAAAATATATAAATAATGTCCAAGATATATTTAAAAAAAGACATTTCAGCAAGAATATATAAAGAGTGGATACACTAACATAAAAAAATAAAAAGGTGAGTTTGTTGTAGTCCACATACATTTGTGTACATGTTTATGTTCAATTTTAGATATCGCAAATGTTTTTTCTTGCCGAGATACCCTTGTAGGTATTATTTGACCAGAAAATTTAAAGAAAGATAGAAAAAAAGAAAGAAAGAGAAAGAACTGACCTGAAATGACTTTACAAACATAAAAGGACTTCCATTAAGACATTAATTAACACAGCAGTAAAATGTGTCAATGTATTTTGGTTAAGAGAAAGCTGAGAATATTCCCACAGCGCTCAAATGGGATTACAGTGTTAATCTCTGCTGTCACTGACAATGATGGCTCAAATCTCCCTGCTGCTCTGAGGAGGTGTGTGAGCTGTCAGTGCGCTCGACGCTCCACTGCCTGAATACTGGCAACCATGAGAACATTTGCGTTCAGACCCATTTTCTCCTGTTACTCCACACAGAGGCTGATTAATATGGGGAATGTGTCTGGAAAATCTCCATTTCAAGAGCTAGACCCTAAATTCAGAGTGCCTGCAAAGTACATCTTGCAGATTGTTATACTATTATTTTCCATATGTATATCTAAGACCCAGCAACATGTTATGTCATAATTTACTTGGATGTCTTTGGCACTGTCTATGATTAGAATACAACATAGGGCCTGGAACTCGTAAAAATAAAGTCTTTTTTTTTCTCTTCAATTAGAGCTTTTAAAATAGATGTGTTAACGCATGTGAATAATTTAAGAAATTGAATGCGTACATTTTTCTTAATCCCGATTAATGCATTGTTAATACAGCATAAACCAGCAACACTGGTGGAACTAGGGTGGAATCTTTGTAATGTGTCTGCCCGGAGTCATTACACTGAAGCACACGTCACAACACACACACAGGACAGCGATGGGAAGTCCTCTTAATGCTATTAGTATGTACAAAACAAGCCCTGATGGGACTTGTGACAGAAAGCAAGTACTTTGCAGCCTCTGTAAGTGCAATTTAATTACCACAGAAACAGGTCATGTCTTAAATATCACGAAAATGCAGATTGAGACATTGTCTGTTGCGCTTTTCATGTTGATATTAAATCGACTTTGATGCTGATATTCAATGCAGCTTCAGGACTGCTGTAGCAAAGCAGATAGCCACAGTCTGTTGGGTGATTAATATTGTTGAGGAGGAGAGTTTAAGATATTTAATGCCCATTGCAATGAAAATGCAACCTATATGTGGAGACTAGTTCTTTCAATTAGTCAAACTCCCACTTAGACTTTGGTAAATGTTTAATGTTACTAGAATTTGTGCTATTTTAGTTCATTTCTATATTTATACTGTGGAAGGCTTTGTTTGGAAAATGTTAATAAGCAGTATATTGTTACAATTTTTTTTTTCTTTCCTAAAAAGGAAATAAATGTATTTTGATAGGAAAAGATGTAAAGAGTCAAACTTCAGCACTTTCTGCAATTAATCGCTATTAACTATGAACAGCTATGAAAAAATTATGCAATTAATCGCGATTAAAAATTTTAATCAACTGACAGCACTATTTTCAATAAATGATCAGTGAAAGCAGGTGTTTAACCTGTAGAAAATGTTGATCGTCAAGTTTAGGAGATTAAACTTTAATTAGATGTTTTATGTTCTGTTCATTTTATAGGAGGTTTAAAGTTTTTGCAACTGTGTTACAAAAATTTGGAACATATCTAAATCCAGTTTAAAACCTTGATTTTTGGGATTTTTTCATTTGCTAACAATAGCATTTAATAAACACCAGAATGAAATAATGATGAAAGTTAATCAAATGAAATAAAATAAAATATAAATTAAAATGTTTACATAAATAAAACATTTTAAAACATTCAAAATAGGTAACAGGGTTACAAGTAACAGGAGTGCAAGTGTAGTCTAAATTAAACAACAGTACCACTGAATAGGGGTTATTAGTTTGCCACCGCACATTTATGGCAGGCACGACGCTACGGAGGTGGGTCCCCCGCCCCTGCGTGCCTAGCTGCAGCACAACACCCCCCCCCCCCCCCCGGGTGGTTGTGACGGATTACTAATCCGGATTACCTGGAGCCAGGTAAGTGCTTCGATGTCCCCATACTCAGCACAGCCACGAATTCGGGGTCCGAGCCCTCTAAACGTGGCGGCCCCACCCGCCGGTACGTCCGTCGGAGGCGTGGCTTGCGCTCTCCAACTCGTCGCGATGGCTGACCAGGACCGTCCGACTCGGCTATGCGATTCAGTTCGCCAGGCACCCGCCCAGGTTCATCGGCGTCCGTTTTACCTCAAGTGCAGGGCGAGAACGCCGCTGCCCTGCCTGCAGAGATCGGTAGAGCCTGTCCCTCCAGCCGAGATGAAGAAGGGGTTCTACAGCCCCTACTTGATCGTACCAAGGAAAGGTGGTGGGTTATCCAACCTGTGGCCAATCCCGGACCTGTGAGTTCTGAACCGGGCCTTGCACAGACTCCCATTCAAGATGCTGATGTGGAAACGCATTTTAGCGAGTGTCCGGCTTCAGGATTTGTTCGCGGCGGTAGACCTGAAGGAGACGTACATCAATGTCTCGGTTTCTCCTCGGCACAGGCCCTTTCTTCAGCTCGCCTTTGAGGGCCGGGCGCACCAGTACAAGATCCTCCCCTTCGGTCGGTCCCTGTCGCCTCGCATCTTCATGGAAGTCACAGAGGCAGCCCTTGCCCCATTAAGGGAAGTGGGCATCTGCATCCTCAACTGTCTCGATGACTGGCTGACTCTAGCTCACTCTTGAGACTTGTTGTGTACGCACAGGGACCTGGTGCTCTCTCAGGGACGGGGCACCATCTGGCACCCGTGACCAGACCTCTGGAATGTTCATGTCTGGCCCTTGGATGGACCTAAGTGGCCTAACACCTGCAGTGGTAGACACGATCACTCAGGCTAGGGCTCCCTCTACGAGGCACCTGTATGCCTCACAGTGGCATCTGTTCGCTAAGTGGTGTTCTTCTTGACGCGAAGACCCCCAGAGATGCGCAGTCATGTCGGTGCTTTCCTTCCTGCAGGAGAGGCTGTTGTGGTGGCTGTCCCCCCCACCTTGAGGGTGTACGTGGCCATTATGGTGGCGCACCACAATGCAGTTGACGGTAAGTATTTAGGGAAGCACCACCTGATCATCAGGTTCCTTAGAGGCACAAGGAGGTTGAATCCTCCCAGACCACGTCTCATTTCCTCATGGGATCTCTCCGTGGTCATGCGGGGAGCCCTGTTTGAGCCCTGGAGTCAGTTGAGCTAAAGGCAGTCTCTTGAAGACTGCCCTCCTGACTGAGCTCATGTCCATCAAGAGGGTAGGGGACCTGCAGGCGTTCTCTGTCAGTGACACGTGCCTGGAGTTTGATCCGGAATACTCTCACGTGGTCCTGAGGCCCCGACCAAGCTATATGCCCAAGTTTCCCATGACCCCGTTTAGGGATCAGGTGGTGAACCTGCAAGCGAAGCTGCCCCAGGAGGAGGCAGACTCAGCCTTTTTGTTGCTGTGTCCGGTGCGTGCTTTGCGCATCTACTTGGATAGCAAGCAGTGCTTTAGAGGCTCTGAGCAGCTCTTTGTCTGCTTCGGAGGACAGCGGAATGGGAGCGCTGTCTACAAACAGAGGATCGCCCACTGGGTCATTGAAGCCATCACTTTGGCATACCATTACCAGGACGTGCTGCCCCCCTTGGGGCTTCAGGCACACTCTACCAGGAGTGTGGCGGCCTCCTGGGCCCCGACTAATGGTGCCTCTTTGGCAGACATCGGTAGAGCAGCGGGCTGGGCAACACCCAATACCTTCGCGAGGTTCCTCAATCTCCAGGTTGAGCCGGTTCATCCCATGTGTTGTCAGGTATGGACAGGTAAGTTGGCGGGACAACTGGCCAGGTGTACCATTTGTGTATAGTGTCTTTCCCCTCCTGGAGGGGGAGACGTGCGCTTGTTACCCCCCCAGCCGTGTTCAGGGTCATGGACCCTGGATGTCCTTCCTTCTCAGGCCTGTGGCAGGCGAATTCGTGGAGAAACTCGATGCCGGCCCAGTATGTGTGCTATTAGGCCCTGAACTGGGGTAGGTGCTCCACATGCGCTGGTTGCCTGTTTGTAACCCCATGTGATGTATCTTCCGTGAGACGGTTTCCCTGTTGGTAAACCCGCATCTTCCTTGGGCAGAGTTTCCCTCTGCCACCGTCCTGGTTACTTTTGGAACATCCTGGTTACTTTTGTAACCTCCGTTTCCTGATGGAGGGAATGAGACGTTGTGTCCCTCCTGCCACAACTCTGAACTACCCACTGAAATGGCCGGGACCCTGTCTCGGCTCCTCATCACAAAACCTGAATGAGTGGTTGCGAGCCAGCTCCTTTCATACCTGTATGTCCAGGGGAGTAGCATGCAAATTCCACTCGCCAATTCCCATTGGCCTTTTCTCAAAGATCAGAGGTGTTTGGGGCTCCCAAGGGCGACCCCTAATGTCACTACATCGACACAACGTCTCGTTCCCTCCATCAGGGAACGGAGGTTACGAAAGTAACCAGGACGACTCTCCTCTTTACAACCAAACAGGTTGCAATGAAAAAGAGATTTAAAGAGATTTCTTATCAGAGGCACCTTTTTTGGCACTGCATCCGTAGGAACGCTTCAAGGAAATCGATGTCATGTTGTTGTGTCACGTGACTTGGTGCGGCACAAGTTTAACCCTTTAAATGACAGTCTAGAGTCTTGTGAACAGTATTCAGTCGATTTTTATTCATTTAAATTATGCTTTGCACATAGCGAAGTCAAAATATAACGTCCACGCATGTGGACGCAGGGTCGCATAAGGTTAATAGGGTTGCACACAAAAAGTGGTACACAGCTAAGTATTACATGTTTGCTAATTAAAATGAGTTAATAGTTGAACAAAGTTTTTACTACAATGAATAGAATATAAATTAAGCACATTTATCACCATCAAGTCTCTGTAATATTCTGGTACTTATGGTTTAGGTCGCACCTTTAATCTCAAGACTTTGGATTAATTTATTAATTAATTACTTAATGTATTTATTTATTTTTGCCTGTTTTATCATCCACAAAGTGAGAAATTCGTAAATCTGATTACTTAAAAAAAAGCACCTGAACAAGACAAAAGATTTAAATAGTGCTTATAATAAGCTAATTTGTTTTTAAAGACATGCTTTGACAGTTTATCTGTAAGATAATTCCAAGTATCCTCTACACATAGGCAGTGCTTTCACTTAACTAATTTCAGAAAAAAAGCCTGGTGCATCATCATGTTTGGAATTAAAGTAATCCAGAATTTCAAAAAGGTTTGACCTGATTATTGACAGGACCATGGTATTGGAAAATCCCATGTGGGTTTAATGTTTGTGAAATGTGTTGCATTTCTTTAGCATAATCATAAATCATGTTATTTACTTATTCAATAGCGCAGTGTTCCCAGGGGTCTTAATCCATTATAATGGTGGCGTCTTTTGTAAGGTAGCACCTTAAAATCTATACCAAACACATTTTTAATTGGCAAATTAAAAAGCCAAAAGGTACACATGTGGAATACAATTAAATCCAAACTCAAGATCGGGTTCTAGAAAAGTACTGTACTGTAACACATGTTTGAATGTTTTGAATATAAAATAAAAAGGCATCCATTTAAAGCAACAAATGTATTTACATTTCATGTAAAATTTGTCCTGAAGCTATTTATCGTAATATGGTCTATACTTGTCTTTACGGTCATGAACAGGCCCATGCCTAGTTCTTGCTACTGCTACTAGATTGCTCTTTAAATTCTCTCATTATACTCATAACTCATTTCAGCAGACAGTAAAAGTTATATTATAAAATAGCTGATCTACACTGCAGTTATTGGCACCTTGACTACTGAGGAAGCAAACACAAAGACATCTTGGTTTATGGAGCCATCAAATTAAATTTTATAACCGAGCATGATGATTTTTCATAATGTCCGGTGACATGAGACGTGTTACCTGTGTTTTATGAGCAAAAGGTGAGTTCTTGTCAAAGCTGGAGGTATATGACAGATTTTCTCTTTATGTTTGAGAGCATTTACACAGTATTAAACCACTATTACCAAATAATCCATCTCTGTTACATCAATTGACGTATCGATGTGCAATATTGTCAGTGCTCTCCAGAAATTATTACACTTTTGGATTTGTAGATCTTGGTAAATTTCTTCGCTAGCTACTTATACACTAAATGGTCGAAAGTATGTGGAAACCCCTTCTAATGAATGGTTTGTCTAGGTCCCTTAATTCCAGTGAAAACAAATCTTAATACAATGCCATACAATGACATTCTAGTGAATTGTGTTCTTTTGTGTGCTCAACAGTTTTCTGTTACAGCATAACAATTCCACTGTAATTCCACTGTGCACAAAGTGAGGTCCATAAAGAAATTATTTGCAGAGTCTGGTGTGAAAGAACTTGACTAGCCTGCACAAAGTCCAGATCTGAACCCCACTAAACACCTTTGGGATGTATTGGATTGGTGACTGCAATCCAGACCTCATCGAACAACATCAGTGCCTGACTTCACTGATACACTTGGTGAGATATGGTGTCATACTGGGTTAAAGCACAGAACTGGTAAGCCGAAGGTTCTATCCCCACAGCCACCTCCATTGTGTCCTTGAGCAAGGCACTTAACTCCAGGTTGCTCCGGGGTATTGTCCATTTAATAAGTGCACTGTAAGTCCATTTGGATAAAAGCATCTGCCAAATGCATAAATGTAAATTTGGTCCAAATCCCTGCAGCCATGTTCAACATCTAGTGGAAAGCTGAACCAGTAGAGCAAACCGAATTCCTGTTAATACCCATGGTTTTGAAATTAAATGCAAGCACATATGGATGTGGTGATTGGGTGTTCACATACTTTTGACCATAAAGTACACTGATGAACCAAAACATTTTGACCTCTCACAGATGAGCAAAAAACTTTGATCATCCCCTTACAAGGCCACATGTAAAGGTCTGGATAGATTCGATGGTAAATTAAAAATCAGTTCTCGTAGTCAACGTGTTGAACGCAGGAGAAACGGGCAGAAGACCTGAGCGACTTTGACAAGGGTGAAATCTTTATGGCCAGACGACTGGGTCAGAGCATCTCTGAAACAGTGAGGCTTGTGGGGTGCTCCCAGTCAGCAGTGGTGAGTACCTATCAACAGTGGTCCGAGGAGGGACAAACCACAAACCAGTGACAGGGTGTTGGGTGCCCAAGGCTCATGTGCGAGGGCAACGAAGTCTATCCCGTCTGCTCCGAACTGAAAGAAGGTCTACTGTAGCACAAGTCACAGAAAATGTTAATGATAGTGTGACGAGGAGGAGGGCATGGCCGGGCCGTAATGATGGATGCCCTGCGCTGAATCAGCCCAATCAGACGGGAGAGGGATAAAGAGGAGCCGAGGATGCCAGTTCGAGAGAGATGCACGCAGCAGTCTTGTGTGTGTGTGTGTTTTGTGTTATGCTGGAAAGCAGCTTTATGTTGTGTTTTGTTCATTTGTGTCATTAAAAGTTTACGTTGATGGCTCAGCCGGTTCCCGCCTCCTCCTTGCCCATCTTGTGAATCCATTACATTGGTGCTGAAACCCGGGAAGGAGGAGGGATGCACTGTCGGAGAGCCCTCGCCACTGAAGAAGGGTCACAACGCCACGGAGGTATGGTCCGGTGGTACTGGAGCAGTTCTCCAGAAGGCGGAGGAGCATGCTGCCGTCCGCCAGGAGACAAAGGAACCGCTCCCATCTGCCAGGAAGCAGAGGAGCCACTGCCAGCCGCCAGAGGGCGGAGGAGCCGCTGCCATCCGCCAGGAGGCAAGGTCCAGTGCCATCGCCCAGCGTCGCGGAGGACTGCAGCACAGCTGGCTGAGGACCAGTCAACAGCATGTTCGGGGACCGGCGAGCCAGTTTTCTCTCTCTCTCTCTCTCTCTCTCTCTCTCTCTCTCTCTCTCTCTTTCTCTCTGTCTCTGACACTGTTGGGGGTATGTGACAAGGAGGGGGGTGTGGCCGGGCTGTAACGATGGACGCCCGGCACTGAATCAGCCCAATCAGCTGGAGAGGGATAAAGAGGAGCCCGGGTTGGATGTGAATGTGACTCATAAAGATCTGAATTAACTTATCATGAAAATATTTACCTTCCAGTATGAATATTTTCCCATATGCTGCCTTTCATGTCACAGCTCAGGATAATTGCTAGGGTTTGGGACTGCGCAGGGCCAGCCCGTGGGGTTTTCGGCCCTAGGCGAGATCATGAAAATGGGCCCCACTGGTGTAAAAACATCATAGCACTGTAATTTGACGAGTGAAGAGAAAACACACAAAAATGACACTTTCCATAACTACAGTGTATAAATATTTATTAAGTGCAACATATTCAATGTAATAATACATTTGTCGCTGATGTATATGTACAAATATTTAAACAGATTTAAACAAAGAAGAGTGCAAGAGAATGTCAATACAGTAATATGATAAAAAAAAAAAAAATTAAATATAACTAGAATTTTTTTTTTAACATAAAACACAACCCCTCAATAAAATAACATATAAATATAATATAAATAAAAAATATAAGTACTATTTACACAGACAACAGATCTTTTCAGAAAGGCTACAGATTGTTTAGATTTTTACTTTGCATGACTTTGCTGCAAAGTTGTGTCTCATGGTTTACACTCAGAACAGCAAGTCCAGTTAAGCGCTCCTGGGCCATGGTGGATCTCAAGTATGTTTTGATTAATTTGAGCTTTGAAAAGCTTCTTTCTGGACTGGCTACTGTAACAGGTAAAGTCAATGCAATTCGAAGAGCCGTCCAGAGATTGGGTTAAATTCTGTCAAATGCTGGGAGTGAATAAATGACAGGTTGCTTAGCAGGGTCACACTGGTTGAAGGCAGTTGTGGCAAGTTTGTCAAATCAAGAGCAAGTTCCCTGCCTCTGATGTCAGCATTATTCTTTGTCAATAGAGCTTTACTAAGTGCCTCACACTGAGCTCCCAATTCACTGAGTGTCAGAGTCTTAAAGTTGAGGAGCACACTGAACTTGTCTTTCACTTCACTGAGACTGACAAATCTTTCCTCAACAGATGATTTGGCAGAATCTACAACAGTGTAAAAGAATGTCACTTCTAACTTCTTTAATGCATCCATGGAGGGTTCATCATGAGCTTAATAGGCAAAGTGCCATTTTGTACTCCTCAGCCTTTTCTAATTTAGTGTGACTTCCACATTCATGGCATCACAGATGTCTTTGGATGTTGCTTGAGCTGCTGCAAAACCAGTGACTCTGTAGTCAGTGAGGTACCTCTGTGTCTTATTGAGCAGATCAACAGCTACGTCTAACTGCATATCAGGTGACTGCATAAGCTTTCTTACATGCTGGACAGAAGAAAGAATGTCATACTACACCACAGAGCAAATGGAGAAGCGGAATGTGCCCACTTCCTCTGCCAATGACTGAGCTTAAATTCTGATGTATCCATCAGTGGCCTTGTCCCTCACTTCCAAGAGAGCTTCCCTTACCTCCGGGGCCTGATAACGTAGAGCCTCTACACTTTGAATCCTGTTCTCCCAATTCGTTTCTATCCAGCCCTTTACACTGATCTCAGTGTGTTTTTTTTAAGTATTGTCCACCTTTGAGGAGCTGCTGAAAAGAGGCAGTAGATCTTTTGGAGGTATCCAAAATAACTAATTGCGTCTGAAGAGGCTTTGGCTGCATCAGCCAGAATGAAATGTAGTGTTTGTGCACCACACAGCACAAAAAAAGCATGAGTATTCTTCTCCAGCAGCCTTGCCTTGTTTCCCTTTTATATTTGCTCAGTTGTCATAAGCTTGACCACTGCAGTCATCAAATTGCAGATTGTGTTCTTCCAGCTTTTCAAGTATGAGCTTTGACAAACTTTCCCCAATGGTTGCTTCAGCCGCAAGGAAACCAATGAAATTATCCTTGATCTCCGGCATGTCATTGAAAATTACTGTTCGTATGATAACAGACATTTGCTCCTGGTGACTTACATCAGGGGTGCAATCCAGTATGACGAAGAAGTATTTGGCAGCTTTTATGTCTGTCACTATTGTTTCTATTACTTTGCCACTCATTGCTGCAATTAGCTCATTCTGAATGGCCTTTCCCAAGTAATGTGGCTGGTTGCCAGAAGCACTTTCTACCTTTGCAATATGTTGGTGCATTACAGGATCGAATTTAGCAAGGAGTTCCACCTCTTTTAAAAAGTGACCATTGTTGGGGGCCTGGGTACCTCAGCGAGTAATGACGCGGAGTCGCGAGTTCGAATCCACGACGTGCTGAGTGACTCCAGCCAGCTCTCCTAAGCAACCAAATTGGCCTGGTTGCTAGGGAGGGTAGAGTCACATGGGGTAACCTCCTTGTGGTCGCTATAATTTGTGGTTCTCACTCTCGGTGGGGCGCATGGTGAGTTGTGCGTGGATGCCACGGAGAATAGTGTGGGCTTCCACACGCGCTACGTCTCTGCGGTAACGCGCTCAACAAGCCACATGATAAGATGCGCGGATTGATGGTCTCAGATGTGGAGGCAACTGAGATTCATCCTCTGCCACCCAGATTGAGGCGAGTCACTACACCACCACAAGGAGCTAGAGCGCATTAAGAATTGGGCATTCCAAATTGGGGAGAAAAGGGGAGAGAAAAAAAGTGACCACTGTTCGGCTGATTCAGTGTGTCACTTGCCAGGTTTCTGTGTGCATGAGACTGGATGATGGCCACTAAGCAGGCAAGAACCTCCCTACAACACCTCTTCTCAAACTCTAGTAGTGACATTTCCTGCATTTCTATAGTTTTCCCCTTTTTGAGATGCATCTCAAACTCCTTCCATGCTGCCAAATGTTTAGTGTGTTCAGGAGAGTTCTCGTGGATCTTTAAGTAAGATGGTGCATTTTTCCAGTCATCTACTTCTCTTCTGACTATGTTGTACTCTTTTACAGATAACAGTTTATAGCAAAAGCAAAAGAGTGCATTAATTTTTGAGGAATAGCTTAACCAGCTTCTCCTAATTTTCTCACCATTCACCAAGGTTCTGTAAATGTAATGATGGTGGCATGAGCTGCCATCTTCTCTTTTGGGAAATTTATAGTCAGAATTTGATTTCATTGGACCTCTGTTTACTAAATCAGTTGTAACTGCATCTGAAAAGACATAGGGCCAGTCAACTGGGTCAAGTGGTGGAGCTTGCATGACTTTAGCTGAAACATCTGCAGCAGGTAGCTCAGTTAGAATAGTCTCTGTAGCTTGGGAATCTGATGGATGGGATTCTGAAGACTGAGGTTCTGCCACAGGATCAGTAGATGGCCCTTAAATGTTAAATATAAATTAAAATAATTAATGAACCATTAAACCATTGATTTCAAAACTGTAATTAATCTACAATGTTAAGTTGTGCCATATAAAATAATACAACCAATGTTTTATATCAAAGTGCAAATTAAATAACATTATATCCCTCACCAGCAGCACTAGGAGAAAATTCAGATGTAGCCTGGGCTGTCTCTGTAGCCGTGGGTCTGCTGAGAAATTTCAGCAGAGCCCCTACCTAGTACATAAATAAAGTCAGAGAACACACATGTAAAATTCTGAATGCTGAATCATGGTGTTATTCTGAATGCATAACATACAAATATGCATAAATGACTATGTAAAAATGTAGACTACATGAAGAATTTCACCTTGTTTTTAAGGCTTTTATGATGATCACAAAACAAAATTTTATTGCATTAGACCTTGGAGGGATATGGACATCATTGTCATTTACCAACACAAAGTACTAATGATACAACATACCTTTACTTTAAGCTTGCTTTTCTCTTCTTCCTTTTTTCAGCTCCAGAAAGATACCGTTTGGATGCCATATCTACCAAAACTTCACTAGAATCTCTCTATCGTTCTTTCTTTTTTCTATTCAATTAATTAAAATTAATTGCATCTTTCAATGTAAGGTGTAATGAGACATTATGATGTTATGAGATACTACACTACCCATAATCCTGAGGGACAATATCAGCAAAGTTGCTATAACCATAGAGATGAGAATATAGGGAACTTTCCAAGCAAGCAAAAGTCTTATATTTTTGAGAGAACACATTTTCTGTCATTCAAAAATGCTTAGTAAGCATTAGTAAACATGATAAAATATTATTCGATTTTTCGTGTTTCTGTCGAACGAGAGCATTTTAGAAAAAAAGTGTGGAATCTGTAGATATGATTACTATGAAAATTACAGTATTTGAGTTCTCAGCAATACATCACGGTATGAATAAATTATGCAAAGTGCTGTGCTACTGTTTATTTTTCTGTTTTCTGATTTTATTTATACTGTTGTTTTGTTTTAATTGTCATTTTCAGTAAATCGTCATGTGTTCATTATTCAGAGCTCATCCTTTTACTTAATGAGGGTGGGTTATTTAGTTCTTACCATTTTTGTGATTTGTATGTTAAATAATCAGGTCCATGTGCACCTGTTGATAACTCTTTACCACACATAATTTCACACTCAACACACTATTGCATCAATGATTTGGTCACGCGGGGCTCTATCTGACAAGACTGGGCCCCAGGCGATCGCCTGTATCGCCTATAGGACGGGCAGGCCTTGGGACTGCACATTATTGTGGCAATCAGTCATTCAGCACTGTTGGGACGTCATTTTCCTGCGGCTCCAAGATGATTAGTCAAATGGAATTTAAGGCTAAGCTAATTGGCCCCAAAAAATAAAAAAATAAATTCCAGAACTGAGTGTCCATGAAGTTAAGATGGCAGCAAGCAGCTCGCATACTTTCTGGGCTGCACGCGCCAGCTGAGTAACTGCCATTGAGATGAAACGGAACGCTAATGGATAACAGAACTTCCTGCAGGTATTATAGACCTCCTTGGTCTGACCCACACACACAGACACACACATCTAAACCTCTCAACTTCATTCATAAAAGCTCAAAGCTCTGTTATCAGTCTATCTGGCCATTAATCAGCTCCCTGGCAGGTGTTTTATTCTGGCTATCTGTCATGCACAGTTAATTATTTTTAAACGTGCCTGAGAGTATGCACTGAAATGTGACTGTGCTGACTTATCGCTATTAAAATAATGAACATGCCAAAGTTCAAGGTTGATCACGTGTCACTCTCATCAGCCACTTTGGACCACATGATGAAGGAACATTTGAGAATTGGCAAGTGAGTCAAGATGGTCAATGATCTACCTCTCCTGCCTCTTTCATCTGGTCTATGAAGACCACTTGATGTTCAGTGTACTGGTGGTCATGTCAAGCCCGGGTCATTCCATGACATTCCAGATCATCCTCCACCAAATTTCACAGTGCGTGTGATACACTGTAGCTTGTAGGCCTCTCCAGGTCTTCGTCTAACCATTAGATGACCAGGTGGAGGATCAGTGATGATTTGGGAGTGCTTCAGCAAAGCTCTAATCAGGCAGATTCATCTTTGTGAAGGATGCATAAATCAAGCCACGTACAAAGATATACTGGAAGAAATCTTGCTTCCTTCTGCAATGACAATGTTCCCCAACTCTGAGGATTGGTTTTTCCAGCAGGACAATGCTCCATGCCACACAGACAGGTCAATCAAGGTGTGGATGGAGGACCACCGGATCAAGACCCTGTCATGGCTAGTCCAATCTCCAGACCTGGGCCCGGTTGCAACAAAGCCCTTAAGTTAAGAAATCCCTCAGCTATAAGGATAAGGATACCCTTAGTGAAACATGGGTTGCGAGAAAAAACCTAAGGGTCCACTTAAGGTACCTTAAGGCTGACATTAAATATTTCCCATAATTGCTTAAGTGTTCCCTTAAGTTCCTTTATGCATTGCAACAAAGTCCTTAGTAACCATTTCACCCTAAAAACATTAAGGGACCAAAACAGGTCCCTTAAGTCGTCTGCTGAACTCAAACACAATCGCTGATTTCGTGTTAATTGAAGAGGAGGAAGTACCGAGGCACATTTTTAGTGATCAAAATAAGCCCTTGGAGACTATGAATGATACGCAATTATTGAGAGAATATCGGTTTGACCGTCAGTCAATCCTTCGTCTCACCACAATAATTGAGCCTGACATTGAGCACCAAACCCAGCAGACCCATGCACTCCCAGCAGTGCTTCAAGTTTTAAATGCTTTGAGGTTTTTTGCTTGTGGTACTTTTCAGTCTGTCATTGGCGATGACTTCAAAGTACACAAATCCACTGTCTGCAGAGCTGTCCATCGGGTGGCCTTAGCCCTGTGTTGCCGAATTGACAAATACGTGAAATTTCCTTCCAGAGACGAAGAGGAAGTTTTAGGGGAGTGTTTTTTTTTTATTTATTTTTTTTTATTTTTATTTTTTTTTACAATTTCTGGATTCCCATGCCTTTGCAGAGTAACACATGGAACACATGCATGAATTCAAGCCCCCCACCTATATGAAGATCAATTTGTCAACCGCAAAAACTTCCATTCTATAAATGTACAGCTGATATGTGACCCAGACAGCAAAATAACAAATGTGACTGTTGAGTGGCCTGGGAGTACCCATGACGCACATGTGTTACCTGAGAGTAACATTTATCGTAGTTTTGAAGATGGAACACACAGGGGCTTACTTTTGGGGCACAGTGGTTATCCCTGTCGTTCATGGCTGATGACACCTTATAGGAATCCAGCATGATTTGCACAAGTAAAATTAATTTAAATAGCCTGAGCTATTAAGATGAATAAATCAATAAAACTAGTGAAATGTGGTAAGGAAAATGTGGTTGCTATAGTTATAATTATTATTATTATTATTATTATTATTTTCATATTTTAGGAACGGTACAGCACTGCTCTCACAAAAACTAGAGTAATCATTGAAAGGATGATTGACCAGCCTAAAAGGAGATTTCACTGTCTTCACGGAGAGATACGTCTGGAACCAACAAGAGTAGGGAGAGTAATCGTCACGTGTGTCATCCTGTTTAACATATCAAAAGACTTCGGTGTGCTCATTGATGATGGGAATGAACTTGATGACACAGTGCAGCCAATTCAATATTTGGAGGATGTAACAAACGAGGGACACGCTGTCCGAGATATGCTTGTGAAAACTTTTTTTTCCTAAAGTGGGCCAGAATATGGTTTGTAAGAAATTGCATAATTTTCAGATTAGATGTTTTGCTGGAAGAATTAATAATAAGTAAATAATAATAAATACCCAATACATAAGCCTACATTTTTATTTATAGTTTGTTAATTTTGTGTTGCAATATTATGTTCAGTAAATTCAAGTTTTCCTTCTCTATTTCTTATTTAGATATCTCCAGCTCTGCTTTCCTCTTGTGCAGCAAAATAACTTCTCTTTAAAGTTCAACTCTTGTGGTTTCCGATCCTCTAACATCTGAATGTCTGAAAACAGAACAATACACATTTGGTATTTGTTTATTAACTGTAGAATTTACTTTAGTATGGCTAAAATGAATGTACAATGCAAAGATTATTATAGTATTTTGTTGTTGTTGTTGTTGTTGTTGTTGTTGCTGAGTGTGACACAGCTATCACTAACCTAGATGTCACTAACCTTGCGGCTGGATGGCTGGGAGTGGGGATTTTCGCTCCAAGAACATTCCCCCTGTTTGGGGTAGGTAGGCAGCTTAAAAAAAAAAAAAAAATAAAAATAAAAAGTTTTATAGTGCCTTACCCAAGCTCAATGTCTCTTTAAATCAGAGCACAAAAGAACCCATCTTAGAAAGCAAAATACATTTTACAAAGTGCAAGCTAAAATACTATGTTAAATTATTATCAGCGCTCATCTTTGTTATTTTACCTGCTCCCCGAGCTGCTTGAGGAATGCCTACTATATACCAACTAGAGCAGGAGAATCCTTCCCTAGTTTGCCAATTTTGCTGTCTCAGACAGGTCTTGTGGCAGTGGCCCTCCTCCTTACATAAGAAAATATTTGTTTAACTATCAAACCAAGTGTGCTACTTTTTGGATACAATATATCTAGTCACGTAAATCAATTTAACTTGAATGTAACTCACCAGTTTTTCCTGATTCCTTATTATGGTTGTTTATTTTTATTTTTTTAACTTACAACTACATTTTCATATTTTTTCATCACTTCTCCTACTGTGCACTTGACAGCAAGTTTTCTTGAATTTATTTTTTCTGTTATCTCTTGCCAGGCTTATGTTTTGTGCGCATGAGTGACTGATGGGATATAGTGGCTTTGGAGGGTGTTTTTTCTTTTTCCGTATTCTTCTAAAAGAATGGCTTTTTTGTCCTCGGTCTAGATGATTTACTTTTCTTGTTTTCAGAACTGTTAGTATTCTCCATAACTCTAATATTGTAGTACAGCTGTATAGTTGTAGTAAACATTAAACTTGTTTAAAAGTCAGTGGTCCATGACGTTCTGTGTATTGTGGGAGATTTCAAAACTATAGCAACTGCTTCCTCATTGCCGTGCTTTGCCAGAATCTATCGCAAAATGCTTATTATAATCACATAAAGGTGCTATATGTAATATTTTTACTGTACTACATCATAAAATGACCATAATATGTCATTAGAGAATTAGGAAACATGCTAAGTTGAAATACTGGCTTCTCCGATAACAATGCTACAGCCAGTATATTCTACTTTGAAGTTTCCATATCCGCCGGAATTTATGTTTATGTTTTGGCCTGTGTGATCCCGCCCACTGCCCACTGCCCACTGCCCACTCACCACTCACCAATAGTATTTCGACACCACCGGGTTGCCAGATTTTAACAAGTTTGCAGGCAAACAACACTGCGTGCTGCAGCCATGGAAGCCAGCAAACGAACTGGATCAGAGATAACAGATTCCACCCGACCTAAAAAGCCTCGCCATCCATTTAAAAACCACCATGACCAGAGGCGTAGTAAAACAAGGATAAATATTGGAGATGCCTTTGGAAGATGGAGACAGCATAAAGCCCAGAAATCCTTTAAAACGGATGCTGAGTTGGCTAATTTGTGTGTCAACATTCTGGCAACCCGCATGAGCTTCGAGTCTGGGGCGGGGCAGACAACTCTCCAATATTTTGAATTTGGACTGCAGTACTCATTTCAAAACACTTGTTGTCAATTTTACATATAGCACCTTTAAGTAAGGGTGACAGTTAAGACATTTGTTGCATATATATAGGTATTGTCCCGTCGACGTTCTCAGGAGGGTGTATGTAAACGCGTTCTGCGAGAGAGATGCTGATGTAAACATAGAGAGGGTGCGCAACGGCTAAACACGTCTGTGTAGCGCATGATCATCCAGTGAAAACATTCCGTTTTATACATATATATATACACACTACCGGTCAAAAGTTTTGAAACACTTATTCTTTATTATATTCTTTTTTCTTCACATTTTAGAATAATAGTAAAGTCATCAAAACTATGGAATAACATAAATGGAACTATGGGAATTATGTTGTGACTAAACAAAATCCAAAATAAATCAAAACTGTGTTATATTTTAGCATCTTCAAAGTAGTCGCCCTTTGCCTAGAATTTGCAGACATGTACTCTTGACATTTTCTCAACCAACTTCTTGAGGTATCACCCTGGGATGCTTTTTAAACAGTATTGAAGGAGTTCCCATCTATGTTGGGCACTTATTGGCTGCTTTTCTTTATTATTTGGTCCAAGTCATCAATTTCAAAAACTTTTTTTTAAATTAAATTTTAGTTTTGTAATGAAATAAATTAATATGTTGGCACAATTATATTTTTGTCCACAAAACTAATTTCAAACATTTAAGCATACGCCTTCAGATCAAAAGATTTTTAAGATCATGAGAAACATTTCAGTCAAGTGTTTCAAAACTTTTGTATTTATATAAATAGCAATATTGTTGTTTCATAAAATACATATAACACATATAGAGACAGCACTCCCATCATTGCATTTAACCCATTTCGGACCAATGGGAAACCTCAACCTTTATATGATAAAGATCAGAAAAACACCATCAGAAATAAAATGGTACAATGGCTGTGGTGGTACCCTCAAGGAGACCTTTTCTGTACCTCTAGTGAACATTTATAATTTGTTTTGGATACCTAATAGCCTACCATAATAGTATCCTAAGAACCTATTATGTACCTTTAGAGTTACATTTCTCTGTTTTGTTCCCCTGGGCTAACTTTTTGTCTCCTTAAGGGTAGAAATATACAGTAAATAGGCCTACCCAAAACAAGAGTCTGTAGGCCTAACTTTATTTATTTATTTATTTATTTATTTTCTAAGAGTGTATGATGATCTAAGGGTAGAGACGTATACATTTTCTGTAACACGTGACTTTTTTGTGTGTGTGTGTGTGCATTCATAGTGCATTATCACAATTGCAACTGTTTTTAATTGAAACATTAATTGCAGACGTGCTTTAATTGGACATAAGGTGGGAAAGGGAATTTTACTGTATCAACATTGAAATGCATGTTTAAAATGATAAATTAATCATATAACCTTGCGATCACTCAAAGACTACATGCCTGTGTTAAGTTGTTTAATAGCTCTGGATGGCCAAATTGACTCCTAAATGAATCTGGTAAGATTCTGAATTCACAATGATTCAGGTCCAAAGTTGAAATGACGTTGATGTATCAGTGTAATAGAGCAGATGTGAAGATATGTACAGTATTTTACTGCATTGTAAGGATTGGCAGTAGTTGTCCCAAACTTTATAACTTAACTGCATGTTTTCCCTTCAATTAAAACCTGCTATCTAACATACCATAAACACTGGAGGAAAATAAAGTTTTAGAACATTGAGAAATATTTAACTGGGAATGACAGCAGAGTCCACGGCCCTCTGTGACACATATTGCTACTGCATCACTCATATAAACTTATGAACATCACGACAGATGTTTAATATGCATAATAGAAATGCTTAGCTTTATGTAAGTGCAATATAAGGAACAAATGGGAAATATTGCTAATTGATGTAATTGAACAATAAAAACATGATGCATTAAAGGTATATTTCATCAAAAAACAATAATAATAATAATAATTCTGTCATAATTTACTATCCCTCATGGTGTTCCAAACCTGAATGACTTTCTTTATTCTGTGGAAAAAAAGATGTCTGTAAAAAAGATGCAATGAAAGTGAATGGTGACTGAGGATGTCATTCTATTTTTGTGTTCAGACAGGTTTGGAACAACATAAGTGTGAGTAAACAATTACTAAATTTTTGTCATTTTTGTATGAAATATCCCTTTTAATTAAAGCATGTATTTTTTGTATTAAGCATGTAAAAAAACATTATTATTCCTTTTCTTGTCATGTCAATCCCAAAAGTATCTGCAGAGATCTTGATTTATGTCTGTTAATTCCCTTCCCCTCCCTCTTCCAATCAGAGCTGATTTATCAGGAAGAGAATGAGCACAAACAACCAGTTATGTAATATTTCCTCTGCAGGAGCATGTGGAAAACACTGGTGCAATTATGTAACAGAAGCATGAACCCCAATTATGAATATCAAGGGTCAGTGTGGATGCAACTCAACCATTAAAGGGGTCATGTCATGAGGAATCAAATTTTCCTTGATATTTTGGACTTTATATCCACAAAGTCTCTCTACTTTATTCAGAACTCAAAACTTATTCCCCAATTCAATAAAAGCATTTATTGAAACCAAGCTGTAAAAACACCTCGTTTTCTACTTCCGAAACTACCCTACTTCATTTTGGGGCTCATTAATTCATGACCGCCTCTACAGCTGAAAAACATTAATGCCTACTTAAAATCATTGCACCCTTGACCCCATCCACTGGAGCTTCAGATCGTAAACTGAGAGAGAAGGACAAACTAGGCCCACTGTGGCCAAACTATTCCTGAACACCAAAGGGAACCCATCTGGACTGTTTTAAATTATTTTTGTATTTAAACATGCACAGGCAGATGTCTCTGACTGCTTGATACATATCTCGGGCCACTTTTAAAAGATGCGGTGTCAAGTTACAACTCTGAAGAGGAGACGGCATTCTCTGTCATTCAGCTGATGCCTCTTGCTGTTTTGAGCAGAAACGCATCATGAACTCATTCTTTCGCCCATCTGCGCTATCTTTAATTGTTGGTGTATGAAAACATATGCTGGGTGGACCGTTTTGCCCTCCTGAGGTTACCTGTGGGTTTTTCTTTGTATCCCGAACAATTCTTCTGGCAGTTGTGGCTGAAATCTTTCATGGTCTACCTGACCTTGGCTTGGTATCAAGAGATCCCCGAATTTTCCACTTCTTAACAAGTAATTGAACAGTTCTGACTGGCATTTTCAAGGCTTTGGATATCTTTTTATATCCTTTTCCATCTTTATAAAGTTCCATTACCTTGTTACGCAGGTCTTTTGACAGTTTTTTTCTGCTCCCCATGGCTCAGTATCTAGCCTGCTCAGTGCATCCATGTGAGAGCTAACAAACTCATTGACTATTTATACACAGACACTAATTGCAATTTAAAAAGCCACAGGTGTGGGAAATTAACCTTTAATTGCCATTTAAACCTGTGTGTGTCACCTTGTGTGTCTGTAACAAGGCCAAACATTCAAGAGTATGTAAACTTTTGATCAGGGCCATTTGGGTGATTTCTGTTATCATTATTATTTAAAAAAAGAGCCAAACAACTATGTGATAATAAATGGCTTCATATGATCACTATCCTTAAATAAAATCCTTAAATACATGATCAGTCATATTTTCAAAATCAATGCCAAAATTTCACAATTTCTGCCAGGATATGCAAACTTTTGAGCACAACATTATTTCAAATGTTATGGCTGTTTGATATTTTATGGTGGTGAAATCCTGTTTACACGGGGTGCTTCCATTGACATGACATACAAAGACTTGAGGCTATCTACACTGGGCGCGTCGACACAAACGTCCTAAACCGTATATTTGTGTTGTTGGCAGAAGTAGCGGCAGCGCGTGCAGCGCAAAAAGGAACAGGACATCTGTTGGCGCAACGTGCTGCACCGCAGGGGACGCTTCCATGGTAGACAGCATTGTTTTGTTTTTTTTCCTTCCCTTTTCTCCCCAATTTGGAATGCCCAATTCCCAATGCGCTCTAAGTGCTCGTGGTGGCGTAGTGACTCGCCTCAATCCGGGTGGCAGAGGACGAATCTCAGTTGCCTCCGCATCTGAAACTGTCAATCCACGCATCTTATCTCGTGGCTTGTTGAACACGTTACCGTGGAGACTTAGTGCATGGAAGCCCACGCTATTCTCCGCAGCATCCAGACACAACTCACCACGCACCCCACCAACAGTGAGAACCACATTATAGTGACCATGTGGAGGTTACCCCATGTGACTCTACCATCCCTAGCAACTGGGCCAATTTGGTTGCTTAGGAGACCTGGCTGGAGTCACTCAGCACACCTTGGATTCTAACTCGCGACTCCAGGGGTGGTAGTCAGCGTCTTTACTCGCTGAGCTACCAGGCCCCCATGGCAGACAGCATCATTGATTATAATGAGTTCTATTGCTTTTGACGCGACGTGACGCAACTCTCGCGTCTGATGTAGATAGGGTGTGAGTGTTAACAGTTGTGCTTGAGATGAACAGTTAAATCTATACGGATGCAATGTGTTGGATGTGTGTTATGTGTAACCCCTGAAATTTTGTTTTATAATGTTGTGGAGTTTGTTCATTCTCTTCCGAATGAGTTTAAAATGGCTGAATTTGAAGGGCTGCACACTGTTAGCCAATCATAGCAGTGGGCGGTTTTGAAGTTTTAAGGAGGCGCTTATGCCAAAACCAAGCATTTCAGACAGAGGGCCAGAGACAGGGTGGAAAATTATCATATATTACTAAATTATAAAATAACGTTACTAACATTATCAGTGGACCTCAGGGAAGATAATAAAACCCCTTAAAAATTAGCTCTTTTCAACAACAAAATTGAGTCAATTTTAGGAATGGATCATGTTCTTACAATTGATCAATGCTTTCAATAAGCAATATTTAAATTTGTACTGTTTAATCCATGTCTTCTGAAGCAATATGATCAGTTTTGGGTGAGAACAGACCAAAATGTAACTCCTTTTTCACTATTAGTCTTATAAATAAGATTTACGTGACCCAAGACCTCCTTTTCAGTGGAATTTAGCTTTGGATTTGGAATAGATTAAGTATTTCAGATGGGTCGCATAAACACAATTTTTTTTGACTGTTTTCTGAAGGTTGGTTTCTTTTTAGACTACAGCACATCCCTAGTGACCAGCGTTTTGAACGTGACGTCCCCTCAGCTCCTGAGGGATTTCGTAAAGTGTCCAGTCGATCCGAACTTCAGAATCTGACCAGGGAAAAGTAGGTCATCCTGGTACTGTTTAATGAATACTAAGGATTCAGACATCCTACTCCATTGGCACTCTGTTTTTTGCATGCAATAAATACATAATATATGGGGATTAATTATTTTAATTTGTCAACTTCCCACTTAGACTTTGGGAAAGATTTAATGTTACTTGAACATTGCATTACAATGCATTAATGCATTTCTATCTTTATAACGTTAAGGTTTAGTTTGGAAAATTGTTATAAACATTATTGTTACATATTTTCTTTTTTTTTTTTTTTTAACAGGAAAAAAATTATATAGAGAGTTAAATTTCAGCATGTTCAAAATCTACATTTAATTGCGATTAACTTTGAAAAATTATGCGATTAATTACTATTAAAAATTGTACTCGACCGACAGTACTAGTAATAATGTTTGGCGAAACACCTATGCATTTAAAGGTTAAAGCAAATTTCAGCTTTAAATTTAAATTCTGTCATCATTTACTGACCCTATTTTTTTTTGAGGCCATACGGTATCAAAAGGTATGTAGTCTTAAATTGGAAAATCTTCCCCACTGCCATAGTTTCAAGCATTTCAAGAAGCATTGCGACAGTTTAACATAAACGACACCAAATGACATAGGTCCTTGCATGTTTTGTAAAAGCTATTGTATAAACTCTTTTTAAAAATTGTATAAAAGATTTGGCATATCGTGCACATATGGAGTCGTATGGATTACATTTTTTTGGAGCTTGACAGCCCCTGGTCACTATATGCCTTTGTTGAATAGAAAAGAGCAGCATGAAAAATGTGTAGTATATCTCCTTTTGTGTTCCACGGACAAAAGGACTGACATTATTAAGTAAATTATGACAATTTTGGGGTGACCTCTTGCTTTTAAGCTCAAAATCTCTTTCTTCTTCTAACACCTGTAGAGCACCTAAAGGATATTAACACACAATAAATTGCCGTTATCATTGCAGAGCTCTTGGAGGACATACACACCCATTCGCTCCTGCACACTTACACTTATCTTTTCATTTATAGCTTTATAGATCAGCCTGATCACACAAGGCAGTTCATAATTGATCATGATGTTTTTCATGTTAATATGATGCATGACCCTGTGCAGTTATTACCTCCATTGACCCTTCTAGGAGCTCTCAAGAGTTTCCAGTGCTTCTATCAGCTTTTAATCAAAGCAGGTGTACATTCTGATAATCGTGTTGTTTAGTGAATCATCTACCTGCGAAGATAAGAGAAGCTCGTTCCCTGCATGTACAGTAGAGCGAACATACTGCTATTTTTTGTATATTTTTAAATACAATTTCAGATTTCAGATTTGGAAAATAACACAGTTGTTTAGAGCATATATTTACAAATTGTTTCATACATATTTTGGGGGGTTGGGGCATAAAACGACATGATTGAGTAGAAATGTGAGCTTTCATCCATTGAAACATGTCTAAGCAGAGGGGGGACAGTAAATGCTTCCCTGATTACCTAATGTAGCCCACTGGGTTTGATTTTGTTTTTTTTTTCTAATATACTTCAAGCTTGTTTGGTAATATCAGCTGTGAGACAGAGAATGAGAGAGAAAGCTGATGATTTATGATGCGTTGACTGCTCACTATTTTCCCATATTTTATTGTAGAATAGAAGATAAGGATTATTTTATAGAAAGCACTGTCAGTAAGGCTTTACGAATCAAATGAAGGACCACACTGATATTTGAATCAGCATCATCTGCCAGCCCACCCAGAAGAACATGACGTGAGCTTGTCGTCTGCTTGACCCTCTACAGCAGAAACCATGTGTGTTGCCATTCCTATTTTATTTCAAATCCAAAAAACTATGCTGTTAGTACCAGATTGAGAAATTTTGATTTCGGGTTTTGATCATGAGATTATAAAAATTCTACTTTTTTTTTTTTATTATTTATTTATTTATTTTTTGGGGGATTTTTCCCCTTTTTCTCCCAATTTTGGAATGCCCAATTCCCATTGCGCTCTAAGTCCTCGTGGTCGCATAGTGATTCGCCTCAGTCTGGGTGGCGGAGGACGAATCCCAGTTGCCTCCACAGTCAACCCACACATCTTATCACGTGGCTTGTTGTGCGCATTGCCACAGAGACATAGCGCGTGTGGAGGCTTCACGCTCAATTCACCATGCGCCCCACCGAGAACAAACCACATTATAGCGACCACGAGGAGGTTACCCCATGTGACTCTACCCTCCCTAGCAACCGGGCCAATTTGGTTGCTTAGGAGACCTGGCTGGAGTCACTCAGCATGCCCTGGGATTCGAACTAGCGAACTCCAGGGGTGGTAGCCAGCATATTTTACCACTGAGCTACCCAGGCCCCAAAAATTCTACTTTTTAAAGGAATAGTTCACCCAAAAATTTAAATTCTCTGTTCCTTTACTTGCCCTCATGCCATCCCAGATGTGTATGACAGAACACAAATGAAGATTTTTATAAGAATATCTCAGCTCTGTAGGTCCATATAATGCAAGTGAATGGTGACCAGACCTTTGACGCTCCAAAAATCACATAAAGGCCACATAAAAGTAATCCATAATACTCCAGTGGTTAAATTTGTCTTCAAAAGTGATAAGATAAGTGTGGGTAAAAAAACAGATCAATATTTAAGTTCTTTTTTATTTTTTATTTTTTTACTACAAATCACCACTTTCACATTCTTTCAAATTTTAAAAGTGAAAGTGGAGATTTATGGTAAAAAAAAAAAAAAAGGACTTAAATATTGATCTGTTTTACCCACACTTAGCATATCACTTCTAAAGACATATATTTAACCACTGGAGTTTTATGGATTACTTTTACGTGGCCTTGATGTGATTTTTGGAGCTTCAAATGTCTGGTCACTATTCACATGCATTGTAAGGAACAGCTGAAATATTCTTCTAAAAATCGTATTTTGTGTTCTGCAAAAGAATGAAAGTCACACATCTGGGATGGCATGAGGGTGAGTAAAGGATGAGAGAATTTAATTTTATCCTTTAAATGTAGTAATCATGAGGAAGGATTACATCAAGATGTAAATTGGAATGCAGGTGCAGAATTTATATAAATAAAATAGTCTACTCCTCTCTCGCCATTAAAAATCCCATTTTTACCAACATTGCATCACGTGCGCAGTAAGTGGTGGCAGAAAGCCAGCAAACTGTTGTGTTAGATTTGACAGATTAGACAGTTAGCGCTAGCTAGCTTCTCTAAATATCGCTAAAAGGTAATATCAAATAAAATTAGCCTTCAGGTTCAAAGCTAGCTTGCTAGGTTATGGGCCCACTATTGCTGGTAAAACAGCTAGTTATAATCATCGATTAAACAAATGTACGACACACAGCCATATTATAATGATATTAGTTAATAACATACCTTTTAATAAAATGTTCGCTGCAAAGCCGTGAGTTGGAAATGATCTCCTCAGTTCAGTCAGCTCTGTTGATGGAATCCGATAAAAGTAAAGCCTTCGGTTTTTGCCATTGCAATTTTGACAGCCAACAGCGCAGCACGGCATTTCATTTAGCGTAACCAGACAATTTAAAGGTAACAGCTAACTTTTTGAGACTGTTGGGTAAGACTACAGGTTTGGTTTACTGTTTGAGCTGGTCTTTTTGCCACCACTACCATCTGTGAATTAGGCGGTGACGTTGCCAAAGTATTGGTTAATAGGCATATGTGAGCTCAGTTTCCGGATGACATGTCCACAGGGGGGGCACCAGAAGATTTGTGAACAAGTTCTTTTTAAACTATGTAATACAATCAACAGGAGTGCATATTTTATTAACCATACACCCTAACCCAAACCCCAAACCTAACCTAACCGTCTCTGCAGTAAAAATGTTTGTAAACATGAGTACTTCCTGGTTTCCACAGGACTAGAACCCACAGAGGTTCTGTAGCACCACATGAAAGGGTAAACTCATTTGAATATATATATATATATATATATATATATATATAATACTGTATATACGTATATAAAAGAAGTTGATAGGGATGGCACTTATCAGTAACTCAACTGAATGATGACTTCCCGTGTGATCATGAAGACCTAAGCTGGTTGGCTGGTGTTAGGTGGTTATCCAGTCTGTTCAGGCTGAACAGTTTAAGAGGGTTTTGGCCCTTTTTAGATGGCCAGGCGAGGAGACCAGCAAGAGCTTGGCCAGGCTGGGTAACCAACTGGGTGACCAGCTAGGACCAACTTAACCCTAAACAGGCAAGAGTGGAAAATGATTAGCAAAAAATTATTTCATGTCACTTTTTACATCATTTGGACTTAAAACATATCCAAAGGAATTTTTGATATATTTGATATATTTTGGATTTTATGAGTTGTATCTCCCAGGCAGGGTTGGGAGGGTTACTTTTGAAATGTATTCCAGTAGAGATTACAGAATACGTGCTGTAAAATGTAATTTGTAACGTATTCCGTTAGATTACTCAAGGTCAGTAACATATTCTAAATACTTTGGATTACTTCTTTAGCACTGGTAGATTTTTTCACTTGTTTTGACTATAAAAACTCTGCCAGTACAGTAAGACAAAATACACGTTAAAAATACATTCTCTGAAAAACCTAAATATCTTATGCAGTGTTGTTTCTAAAACAAGATTAATCAAACTGATCTTGTTTTAAGGATTTTTAGATATTTTTACAGGAAAACAATACAAAAATTATTATTATTATTATTCTTACTAGAAAAAAAGAAATTATGATCCAACGTGAATTTTCTTTATAAAAAAATATGATCATGCCTGGTAACATGTGCATGTAAAATGGCTAGAAATAGCATTTTAGCATAGTATAAAGCTGACAATTTACACAAGGTTTATTTCTATTTCTTCTGCTCTAAACTTACTTCAAACTTACTTCTCTGTCTGCTCGTATGAATATAACACATCATAAGAAAGTGTTTCACCGCTGTTCAAATGCACTTTGGATCACATCATTTATATGTATAAATGTTTTCCATCTGAAAGGACTAAATATTAAATGAAACAAATGACAATAAAATGCAAAGTAATCTCTTCAGTAATCTAAATACTTTTTGAATGTAACTGTATTCTAATTACCAATGATTTAAATTGTAACTGTAGTGGAATACAGTTACTTATATTTTGCATTTTAAATACGTAATCCTGTTACTGACTTCCCCTCTTATTTTAAAACATACTATGTGTGTGTGTGTGTGTGTGTGTGTGTGTGTAAAACAAAACTGATAAAAGTTTAGCTTTAAGGTTGCATGTATGACATATGTAAGTGTAAATAACAGGATGAACAACATATGACTTAATTTTCTTCTTCCGCATCTTAAGTCAATGTTCACAATTAATATGAGCAGTTTTATTTTTTTATTTATTGATTTTTTTACTGAAGAAAAGTAAGAATAATATATAATTAATTATCACAAAGTCAGCATGTCCTGCACCTTGGGCGGCCATGTTGGTTTTAGGTCAGGCTGACTTAATGATCCGAGAAAAATTGAATCAAGTCATGTGACCCACATACTCAAAACAGACCTAACTATGATAAATAACAATATTGGGTAAGAAACTCTTTCTCATACCCCCTCTAAGAAATTAAAGAGTATGTATCTTGTGGTGCATGTTGCTTGTTTTAGGGTTAAACCAGCAAAAATCAGCCAACCATCTCAGCCTGGTTTTAGCTGTTTCAGCAGGGAAGGAAATGTCACTGCCCTAGCTGCTTTTATCTGCAGCTACTTACAATAAAATGCAACATAAATTGTAATTATAAAGACACTATAATGTTTAATCAGGGCAATATGTTGTATTATACCATGCCGGATTGTGATACTGAATTGAAGCAAAAATGCGACTGCATCGGCCACACTGGAAGCATTTTATTGAGATCAGTAATTTCATCAATGCCTTGAGTGGAAGACTTTGTTGAACAATGCCTTGCCTGTCTGATATAAATTACATCATTGTTTTATTGTTTTATTTACAATTACAGCCAAAATGTTTTTTGTTTTTTTCTTCTCCCAATTTGGAATGCCCAGTTCCCAATGTGCTTGTAAGTCCTTGTGGTTGTGTAGTAATTTGCCTCAGTCTGGGTGGTGGAGGATGAATCCCAGTTGCCTCCACGTCTGAGACCATCAACCCGCTCATCTTATCACATGGCTTGTTGAGTGCATTGCCACGGAGACATAGCGCATTGCCATGGAGACATAGTGCGTGTGGAGGCTTCATGCCATCCACTGTGGCAACCATGCTCAACTCATCATGCGCCCCACCAAGAACAAACCACATTATAGTGACCATGAGGAATTCACCCCATGTGACTCTACCCTCCCTAGCAACTGGGTCAATTTGGTTGCCTAGGAGACCTGGCTGGAGTCACTCAGCATGCCCTGGGATTCGAACTAGTGAGCTAGTGAGCTCCAGGGGTGGTAGCCAGTGTATTTTAGAATTAATCAGTAATTTGTAGTGGATTACATTTTGAGTAACTTACCGTAAACCCTACGTGAGGTGTGGTGTGAAAGCGCGAGAGTGAGGCGACCACCTGTGTTCCGCGACTGCTAGCGGGTCCTTGAATAACATATAACATGTGAGTAACGGCAGGGGAGGGTCTGGTGCCCACCTAGGGTAAGATGGTGCCCCCCTAGGGAGTTGGTGCCCTACACAGACTGCGCAATATGTGTATAGGAAGCAACGGTACTGGTAAATAAGCAAAAAAGCTCTCAAATTCAGTCTGATCTATTCTTTTGGCCTTGGTCTCGACCTTGATCAGTATTCCTCTTTCAGTAATGGTACTCTTGAGACCATCAAACCCTCCGAAATCACCAGTAATGAGCGGCTTGAGACCCTGTCTATCTGTCTGCCAATACAGAGCAAACTAACAGTGACAGAGAGACAGACATTAGTCTATTGACGAATGTAGTGTTGGCTGCAGTCTCTAATCTAAAGCCTGTGACCTCATGATCATACATTAACATGCTAAAAGCATTGATGAGATAAATGAGCATTCACAGCACGTCTGCAGAAGCATTGAGAGTTTTACTGCCACAGAACATTTTAAAAGACAGTATTATACAGTATATTTGGACAATAATGATGTCAGACTTTAAAGAGACAGTATCCTTTCATAATTAAAGGAATAGTTCACCCAAAAGGCTTTGGCTTTGGTGGCTATTTTCACTGGGCCCCGTCAGTCGTGTGAGTGGGGGGGGTGGAGGAACATACGCACTCAATCACCATGTGCTACACGGACGGGTTTAACTGTTGCGCACCTTCTCTGTGTTTACATCAGTGTCTCCCGCTGAACGTGTTTACATGCATGCCTTCCTGAGAACTTTGACGGGGAGAATAAGCTTAAGCCCCGGTAAGCCTGTGCATTAATACGGCCCTGCCGACACCTAAATCTGGCCAATTCTCAACCATTTAAAAGACGTAACAAGCAGATACAAGTACAGAACTTTAAGGTTTTAAGGTCACAAGACATGCGAGAGACAATGGCATTTGGGCAATTTTTCCTTTAAATCACCATTTATTTGCACAGTTCCTTCATCAACTAATTACATGAGTTGCTCTTTTTTTTTTTCTTTCTTTCTTTTTTTTTTTAATCAAAGCTTGGATATTTTTATGCCCTCTTTGATCAATACATCACCCATTCAGATGACCATTTAAATTCTAGGACAAGTAATGCGAGAGAAGTGGAATTTTTGACTTGAAACATATGTTTCCAGTTGCTGTATCACTGTGCACTCAATATGAGCTCGGCATTGATAATAAATCAACGCTCGCACCAGAACTGTAACTCCACTTACATACTGACATTATGAAAGGAAAACAATTTTTAATGAAACCAATAAAATATGACAATTTACTAAAATGGTGTGCCTAAGTAGAGTTGTTGAAGTTGTTAAAAGGAGGAATAAAAGAGAAAGGAGATTTTGAATAAGCACAACATATGACATCATGACAGCTCAGACTTACATAAGCTAACCAAATCTTGAAAACTACTTGACTTCTTACATTTGGAAATACTACTACTTCTACTACTACTAATAATAAACTGCTGCTATTTTTGTACCACAGAAAAAGAAAAAAAAAACATCCAAACAAACCCACACAATTTAAAGCTGAAATGTGCATTTTTAGGTTAAAATAGGCAACTTTCTCCAATCCCATTTTAACTATAAGACAAAACGATAAGTAAGAAAGTAGGTTCATTTTGTGGTGCTATCTGTTGGTAATTATATTTGCAATTACGTTTGGTGATACTAGTGACTCAGAAATTACATAATTCACCTTTAATAAAATCTGAATTAAATTCGCCTCTCCATGAGTATGTTTCATGTTTTCTATAGCTCAGATATTTATGAACTAATTCTGAGTTTAAGCCAAACTGGATCTTGTCCTGTGGTCACAGTCTATTTCCTTCCTTGACACTTTGCTTGTTTCTGACAACACTGAAAATAGCATAAATTACCAACGTTTGAATTTAAATCTTTGTTAATATTGTCCAGACCTTGTAACACACTATTAATTGAACCCCTGCCCTCTGTCATGGTTGTTTTTGCATTGGTGTTACCTGCCAAAATTGTGTTGTAATGGCTGTCTCAGCTGTTTGCAGGAATATGCATATAGAACAGTCATAATTTACTCACCTTCAAACCACACCAAACCCATATGCTGTTGTAAGTGAAACACAAAAAAGAGATTTTTCGAAAGAATATTAATGCTGCTCTTTTTAAAACAAGGACAGTTCATAGTGACCAGGGCTGTAAAACTCCAAAATAATAAATAATTTATAGTATTAATAATAAACTCCATACAAAGGAGTAAAATAAATAAAAACTCCAATAAAAATAGTAAACATTTTTTTTTATAATAATAAACTCCTATAAAAGTAGTTCACACAACATACGAGTTCATTCCAAGTCTTCTTGATTCTGCATATGATAACTTCGCATAAGTAACAGACCGAAATTTGAGTCATTATTCCCTTTTTAAATCGAAAGTAATTTTTCAGATGTTTTTTCACATTCGTTTTTTATCACATTGAACATACATCAAAAATGAAATATCACAAACAGTATTACAAAAAAGTAACAGTAAAGAAAAAGATCCAAATTACATAAATTAAAATATAAACAAATCTATATAATTATAAGACCACGATTCATACAGCTTTTCTTTTTTCCAAGAAAAAAAAAAAAAAACACTTTAAGCTATAACATAAAGATAGTTACATACTGTATATAATATGCACTAAGGCTTTGTAACAAAGGTGATGGACACAGAGGATAAGTGAACTCAATTGCTGGGATATTTATTAACAAAAACTGAAACTCACAAGTCAAAGAGCAAAACTGGAACAAAAGAAGTTTAGGTTTAGTTAAGTCCACAAATTAGCAATAAGGTCTTGAAGAGGATTGAGTCTGGCATGAAACAATCAAGACTAGACAATGACTGAGAGGAACTGGGGAGTATAAGTAGGGCATGAACTAATGAGGTGATGAGGAACAGGTGTTAGTGGAAAACAACTGGGGAGAGTCAATAGGCTGGAGAGGCAGATCTGGTAGGTGCAGGGGAGGGAGAGACAGATAAGGACGGGCTGCTCCCGAGGCCTGGGACCCTCGATGCCAAGGTCGACCCCGTGGACGAGGAACAGAATGGTCTGGGTGGCTCCGATGGAATTCTGTGAGGAGGGCTGGATCGAGGATGTCATCTCGAGGGACCCACAACTGCTCCTCAGGACCATACCCCTCCCAGTCCTCTTGGTACTGCAACCGGCCCTGCCAACACCGGGAATCCAGGAGGGTCTGGACAGCATATTCCGGATTATCTTGCAGTGATAATGGTGGAGACAGGGCAAGCTCCTCACTGATCCCTGGGGAAGAAGGAGAAAGAGAGGGCAGGTAAGGTTTTAACCAGTAAACATGGAAGGTGAGTGCAATTTGGTAATGTGAAGGGAGCTGGAGGCGATATGTAAAAGGGTTTATCTGGAGTAGAATAAGGAAGGGTCCTATGAAGTGGAGACATAGCTTTCTGGAAGGGAGTCTAAGCTGGATGTCCCTGGTTGAGAGCCAAACCCATTGCCCTGGGTGATAGGTCGGGGTCTCAGGATGTGAGTATCCGCTTGGTCCTTCGGTCATCGTATGGCTTGTTGGAGGCAGATGTGGGCAGAGTTCCACACCCGGTCACTGGAGCGGAACCAATAGTCAACAGAATGGACTTCGGAGGGCTCACCAGACCAGGGGAATAAGGGTGGATGGTATGCAAGAATACATTCAAAGGAGGCGAGACCTGTTGAAGAGTGACGAAGGGATTTCTGAGCGTATTCGGCCCAAGGAAGGAACTGACTCCATTCAGCCTGATTGTGGTTGCAGTAAGTCCAGAGGAATTTTCCTATCTATTGGATCATCCTCTCCGTTTGCCAGTTGGCTTGCGGGTGATACCCGGACGAGAGGATGGGCTCAGTAGTTGAAGAATGTTGATCAGGAGAACAAAGGTGAGAGAGAGCATCGATGTTTGATGTTCTTCTATCCAGGACGGTAGGTGACTGTGAACTGGAACCGAGTGAAAAATAAGGTCCACTTTGCCTACCGAACAAAGATATTCCAGGTTGCGGTGATCTGTGATGATCTGTGGAACATGTGGCAAGTCCCCTCAAACCAGTGCCTTCACTCTTCAAGTACCATTTTGATGGCTAACTGTTTTGTTCCCCATGTCATAATTTTGTTCTTATGGGGAGAGTTTCCTAGAAAAGAACGTGCAGGGATGGAGTTTGGGAGGTTATCCCTGATGCTGTGAAAGGAATTCTCCCACACCGGAAACTGAAGCATCAACCTCGATGATTAAAGGAAGTTTAGGGTCAGGGTGCTTGAGGATGGGAGCACTGGTAAATTAATTCTTCAGCCACTCGAAAGCTTCAGTGGTAGAAGGTGACAAGGGAAGGATCTTGGGTTGACCCTTGAGGAGACTGGTAAGGAGGAAGCTATTGTATAGCACTGAATTTTCAAATGAATCGGTGATAGAAATTGGCGAAGCCCAGAAAACATTGAAGTTCCTTCACTGTGTTAGGTTGAGGCCAGGAAGTGATAGCTTGTACCTTCTCCACATCCATTTGAATACCTTGGGGATTGATGACATATCCCAGGAAATGGATGGAGGTTTGGTGGAATTTACATTTCTCAGCCTTGAGGTATAGATGATGTTGATGGAGTCGTTGGAGTACTTGTCATATATGGAGTGTATGATATTCAGGCGAAGAGGAGTTGATGAGTACATCATCTATCTATCTCATATATATATATATATATATATATATATATATATATATATACACACACATATATATATATATATATATATATATATATACACACGCGCGCGCGAGTACAAAGTGGTGAAGGAAGTCCCAAAGAACCTCATTCATGTAGGACTGGAAAACTGAGAGGGGGTTGACCAAGCTGTATGGCATGACGCAGTATTTAAAATGGCCACTAGAGGTGACAAAACCTGGCTTCCACTCATCTCCCTTGCGAATACTAATAAGGTTGTATGCACTGCGTAGGTCCAACTTGGAATAGATATGAACACCCCACAGGAGTTCAAGTGTCACTGGGACCAGTGGCAAGGGATACTTGAACTTGGCTGTGGCTTCATTTAAAGCCCGATAGTCAATGCACAGCCCAAGACCAGCATCCTTCTTGGCCATGAAGAAAAACCTGGAGGCAGCAGGAGAGGTGGAGGAAGGAATATATCCTTGACAAAGGGCCTCATCCACATACTCCTCCATGGCCCGTCGTTCAGGGAGTGATAACAAACATATCCATCCTCAAAGAAGAGCACTGAAAGGAGGGTGATAGGGTCAGTTTGGTGAGTGATAAAATCAGTTCCTATGAGTTTTCCCTCCATGGAGAGAATGGGAAATGAATCGGGACAGGACTTTATTGGAATTTGGAGGCTAGGGACTGGGAGATGAAGTTGCCAGCTGAACCAGAGTCTATAAGAGCAAGGACAGAAACAGAGTAGGTTAGACTGAGAAGGGTGACAGTCAACTGAAACGGTTTGGTTAGATCTGTGTGCACTACACAGAGCTCACCACTAGATGAGGAGAACGAATAGGGCAAGCAGATAGAATGTGGTCAGCAGATCCACAGTACAGGTGCAGTCACCCTTTCTGCCTTCTCGGATGTTCAGCTGATGTAATACGGGTGGAACCGAGCTGCATAGGTTCCTCATGTGGAGGAAGAGGTTGAAAATGAGACCGCTGGGAAGGAGACTCCCCTTTGGAAAGGACAGGTGAGGTGAAACGATGTCTGGAGTGACAGGAGCGAAGCCGGTTGTCCACTCTGATAGACAGTTGGAGAAGTTGTTCCAACCCCATGGAGTCATCCATGCCTGCGAGCTGTAATTTCAGAGCTTTGTCTAACCCCTGGCAATATGCTGTGATGAGGGCAGGCTCGTTCCAGTCACTGGCAGCGGCTAGGGTACAGAACTGTATGGTGTATTCAGCCATGGACAGTTTGTCTTGCCAGAGGTGGGATAGCTGCTCTCCGGCGTGTGAGCACCCAGAGAGGTGCTCGAAGACCACCCATAAATGAGACATGAAGGCACCAACGGAGGTGATGACGGATCCTCCTTGTCTCCAGATAGTGGAACCCTACTGCAAGGCTTTCCCTGAGAGGGAGATAATGTAGGCAACCTTCGGTTTCTCCATAGGGAACCGGTCCGGCTGCATTTCGAAGGCGAGAGAATATTGGAGAAGGAAGCTGTTGCATTGGTCCGGAGTAACGGAGTAGTTGGAAGGAGTAGCTAGAGGGCTGGATAGATGAAGGTGGTGTAGTGGAGTGGTGGCAGTGTAGTGGACTAAAACACTGAACTGGTAAGCGGAAGGTTGTTGGTTCAATCCCCACAGCCACCACCATTGTGTCCTTGAGCAAGGTTAACTCCAGGTTGCTCCAGGGGGATTGTCCCTGTAATAAGGGCACTGTAAGTTGCTTTGGATAAAAGCGTCTGCCAAATGCATAAATGTAAATGAAAAGTGGGGGAATGCCCCTGAACAGGAGCAGGATTATGACTCACTTGTAAAGAAGTGGATGAAGATGAAGGAGGTGTTACAGTACATGACAGATTGTCTAATGATGCTTGAATGTGATGAAGGATGTCTCTGTGCTGTTAGATGGTCTGACCATGAGCCGTGAGAGTTTGCTTAAGTAAACTGGATCCCACTTGGTTCATTTCTATGGTCTGGTCTTCTGTAATGAAGATGATGGACACAGAGAATGAATGAATGATATTAATTTACAAAAACTGAAACTCGCAAAACTGGAACAAAAGAAGGTTAGGTTGAGGAAAATCCACAAACTGGCACTAAGGTCTTGAAAAGGAATGAGTCTGGCATGAAACAATTGAGACTAGACAATGACTGAGAGGAACTAGGGAGTGTAAGTAGGGCATGAACTAATTAGGTGATGAGGAACAGATGTGAGTGGAAAACTACTGGGGAGAGTCAATAGGCTGGAGAAGAAGATCTGGTAGGTGCAGGGGAGGGAGAAGCTGATGAGGGTGTGACAGGCGTACAACTATAATTCTATATATTAAAAGTCATTTAAACACATTGCAGTGAAATGAAAATCTTAATCTCAATTCATCTTAAAAAAGCTCACTAATTTTGTCCATTTTCTACATGCAGTTCTACATGACCATTCCAGCAAACTGAAAAGATATGCAATTCAAAAAATTTCCTTTTTTTTGTTCCACAGAAAAAATAACAGCATACTGGTATGGAATGACATGGAGGTGTTTAACCTCATGCGACCCACATGTGTGGATGTTATATTTTGGCTTCGCTATTCACAACTCATAATTTAAATTCATTTAAACTGACTGATCTCAGTTCAGGAGACTCTGTGCTGCCAGTAAAGGCTTAAACTTCCAATGCACAACATGGCGCCGACCACAGCACAATTTGTCTTTGGGAGAAAAACAGCAAAGAAATTACATCTGGTTAAGAAACCTAATGATGTTTTTACATTGAAACCTGTTTGAGTCAAAAGATTAGAGTCTCTAGGTTCATCCGATATGTAATTTTTAAAATTTGAGTGATTTATCGCGAAATGCCATGCTTGTACACACAATGTACGTTAATGTGTACTTTAGCAAATGTTCTCCTTAGAAATCCTATATTTACTGTGTATTATTACATTGAGAATCAATGGGTTCATCAAAAGCTGAAAATGTTTGCTTTTTTATTTGGAGTTAGGGTAAAAATAAGGTGCTTAACACTGGAGGTTAAGTCATTCACTAAAATGGGAGCAAGGGAGCATCCTATTGCTCTCTATGCAGCTAAGTTCATTCAATCCAAACTTCCTATCAAAATTTCAGTTTCAGCCTGCATTTGATGTATGTAGGACTCAACATGTTTGGCAGACATGAACAATGGTAATCAGGACATAGCTTTAGAATTTATAATGTATAATTATATTTTAACATGGTTGGCAGTGATTGGATGATTTTTTTTTTTTTTTTTTTTTTTTTTACAGGTATATGTGTTCAACTTCTACAGCTCTAAGTCAGTAATAAAAAGCCAAAATCACAAGTCAATATCATTGTGTAACTTCTCTGATACAATTCATTTTATTTCATATTGTTTATTGGACATTAATGCCCCTTGCTGGAACAAATACAATACTGCAAGTCTGTCACTGATAAATCTTATGCATTTTATATAGCTAATATACTGCCCCACCTCACACTGTATGACACATGACAGAGCTGGCATATTTCCTGTTTGTCAAATGCAACAAAGACATTTAATAAGAGTTAGTCATGAGAATACAGGATCAAGTGTTTGTGGCCATTAAAATGATTAATGAAAACCTCTTTATGGGAGAGGCATTATACAACCTTGATTGAAAGTGACAAAATATGTCTTAGTTCATTGCAGTTATAGATGTGCTTGCCTCCTGACAAGAGCAATTCATTAGTGATGCTATTAGCATGCGTGATTATGCTAATCATGTAGTAATTAAGTGTTAATTTTTCAGAGGCTGGATTTTAGCCTTTAATTTCCCATGAATGTGGTGATTAGTTATGTTTTACTTTGACTATTATTTTCAGGCTGTCTGAAATATTGGCCAGATGTTTTTTCAGTGTCGCAGTTGGGCGCTCTCACTCGGCCTGAATTGAACGAATCCTTTAATCATGCACATTTACAACATGAAATTTAATTAACCAAAAAACATCAACAACTGGCTACCTATGAATCATACAAACATCTGAGACAAATTTCTTGTAGGTTTCTGCTTTAGATTTCACATAATGCTGAATAGTGGCAAAATGCAAAGATTTGTATTATCTGTTGGCATTCTAGTGGCTTTTTTGATAAAACGAATGATAAAAAAACACCAATGTTAAATAAAGAGTTACATTTATTAAGAATAATTCTTGGAACAAACAATTCTTCCAACAAGCAAGTTTAGCAAGTATAGATAATCAGCCTAATAGTAGGTGGTTTGTGTTTGCAAACCACACCATGTCCTAAACATATAACAACAATTTGGTGACAGCACCAGCTACTGGTCAAAATGCTATAAAATGTCCAAAAACCATTATAGCTGTGAAATCTGACAGATCTTACAGTGAATTTGGCAACAGTAGGTTGAAAGGTCTTTAGCTGAAATTGGTCTGTGCTTACCTAAATTCAAAGCACTGCCCCCAGTGGTCAAAGCCAGAAGTGTTGTTGACTGTATAGGCACATGTGAGCTGCAGTTTCCCCAAGCAGGTATAGTTGCAAGCCGGAGATCTCCAAATGCAGGCGGAATCTCCAAAAGAGGGTGGGGTTACTCCAGAAGGGATGGGGTTACTGCAAAAGGGGGTTGCACCAACTCCAAAAGGGGGCGTCATTGCCACACACTCCAAGGTTGGAGAAAGGATTAGTTTAGGGCATCCCTATATCTTTGCTGGCGGTCTGGAGCTATGTCCTTCTCAGTTTCCGGGTAAAATGTCCACAGAGGGGCACCAAAAGCGAGTTGTAAAGCTAGTTGTTTTCAGTTGTAAATTATGTAATACAGTGAAGAGGAATGCATTTTGTTAACTCTACCACCTAAATCAAACCACAACCTAATCATCAGTGGAGCAACCTCTAAATTCTCTGTAATTTTGGACCCTGAAATTAGGTCATTATAATATGGATAAGTTATAGAAAACACGGGGTGGGGTGACTTGTTTTAAATACTTTCTGTAAATATGGCTCATATGCCAAAAACGCCTCATTCTCTACTTCCGCAACTTTGTGATGTCACATGGGGGCTCATTAATTCATGACCACCTCCACAGCAAAACATCAATGCCTACTTTTACATAATTGCACCCTTGGTCCGCCCACTTACGCTCCATCGGAAAGGTGAAGAGGAGAGAACAGGACAGATAGGCCTACTATTCCTGCACACCAAAGGAGGCTTATACAGAACACCTTATTGTGCCAATCTGGACAGTTTGTATATAAACATGCACTAGAGAGACTTCTTTGACCGTTATCATGTGTTTCACACCACTTTTAAAAGATGCTGTGTCAAGTTATAACTCTTATAACAAGTTATAACGCACATTCTGTTTTATTCTGCTGCGCTGCGTCTTGCTGTTTTAAGTATAAAAACTGCCTGGATGCACTCTTGCTCAGACAGTTGAAGTCAGAAGTTTACATACACATTAGCCAAATACATTTAAATTCCTGACATTTAATCATAGAAAACATTCCCTGTCTTAGGTCAGTTAGGATCACTACTTTGAAATATCAGAATAATAGTAGAGAGAATGATTTATTTCAGCTTTTATTACATTCTTCACATTCCCAGTGGGTCAGAAGTTTACATACAATTTGTTAATATTTGGTAGCATTGCCTTTAAATTGTTTAACTTGGGTAAAACATTTTGGTTAGCCTTCCACAAGCTTCTCACAATAAGTTGCTGGAATTTTGGCCCATTCCTCCAGACAGAACTGGTGTAACTGAGTCATGTTTGTAGGCCTCCTTGCTCGCACACGCTTTTTCAGTTCTGCCCACAAATTTTCTATCAGACTGAGGTCAGGGCTTTGTGATGGCCACTATAATACCTTGACTTTGTTGTCGTTAACCCATTTTGCCACAACTTTGGAGGTATGCTTGGGGTCATTGTCCATTTGGAAGACCCATTTGCGACCAAGCTTTAACTTCATGGCTGATGTCTTGAGATGTTGCTTCAATATATCCACATAATTTTCCTTCCTCATGATGCCATCTATTTTGTGAAGTGCACCAGTCCCTCCTGCAGCAAAGCACCCCCACAACATGCTGCTGCCTCCCCCATGCTTCACGGTTGGGATGGTGTTCTTCGGCTTGCAAGTCTCACCCTTTTTCCTCCAAACATAACGATGGCCAAAAAGTTAAATTTTTGTTTCATCAGACCAGAGCAAATTTCTCCAAATGTAAGATCTTTGTCTCCATGTGCACTTGCAAACTGTAGTCTGGCTTTTTCATGGTTTTGGAGCATTGGCTTCTTCCTTGCAGAGCAGCCTTTCAGGTTATGTCGATATAGAACTTGTTTTACTGTGGATATATATACTTGTCAACCTGTTTCCTCCAGCATCTTCACATGGTCCTTTGCTGTTGTTCTGGGATTGATTTGCACTTTTCGCACCAAACTACGTTCATCTCTAGGAGACAGAATGTGTCTCCTTCCTGAGCAGTATGATGGCTGCGTGGTGCCATGGTGTTTATACTTGCATACTGTTGTTTGTACAGATGAACGTGGTACCTTCAGGCATTTGGAAATTGCTCCCAAGGATGAACCAGACTTGAAGAGGTCCACAATTTTTTGGAAATTGGATGATTTCTTTTGAATATCCCATGATGTCAAGCAAAGAGGCACTGAGTTTGAAGGTAGGCCTTAAAATACATCCACAGGTACACCTCCAGTTCAGTACACCTCCTATCAGAAGCTAATTGGCTAATTGTCTAAAGGCATGACAATATTTGCTGTAATTTTCCAAGCTGCTTAAAGGCACGGTTAACTTAGTGTATGTAAACTTCTGACCCACTGGAATTGTGATATAGTCAATTAAAAGTGAAACAATCTGTCTGTAAACAATTGTTAAAAAAAAATACTTGTGTCGTGCACAAAGTAGATGTCTTAAAAGACTTTATGAAATCTGTGGTGTTTAAAAAATGAGTTTAAATAACTTCAACCTAAGTGTATGTAAACTTCTGACTTTAACTCTGTCCACGCTAATTTTAATTGTTGGTCTATGTAAACATGAACTAGATGGACACCATGTTGTGTGGCACATTTTACTGAGGATTATATGAGTTTGTCTTATTTCTGCGTGTATTATATGTAGGGATGTCCTGATACCATTTTTTATTTTTATTTTTAAATGTTTTTTTTTTTGGTACAAGTACCGCTACTTTTCTTTTTTTGGACTCACTGATACCAAGTCCGATACCTGTTTTTTTTTTTTGTTTTTTTTTTTGAACACCATATCAACAGTTTATTTCAATTTTATCATCAAAATGGTGTTTAAATAAATACATTCATTAAAAATTTTAACAAATGAAAGTATAACAATTCATTTTGTTATATTTTATATTATTTTTATCAAATGAAGTGCTTTTATACAGAACCTCACGGCAGCACTGTTATGCAGCACTTTATTTTTGTCAAATAAAGTGCTGCATAACTGCACAGATGTGAGATATTGCTTGAATATAATACAATAGTAGTAGTAGTAGTAGTGTTACTGTGAATATTGCATAACTATACAACAGTGATCTATTTCTGTAGCACTTTTTGCCTTTAAATTGTGCTTTTATTTTGAAGAGTTTCTGTGTTGTTTTGACCAAGGTGCTCTGACATTACGATGTCAGCTTCCCATTCCGGAAAAGCCAGTCGCTACGTTATTCAAAGTGATTATTAAACTGCAAAAGGCTGCTATTTCATTAAATAAACATGTAGTCTGTATATGACTCACATTAAAAAGTGATTAGCACTCTGCTCGATGTCTTCTTCTACAAACAGAGGGCACGATGCTCATGGTGGTGTTTTTCATGTATGAGCCAATGAGCTCTAAAAGGTATGAGCAATTGTGTCTTTATGTCTGCACAACACTGCCTCCACACATTCACAAGCACTCACATTTAAAGCGCTGTACATATAAACCATATATTTATCATATTAAACCACAGCTTTTGCTGTTTAATAATCTCACTATGGCATGTCAGATGGTATTGGTTTTTGGTATCGGAGCATTTTTATGAGTACGAGTACTAGTACATGAGTGCGGTATCAGAGCTGATTCCGATAAAAGTATCGGTATCGGGACATCCCTAATTATATGTGTTTTGGCTCATATCAGCGTGGATTGCTTGTGAACCAGTCACAATATAAAGTAAGTAACCAGTTTCATTCCATTCACAAATGATGCTGCTGTGCATGAAGTGAACAGTTACATACGGATGCAATGTGTTGGGTGTGCGTTATGTGTAAACCCTGAAATGTATTTTTTGTTGTTGCTGATTCATTCTCTTCCGAATGAGTTTCAAATACATATACATGTAATGAAGGGGATGCACGATGTAAACCAATCATAACAGTGGCCATTTACATTTAAGTGTTAAAGAGGAACAGAGCCGGAAAACTGAGCATTTCAGTCAGTTTTCCAGAGACATGGTGGAAAATATAATAAATCATACTGTATATTAGTAATTTATATATTAGTATGTTTAGTAAGTGGACCTCAGGTATATATATATATATATATATATATATACACTGGCGACCAAAAGTTTGGAATAATGTAAAAATATTGCTGTTTTGGAAGGAAATTGGTACTTTAATTCACCAAAGTGGCATTCAACTGATCACAAACTATAGTCAGGACATTACTGATGTAAAAAACAGCACCATTACTACTTGAAAAAGTCATTTTTGATCAAATCTAGACAGGCCCCATTTCCAGCAGCCATCACTCCAACACCTTATCCTTGAGTAATCATGCTAAATTGCTAATTTGGTGCTAGAAAATCACAGATTTCATACAAAGGTGTACACTACAGTCTTCAAAGACAAAGGACAACTGGCTCTAACAAGAACAGAAAGAGATGTGGAAGGCCAGATGTACAGCTAAACAAGAAGATAAGTACATCAGAGTCTCTAGTTTGAGAAATAGACGCCTCACATGTCTTCAGCTGACAGCTTCATTGAATTCTACCCACTCAACACCAGTTTCATGTACAACAGTAAAGAGAAGACTGAGGGGTGCAGGCCTTATGGGAAGAATTGCAAAGAAAAAGCCACTTTTGAAACAGAAAAACAAAAAGAAAATGTCAGAGTGGGCAAAGAAACACAGACACTGGACAACAGATAATTGGAAAAGAGTGTTATGGATCTTAACCCCATTGAGCTTTTGTGGGATCAGCTAGACTGTAAGGTGTGTGAGAAGTGCCCGACAAGACAGCCAATATTCAAATAGAAAACAGTTATTTTAAATTGTAAAAATATTTCATAATATCACTGTTTTTGCTGTATTTTGGATCAAATAAATGCAGCCTTGGTGTGCAGAAGAGACTTCTTTTAAAAACATTTAAAAAACTTACAGATCTAAAACTTTTAAATGGTAGTGTAGGTCTAAAGTTTTTAAGTAAAGTCTTTATATAAAGAAAATGTATAGTCAGATTACTTTTAACTTAAACTTGATTTTGTGAATAAGCTACAAAAAATACATTCAATCATTAAGTCTCCTCACATACATTCTCTCTCAGGGGAGGGGTCTTTGTCTCCTCAGGTGTGAATCACATCAATATTCATGATCATCCACGTCTCCTCGCATATGGCCTTTCTAACACTAAAAGTGTCTTACAAAAGTTAAATTACTATATTGTTTTGTATGAATGAGTGATCAGGATGGTTTTCACATCATTTTTGTAGCAAAAACTCTAGGCTACAAGATCCAGTTCTCAAAAGTTTTGTGAACAAATGTTTAGTATGTGTTATATGGCCTTATTTCAGTGAATTAACAATTTTAGTTTTCTCAAAAACCATGTATAAATGTTATTTTCTCAAACATAATAACATTTACATACATGTTGTTCACATATTATTGTAGCCCAGTTTGTGTTGAATACAGTGTTATCAGACTTTAGCCATTAATATGTTTTTAAGCAACTGAAAAAAGCACAAATGTCAAGGCATTTCAAAACTTCTCCAGGGCCCAAAACACCCTCAGACCCCAGAGGGTTAAAGAAAATACAGGTAGAAAAAGTTACGTAGTTGGAAAGACAGAACTTTTGCATGGCACTGTGCTTGATCACTTTGTATTTACTTTTTTTCCTTTACAACAGTCCCTTTTTATAGAATCTGACCTCCACTATATTTTAGTGATACAATAAATAGCAAAAATTAAATGAAAACAGACAGTTGTGTTAATTTGATTAATTTCCTGTTTGTGATTATTCCTTTTTTAATCTTTATTTTGCTGACACTTTTCCTTTTAAGATTCTATATATATGCTGTTAAAAACACACAAGAGCATTTACAATAAGCAACACAAATACAGTTGATAGACATAAAAGTATGCAGGTAAGATGATAATTATAATTAATTACTCAAACCGTTTTCTGTTCCCTGTGTAAATTTACATTTACATTTATTCATATTGGCAGACGCTTTTATCCAAAGTGACTTACAAAAGAGGAAAACTTTGTGTTGGTACAACAAGGCGACGTTCCTTAGCCGACCACAGGCTTCTAGTGGGCGCGTAGCTCTGCATAAATGATTTTAGGTATGCTGGAGCAGACCCAGTGACTGTTCTGAATGCCAGCATCAGAGCCTTGAATTTGATACGTGCATCAACCGGCAGCCAGTGGAGTGAGACAAGGAGTTGTGTAACATGTGCTCTCTTTGGTTCATTAAAGACCAGACATGCTGCTACATTCTGGATCATTTGCAGGGGTCTAATTGCACATGCAGCGAGGCCTGCAATGAGAGCGTTACAGTAGTCCAATCTAGTTATGACAAGTGACTGAACAAGAAGTTGTGTTGCATGTTCAGAGAGGAGGGTCTTATCTTCCTGATACTGTAGAGTGTAAATCTACATGATCTTGCGGTCTTTGAGATTTGGTCTGTGAAATTTAGTCTGTTGTCGATGGTTATCCCTAGATTTCTGACTGATTTGGAAGGCGTCACTGTAGTTGCACCCAGCTGCACTGTGATGTTGTGTTCAACAGCAGGGTTGGCTGAAAAGACAAGGAGTTCAGTCTTGGCTGGGTTAAGTTGCAGGTGGTGCTCCTTCATCCAGGCCGAGATGTCTGCCAGGCAGGCAGAAATTCAAGCAGTCACTGTGGTGTTATTGGGCTGGAAAGACAAGTAGAGTTGTGTGTCATCAGCATAGCAGTGGTAAGAGAAACCATGTGCCTGAATGATGGGTCCCAGTGATGTTGTGTGTATAGAGAAGAGAAGTGGCCCAAGCACTGATCTCTGAGGTACCCCAGTAAGTAGCTGATGTGGCTTGGATACCTCACCTCTCCAGGCTACCTTGAAGGACCTACCTGAGAGATAGGAATTAAACCAGTCAAGCACAGTTCCTGTGATGCCCAGTGAGGAGAGGGTAGAGAGTAAGATCTGATGGTTGACTGTGTCAAAGGCAGCAGAAATGTCCAGCAAAATCAGGATGGATGATCTGGATTCAGCTTTCACCCATCTCAGCGACCCAGTGACAGACAGCAGGGCAGTCTCGGTGGAGTGTCCACTTTTGAAGCCTGACTGATTGTCATCCAGCAGCTTGTTCTGTGAGAGATAGGGCAAGTTTTCAATCAAATCTCTGCCTTTCAAGTGTTTTTGCCATGAATGGGATGAGAGAGACTGGTCTGTAGTGTTCTATTTGTGTGGGATTAAGTGCGGGTTTCTTCAGCAGGGTTACTTGAGCCTGCTTAAATGTAGTGGGAAAAGTGCCTGTAAGTAGAGATGTGTTAATTATGTGTGTGAGTGCAGGTAGGATGGACAGAGAAATGGCCTGGAGAAGGTGAGAAGGAATGAGGTCAAGGGAACAGGTGGTGGGGTGGTTGGAGAGGAGGAGTTTAGAGACCTCAGTGTCAGTCAGAGGAGTGAACACAGATACAGAAGAGTTGCATACAGGAGACAGGTGTTTGACAGGGTGTGGTGCTGAGAATGTATTGCTGATGGTTGTAACCTTATTAGTAAAAAATGTGGCGAAGACATCTGCTGTCAGTGATGTGTCTGGTGGTGGAGGGGGAGGGCAGAGAAGTGTGTTGAAATTTCTAAACAAGCTGCGAGTGTCTGTGGTGCTGTTGATCTTGTTCTGGTAATGGATCAGCTGATAGTTTGCAATTTAGTTCGAACTAGTTCGATAGTTCGAGCTGATCAGCGTCTTCGTCCTACAACGAGAAGGAAGTAGTTTATTTTCACAGCATTCAACCATTAAACTTACATGACGTTTAAGTTGTGTAAACATTTAAGAACTGATGAAGAGCTGTCAGTCTCTGTGCCATGTTTGTAGTTTTTCACTTTTGACAATTGTAGTTCTGACCAAACTCTTTTTACATTGAGCTAGGGATTGTGGGCAATATTAGCCAAAAAAGTGTTCATGGATCCACACTTTGAAAGTCTACCGGAAATAGTAGACCACCCAAGCAACTTAAGGACACTCATTTCAACATACTATGATTTGGGACACAGTAATTTTAATCCTGGATACTGTTTAGGGCAGATAGGGTGTGAATTGGGACACATGAAGTGTACATTTTTTTTTTCATGTTGAATAAAATAATCCAGAATTTCCAAGATCTTGTGAGGTGGGTCATATTTTGGGTCATCTTTTTACTGTAGGTCAGGTGATCCCATTATAAAAGGTACTTTATTCCAGTGATTAATAAAAATTGATTAATGTGGATTAATGTCAGTGCAGGTACACAGTGTGCTGTTATTGTGAACTGCAACTGCAATCCAGAGATTGTGAACATCAGGGAGGATAATGTTACTGCAGTTCTTGTTCAAAAGACCAGCATTGCTTTTCACCAGCAAATCCCTTACAAAAATCGAGAGTTCATGGCAAATTGGCTGCAAACTTGCAGCCAATTTGCCACTGATGATTTTCACATGTAAATGAGCTTTGCAGCAAATTGTCCATTGTTGCCAAAGGATGGCCAGAGGTTCACCACTACCGGTGAAGAGCTGCAAACTTCTGGCAAACATTTGCGGTGAATCACAAGCTCATTTGCATGTGAAAATAACGAGCTGCAAACAAGATTGTGGCAAGTTTAGACTTTTTGTAAGGGATGTTGTATTTTGGATGCTGGTGCTGCAGTCAAGTGTTTTTAACCATCTTAACCAGCAAGACTACCTTAGTCAACCACCTTCTCTAGAAAGGCTATGCTGGTGACCAATTTCATCAGTTAAATTTAGCTGGTGAACAGCATGGATATGGAAATGTATGCTGCTCTAAGCTGGTCTTTTCAGCAAGGTTGCAGCCATGTGCTGTTTAACCACATTTTGACAGAGGTGTATCTCAGTGTGAGACTTAATTGAGACAGGTATGGTTCATCTGATGTGAAGGACCAGTTTCATTAAAGGAGATAGATGTCAGTTTAGATTAACAGTGTTCATGATATTAGGTCACAGCACATGCCAAGCCCTTAGGCCTGAAATACCTGCAGAAAAAAAAAAAACAGCCTAGACAGCCTAAGGTGGTGAACTGGTCTGTTTGCTGGTTTTACATGGGGTTTTGGGCATTTGTGAGTTGTTCAGGCTTGGAGAGCAGCTTGCTGACCAGCTAAACACCAGCTTGGTCAGGCTGGGAGACCAGCTAAACCAGCTGAAATCAGCTAAGACCAGAAAACCACCTGGTTTAAGCAGTGTTTTTGTTTGTTTGTTTTGTTTTGTTTTTAGCAGGTACTCTATGCAAGTGCATGAACATAAAGACTGCAATTCATTCAGTCAGACTGCAATTCATAACGCAACACAAACGTGCATAATGCAGTCGCTGTAGACAGTGAGAACAAGACAAAGAGACCCAAGAGCAGAGGAACAGTTCAAAGGATTTATTAACAATAAATATTCACTTCAACTGCGCTGGTGAAGACTGAGGTTCTCGGCACCAGCTGCAATAGTGGGGAGAAGTTTGTGGATGTGTGCGCACCGTGGCCACACAATGGGCAATGAATTAAATGAGCCGCCTTCGAGAACTGGTCCACTTCAGTCAAAATTACTGTGTTGCCATGGGAGGGGGGAGACCAGTTACAAAATCCATGGCTATGTACGACCAGGGTCTCGAAGGGACAGACAGCGATTGGAGGAGCCTGGATGGGGGGTTACTGGAGGTCTTATTAGTCGCGCAAATGGGGCAAGTGGCTACGAACTGGCGTAAGTCCCGCACAAGCGATGGCCACCAGAATCATTGTCTAATGAGCTTCTGTGTGCGAGTCGCCACTGGATGACAAGTGATGGATGAGTTACCCTATTGTAGGTTGTGTGCCCGAACTGATCGCAGAACAAATAACTGACCCGCTGGGCACGTAGCAGGGGGCATGGTGTTTCATAGCGCAGCACAGACTTTAGCTTCCACCTCCCAGGATACTATGCCCGCCACATGAGTGGTGGGTAGAATGGTATCCGGTGGGACAGTGGAGTTCTCGATCTCGAAACATAGAGACAAAGAGTCAGGCTTGATGTTCTTAGAGCCCGGGTGATACGAGAGGACAAAATTAAAATGTGAAAAATAGTGCCAAGCGAGCCTGTCTAGAGTTAAGACGTTTGGCACTACGGATGTACTCTAGGTTCTAATGATCAGTCCAGACCACAAAAGGTACCCCCGAACCCTCTAACCATTGACGCCACTCACCCAAAGCCAACCGGACAGCCAGCAATTCTTGGTTACCGACGTCGTAGTTCCATTCTGCTGGTGTTAAGCAGTGCGAAAAAAGGCACACAGATGCATCTTTACATCCGAGGAAGAGCACTGTAACAGGACCGCTCTAACACCAACCTCAGACGCATCCACCTCCACCACGAACTGATATTCAGGGTGGGGAGTAACAAGGATGCATGCGGGAGAAAACTGCTCCTTTAATTTAGAGAAAGTGGCCTCAGCCCGCGGGGACCAACAAAAGTCAGTGCGGGTGGAGGTGAGATCCATCAGAGGCACAGCGAGTTGGCTGTATTTCCTAATAATTCTCAGATAGAAATTAGCGAACCCCAGAAACCTCTGCAATGCCTTGCAAGAATTGGGGGTTGGCAAATCGTAGACGGCTCTGACCTTAGCAGGGTCCATGCGCACTCCCTTGGACGAAACAATGAACCCCAGGAACGGAACTGACTGTGCATGAAAAGTGCACTTCTCCACCTAGACGAACAGCCGATTCTCTAGCAGTCACTGAAGCACCTGCCTGACGTGCTGAACATGGTCCTGGACATTCTGGGAGAAGATCAGAATATCATCTACATAGACAAACCATGTCTCTAAGCATGTCATTTATGAGCCCCTGGAAGACCGCGGGGGCGTTGACCAATCCGAAAGGCATGACCAAATATTCAAAGTGCCACCCATGGGTGTTAAAAGTCATCTTCCACTCATCCCCCTTCCTAATCCGAACAAGGTGATAAGCGTTGCGTAAGTCCAACTTCGTAAAGATGGACGCTCCCTGCAAAAGTGCAAAAGCTGAGGACATCAATGGCAAAGGATAGCGATTCTTCACCGTGATGTCATTCGCTCCCGATAATCTATACAGGGTCTAAGAGAGCCATCCTTCTTCTCCACAAAGAACCCGACCCCTGCTGGCGACAAGGAGGGATGGATGAGACCGGCTGCCAGAGAATCATTGATATACCTGTTCATGGCCTCCCTCTCGGGAGCCGAGAGCAAATACAGCCATCCCCGAGGAGGTGAGGTGCCAGGAAGCAATTCAATCGCACAGTCATACGGGCGATGAGGATGAAGACTTGCGGCGCAGGACCGGCTGAACACTGCCCTCAAGTCATGGTGTCAATGGTACTCTGGATAAATCCACCGATTCATCCAGCAGCGAAACACAAGACTGGACAGGGGAGACAGCAGAATTAAGACAAACAGTAAGGACTCAAAGCAAGAACAGTGTTGGTTGACCAGTTTATGTGTGGGTTGTGCGTTATCAAACAAGGATGCCCCAACACTACCGAATGGAGATTGGATCAGGTAAAAGGACAACTGCTCCGTAGAAAAAAATTAAAAGCGCACTTCTTTACCTAGACGAACAGCCGATTCTCTAGCAGTCGCTGAAGCACCTGCCTGACGTGCTGAACATGGTCCTACACATTCTAGACATAATTACTGGCATGATCAGCATTCCCCTGGGAACAGTCAATGTTCCCATGGAAACACTGATCATGCATGCCGGCAGCGCATGCAAGACACGAGGAAAAGAAAATAACAAAACACACAGATCAAACCGACTAACTCACTGAAGCCATGACAGTCTAAGTCTCAACACTGCCACAAGGGGCACTATAGGATATTTTAGGATATACAGATATTTTTTTTAAAAGAATCAGCAAGTTAATTGAAAGGTAATTAAAAGCATCAGAATTTTTTTATAATCTGCTTAGCACGATTTCGGCAAGTAGGCCTCTCCACCATTTTTAACGGATTTGCATACTAAATTCCCGTTTTTTTTTTTTTTTACCAGTCCTGTTACCAAGTTTGCAAAGCTAATTTGCATGTGAAAATTATCACTCTCAATTTTCATAAGACCCCCCCCCCATACGAAAATTGCTAAACAGGAAGTGAGGTTGTATCTTGGGTGTATGCCTTTGCATATTTACACAAAAACTTGAATAACATTTCTATTAACCAATAAAATTTTAGGGTTGGGGCTTGAACAACATTCTTTTCAACCTGTCATTTCCCTCTGATTTTAATGGTAGTTTAGGGCTAGTACTATATTTGTTTGACAGGAATGCTGTTCCAGGACCTTCAAAAGTTTATCCAGTAATAAGCACTACTTGGAAAAATCACCAGTTTATCTCCAAATGATATAATATACCTTCATTGTTTAAATTCGCCATAGGTAAAACATCTTTCTTTTAGATCTTTCGCAGTACTACGTTCCCACAGAACTCAACTGAAACATCAACAAACCCACAGAAAGTTCTCTCAACCCAAGCGGTTCTTTTAAAGCACCTTACAGTACATGGCAGGATGCAAAAGTGGCAGCAGCTGCACAAACACGCATGCTAGAGGTTACAATAACAGAGTCTGAGGAGCTTGGCAGGTTAGTCACTGGCCTCTATGACCCTGCAGTCTGTCAGAGTGAATGGACCAGACCAACAGATAAAACCGCTTTCTCCTTGCCGACTGGCCTCAAGTGAGGCTCTCACCTTATGATATTTATTAGCAGTGAGATTGTGAGTATGGTTGCCAAGAAGTTTGAGGTCTTAAAGGCTGTACTTTTCAAAAGACTGTGGCAGGGTCAAAATGAGGCCGTTTCCTCTGAGGCTGTTTACTCTTTGACTCAGGGGCAGGAATGAGGGTCAGTGTGGCTAATTCATGTCAAAGGTACTTGTTATTGAATTAGAATGTTTTCATACTTCATTAATTATTTTTCCCCTCATGTATTTGAGGTGTTTTCGTAGCTGGTGCATGTCACTGTTACCTATTTATTTTGAGGGAAAAATGAAAAATGGTGCTGTTTTAGAGAAATCTTAATATTAAATGGAAAATCCTTACAAGATTTTCTTGCAAGTATTTTCTTATTAGAGACGTTTGCAATGGAAAGCATCACTATTACCATTGCTCATTGTTCAAACACTTAACCCTAATTAAAATTAAATCAAAATTGATCTTATTTTTTTTTTAGTACGCATTTATTATCTTGCTGTCTTTTCTGTCTGATGTCAGCAAGCCCTTGTTTTTCAACAACTCCCCTCTCAATATGGTCACACAGGAAGTCAGCATGTTAGTATGATTGGGTAAAAATATAAATCTTCCGATGCTTTGCAATCTTCATTTGAATGATCTCGATATGCACCGATCAGCCACAACATTAAAACCACTTGCCTAATATCATGTAAGTCCCCCTCGTGCCATCAAAACAGTTCTGACCCATCGAGGCATGGACTCCACAAGACCTCTGAAGGTGTCCTGTGGTGTCTGGCACTAAGACGTTAGCAGCAGATCCTTTAAGTCCTGTAAGTTGTGAGGTGGGGCTTCCATGGATCGGACTTGTTGGTCCAGCACATCCCACAGATGCTCAATCAGATTGAGATCTGGGGAATTTGGAGGCCAAGACAACACCTTGAACTCTTTGTCATGTTCCTCAAACCATTCCTGAACAATTTTTGCAGTGTGGCAGGCCGCATTATCCTGCTGAAAGAGGCCACTGCCATCAGGTAATACCATTGCCATGAAGGGGTGTACGTGGTCTGCAACAATCTTTAGGTAGGTGGTACGTGTCAAAGTAACATTCACATGAATGCCAGGACCCAAGTTTTCCCAGCAGAGCACTGCCTCCACCGGCCTGTCTTCTTCCCATTATGCACCCTGCTGCCATCTCTTCCCCAGGTAAATGATGCACACACACCCGGCTGTCCACATGATCTAAAAGAAAACGTGATTCATCAGACCAGGCCACCATCTTCCATTGCTCCATGGTCCAGTTCTGATGCTCACGTGCCCATTGTAGGCTCTTTCGGCGGTGGACAGGGGTCAGCATGGGCACTCTGACCGGTCTGCGGCTACGCAGCCCCATACGCAGCAAGCTGCGATGCATTGTGTGTTCTGACATCTTTCTATCTTGGCCAGCATTAAGTTTTTCAGCAGTTTGTGCTACAGTAGCTCTTCTGTGGGATCAGACCAGATGGGCTGGCCTTTGCTCCCCACACACATCAATGAGCCTTGGGCACCCATGATCCTGTCACCGGTTCACCAGTTGTCCTTCCTTGGACCACTTTTGGTAGGTACTAACCACTGCATACTGGGAACACCCCACAAGACTTGCCGTTTTGGAGATGTTCTGACCCAGTCATCTAGCCATTACAATTTGGCCCTTGTCAAAGTTGCTTAGATCCTTACGCTTGCCCATTTTTCCTGCTTCCAACACATGCAATTCAAGAACTGACTGTTTACTTGCTGCCTAATATATCCAACCCCTTGACAGGTGCCATTGTAACGAGATAATAAATGTTATTCACTTCAGTTGTCAGTGGTTTTAATGTTGTGGCTGATCAGTTTAGATTATTTAATATTGATTCTTAAATGTAGATTGATCTTTTACTCTCTACAGTGCAAGTAAATCACTTGCATATAATTCCAAATTCCACAGTATGCAACTGAAAATGTCTGTGACTAGCCAATGGCTGGAACATTTTCAGATTTCACTCACCATTAATTGACTAGTATATTGGCTAAGAAGTTCAGCATCCTTTCACTGCATGTTGAGAGGTAAAGTTTTATTTGACTTATTCTGTAACATTTAACTGTCTTGTCTAAAGATTAAAAAGGAAAATATCAATAAAGCTTCTATCTGTACTGTCTGCAAATATGCGGATAACTTGTTTAAACAGATGTAATTCACAAACCTCACGAAAATCCATTCCAATCCATATCCACTCCATGGGTATTGGCATCAGCCATTAAAAAACCCATACTGGTTGACCACTTGTTTTTTCCATTGCTAAGTTGCTAACATGTTAAAAATTGCTAATATATAGATTGTAAAGGGGCAATTCCAGCATTATGGATGTGACATTTGCAGTGAAAACGTGACATTTTACTTCACATACTAAAGCATTAATTGCCAGTAAAACGGATCATGTGTATGTATTATTAATAAACCCATGTCAACAGAGTCCAGACATCAGGAAATGTTCAGTCTAGACAAGTTTTTTTTTCTTGTTTGGATTGGGAAATGAATTTACAAAAGCATTACAGGCATGACAAAAATGGACTCCAAAATGGAGACCACACATAAACTCAGTGAATTGAAATGCACAATCCAAAAATTGGATTTAGAATGTAGAAGGGTTGGCACTCCTAAGAACATGTAATGTTACATTTTTTAGCATTGTTATTTTCACATAAATGGGGAAGAACCAGTGTTACGGACATCACAGTTGTGAAAGCAGCACTTGGATGATGAGGGAAAACCATCCAAAATGCCTTGAAACCTGCAGACTTCTTCAAACATTGGATTGAAATACATCAAGGTAAGTTGGGTTTGTTCGCTGTGTCCACAATCTTTGCTCAGTACATTCTCCTGTCTTTTTGTCCTTTTCTGATCACATGCCTTATTTATCACAGTGGCTTCAGCTTCCATTTTAATTTTTATGTTATGCCTTCACTGATATTATTCAAAATTGACAATTCTATTATGTCCCCAGATCTGACAATTTTGTTCTCTTGAACACATTGGATGGAAATGCTGCTTTAATCGCAAACTGTTTTTGGATATTCTGATTTTGCACCTAAATTACATTTGTAACATGGATGGAAACATAGCTACTGATTCTTTTTTACTTTAAACTTGGTGTGTAACCCGATGCAGCGTTTGTGCAACAGACATAAATGATACCTTAAATCATGTGGCTTGTTCAGGAGAGGTTTGCTATTGTTTTCTATGTAATCAGACTAAGGTATCATAAAGACTTCGGGCTGGAAAAAGTTTAGTTTTCTTTCTCATTTCAGAGTCTATTCAACTTATAGGCAGTCAAAAGGAGAACTGATTAATAACACTGAACAGCCATTTGTTTTATCATCTGATCTCACAGTGACCTTTATAACCATCACATCACCTCTAGTCAGGAATTGTTTGCGGTAGAGTTCAGTACTTGTCTCCACCCTGTGAGGTTGTGTAAAGGAAGGGAATGTTTGACTGTTCTTTTTGACAGCATCAGATTCACCTTTCTAACTCGTGTCTGAGTGAGAAGATCATCATTTTGGCAGGGCTGTCAAACCCCATTGGACCTGGGAGACAAGTCCTTACCGTGCCATGATGGCACTGCACGTCGCGCTGGCCCAACTTAAGAGGAAATATGTTCCACAAACCATCAAGTGGTGGCCGCCAAATGATAAGAACTTTCAATGACACTTTATTGTGTGCAGAGCTGTTGAAGTTGGTACTATGATGGTAGTAAGGCATGGACCTTATTCACAGTAGAACCATCTTTAATTTTTGATGGGAATGACAACGTGGCTGTGATGGATAGACTCAATAGTCTTACAGACTCTTCAATGGGTTGAAATCAAGCATAGCGTTAGTTCAGGCAGATCACATTAGTCAAGCTTGCAATAAGCTGAACCTTAGCTGATCCTGACATCTACCAATACAATTCATTCTCCAATCAAAATGTACCTTTTGGTCCTCCCTTCATTTATTCTCTTAGCTGCCTTTCCTTTGCAAGCTGCACTTAAAGGAATAGATCACTGTGACAAGGAGGAGGGTGTGGCTGGGCCGTGACGATGCACGGCCGGCGCTGAATCAGCTGATTAGCAGGAGAGCAAGATAAAGGGGAGCCGGAGGCACCAGTTCAAGAGAGAGAGATGCACACGGCCGTGTTGAATGTTTGTCCTTATGTTTATGTTTGTTTTATTTTGAGTTTCTGATTAAACTTTAAGTTGACTATTCAGCCAGTTCCCACCTCCTCCTTGCTTGTCTTTAACTGTTACAGTGGTGCCGAAACCCGGGAGTGGGGAGGGATGTGCTGTCGTGGAGTCCTTGCTGCTGCCATCCACCAGGGGAGCAGCCGCGGCCGTCTGCCTGGGGACGGAGGGGTTGCTGCTGGCCACCGAGAGCTGGAGTAACCACTGCCATCTGCCGAAGAAGGGGAGGAGCAGTTCCGTCCACCAGGGGCTGGAGGATTTGCTGCCATCCGCCAGGGGAGGAGCAAGCTGGTGTCCACCAGAGGGTGGAGGAGCAGTTGAGGACCAGGCAACAGTGCGTCCGGGAGCTGGCAAACTCTCTCTCTCTCTCTCTCTGTGTGTGTCTCCGCTTGCCCTTTCCCTCTCCCCAAGCCTACCTTCGTCTCTCCCCCAGGTTCACAGGAGGCGGGGTGGACCACCGGCTGATAGAACAGCCGGAAGGGCAGCGTCTCCCCTCCAAAGATGGGGGTTGGGGGGAGTTGGTCAGACCGGTGGCGCCCCAGCCTGAATCGGGCAGGGGAGAAGTGTGACCAGGAGAAGGGCGTGGCTGGGTCGTGATGATGCACGGCCAGCGCTGAATCAGCTGATCAGCAGGAAAGCAAGAAAAAGGGGAGCCAGAAGTTCGAGAACGTGTCCACGTTGCATGTGTGTCCTTATGTTTATGTTTGTTTTATGCTGTGTTTCTGATTAAACTTTACATTGACTGTTCAGCCAGTTCCTGCCTCCTCCTTGCCTGTCTTAAACTGTTACAGTGGTGCCAAAACCCGGGAGGGCGGAGTCTCCTCCTGGCCTGTCTTTAACTGTTACAATTACACACACATACACAAAAAATCTCATTTACTCATTTATGCCATTCCAGATGTGTATGACTTTCTTCTGTTGAATACAAATAAGGATGTTTAGAAGAATATTTCAGCTATGTGGGTCCATACAATGCAAGTAAATGGTGGCCAGAACTTTGAAGCTCCAAAAATCACATAAAGGCAGCATAAAAAGTAATCCATATGACTCCAGTGGTTAATACAGTATGTCTTCTGAAGTGATGCAATAACTTTAAGCGAGAAACAGATCAATATTTAAATAATTTTTTCTATAAATCTCTATTTTTACTTTCAGAATGTGAAAGTAAAAGTTGAGATTTAAAGTAAAAAAGTACTTAAATATTGATCTGTTTCTCACCCACACCTATTATATCGCTTCTTAACACAGATTTAACCACTGGAGTCATATGCATTACTTTTGTGCTGCCAATTCACTTGCATTGTATGGACCTACAGAGCTGAAATATTCTTCTAAAAATCTTTGTCTGTTTTCCTGTCATGCATTTATTTCCTTCTTAGGAAAGAAAACAAAACAATATGTAACAATAATACTTTATTAAAACTTCCCATACAAAGCCTTCTACAGTATAAAGATAGAAATGCACCAAAATAGCACAAATTCAAGTAACATTAAATGTTTCCCAAATTCTAAGTGGGAGGTACACAAACTGAAAGAACTAGTCTCCCCATAGGTTGCATATTCATTGCATTGGGAGTTTTGGTGATAGTTAAGACTTGACCTGCTTCTGTGGTAATTAAATTACACCTTACAGAGGCTTTAACATCAGATTTCTAACACAAGTCCCACCTGGGCTTGTTTTGTGCAACAAATATCGTTAATATCCTGTCTCCATCACTTGATCGTTGACTCAGAACCACTGCTGTGTGTGTGTCAGTGTGTGTCAATGACTCTGGGCGGACACATTTCATAGTTTCCGCATTACTTCAACAAGTGTTTATGCTGATTTATGCTTTATTAATGGTAAATGAGTTAAACACAATTAAGAAAAAATAATGCGTTAAACGTCTTAAATTTTTTTTTCAACTTGTATACTTTCTCTTTGTGTGGCGCTTGGTAAAAACAAACATTAAAATATGTTAATACAAAAGCAATATTTCGCATTTAAATGTTTTTAAATCCAAGTTACCATCTTATACAAATTACTTCAGCAAAATTAATAGTGTGTGCACGCCATCACAAGATCAAAATGGTTGCAATTCGAATAAAGTCTTGTTTTCAGATAAATCTAACAAAATTGAATAGGTTTATGCTTACAAGTGGTTAAGGTGTAAGGGGGCACCAGGTTTTCCTTGTTTTCATTTTTAAGTTTTATTTGGCAAATAATATTTGTTTCTTGAAGAATAAACCTCACCAATAATAAATAAACCTTGAAGAATAAACTTCACCAAAGTTTGTTAAATTTCTCTAAAAATAATACTTTATATATATATTTATTTATTTATTTTTGGATTCTCAGGTAAATCAATCTTGTTTTAATGATGAGGCATTTTTACAGGAAAATTACAAATGTACTGAGTAACTTTTTTTTTTTTTTTTTTTTTTTTTTTTTGCAGTGTGGTAATATTAATACATTTTGATGTAAAAGCTGAAGTATGTAATTTCTGTGACACTAGCACCACTGAACTGAAATGCAAAAATAAACAATTTTTTTCAAAACAGCTTTCCAAATATGCCCCTCATCTGCAGTTGTTGAAACAGCCAGATAGGTGGGTCTAAGCAGGTCGCTCAAAACAAACACAATTTTTTATAGTGCCACAGAGACACAGTGTTTACAGATTTTGAGAAAATAAACCTATGAATGGCTTACTTATAGTTGTCTCTGCTTATTAAGCTGGGATAGATGGAAGTATTTTAACACTGAAAAAGTTATGTACCTTAGCTTTAAGGATATTTTAGTTTACCTTTGTATGATAAACAATTTGGGCACTGTGTGTGGTCACCACTTGATTTCCGAAACAAAATCTTGGTCCTGAAGCAAAGTCAGTTGAAAAACACTGCACTAATACACCTAGAAAAATAGTGCTTTGACTAATGGGAGGTGCCATTTTGGCACCAAGTAGCCCATTTCATAATGTTCAGTGAGTTATTACTAAACTAGAATGGACAGTCTCTGGGGGAAATAATGTATACTAATTAACAAAGCATCTACAAATTATTTATGTAATTTCAGCAATGTTTTAGTTGTAATATTTTACTTGTACTTCCGCTGTGCTTCCAATATGCATTAGTAAGTAACTCTGAAACCAATAAATGTCACAATCGCTTTCACTTAATTAAAATGATAGATATCACACAGCAAACTGTGGTGTCACTCACACAGCTCTTTCTCTTTACACAACAACTTCTGCCAGCCTCTAATGTGGAAGGATGGCATAAATAACAGTCATTAAAATGCCATGCAATGGGCACAAAACCACATTACTGAAATTAGGCAGGACGCACTACTGTAAACAAGACTGACCAGCTTTTTACAGGCTGGGTGGTTAGGAATACTAGAAGGAGAAATTAAATGAAAGGAAACATGAGATGGCACTTGGGGTAAAAAAAAAAAAAAAAAACTAAACAAAAAACTGACAGCTCATGTTGTCTTATTAGCACCTTGGGCAAATGCACCATCTGACAAGACAGGTCAGCAAAGCTCATATATGTTGCCTTTAACCTGAGCAATCATAAAAATAAACGTTTTGATGTCTTAAACCCCCAAATATTCTGATCCTCTTGCAAGAGGCCCCTTTTCTGAAATTCATAGGCAGCCCTTACAAAAATTGGGAGTTCACTGCAAACTTGCCGTAAATTCGCCACTGATCATTTTCACATGCAAATGAGCTTTGCGGCAAATGTGGCAAATTGTCTATTGTTGCCAAAGGTTTGCCGGAGGTTTACCACTACTGGTGAAGAGCTGCAAACTTCTATGGTGAATCACAAGCTCATTTGCATGTAAAAACAACGAGCGGCAAATTTGTGGCAAGTTTGCAGCTAGTTTAGATTTTTTTGTAAGGGAGATATACATGTTAAATTTTCAACTTAATTCAAATTAATTTGTAAAGCACTTTTCACAGTAAATGTTGTTCCAAAGCAGCTTTTCAAAGAATAATGCTTTACAACCCCCAGTGAGGAAGATTAAAAAAAAAAAATTAAAAAAAAAAATTATACTCTATCAAATAATCTATCAATCTTAATGACCCTAAAAATAGGCTTCGGTTTCTATAAGCAAAATATATAATTTCCTATTTGTTTCTTTTGATTTAGGAGTGAAATAGGACTCTAACTCTTTGGTATAACACCATGTGTGTGGTGAAGGAACAATGACTGCTTTCATGTCATAGCTACTGTGTGGATGTTCATAAACACACTCAAACTATAAACACACAAGATGGACAGCAGCACTTCTCAAAAGTATCCACATGGTGGGCTGCCAATCGTATGTATAGGCTTTGGCTCCACAAAAATAATCTATACTGTTGTGAAAAAAATACCTTGTGAAAGTTTTATAGCCCAGCACTTCATCTGACAAGCTTTCTGCACTGCCTGGTTTTAGTATGGACAACTGCGCCACCTTTTGGCACATTATTAATTTAACACGGTGTTTCTCTTCAGTGGGATCAGATGTATACAGTGGGGTCCAAAGTCTGAGACCACTAGAGAAAATGGTTCCACTTTTAATACAGGGGATGTTTGAGAATATGAGCATCTAGTGCTTAAATGGAAGCCAATGAATGAATGAATGAATGAAACCACCACTGCATGTAATTCAGTCCATGTTTTCAGCTCTTTGTGGTAATCTGCTGACCAGCTACACACAAAGATGACAAACTAGTATATGAACTTTTATTTCGGGTCATTGTACGGCTAATGCTAATGAAGAGAACAGCCAACTTGAGAATTATTGTAATATATGTAAATATATTGTGGTATACAATAGCACACAATGAGTCGTGATCTGTAAATATAACGGGAAGCTATATTATTCTGTTCAAAACAAGAATTGTTTACACACAAAACATTTGATTGATTTATATATGTTCTATAAAATAAGTGATGTAAAATGATTTGCACTAACTGGCTTTGTATGTTTAAAATCGCTTGGAAACCCCAAAATATTATGTTTTCTTTGTGAGGGACAGCTTTTCTAAGACATTTTTTAAATGCAAAAATAGACAAGTTTTTTTCTGAAATTATTTTAAATAATTATTTATTTGTCTTCCCGTCATGGTGAATAAAGAGTCGAAGTATTGTTACTTCTTGGATGTCACACTTTTTAGGAATTGGTTATATATCGTGTATATGTTTAAATATATATGTTTGTATATATGGTTGCATTCTCTTTGCACTGGAAGCTTCTGTCACCATGACAAATTCCTTGTGTGTGTGTAAGCATACTTGGCAATAAAGCTCATTCTGATTCTGAGTCTTGACCAGAAAAAAATATATCCAACATGTCCACCGGTACTACAGGGGAAAAAAAAAAAATAGAAAAATAAGAGAACAACATGTCATTAGTGGGGCATGTTGTCACACTATATGGGGGTAAGCTATGACAATGGAACCGGCTATTAAACAGGCTGTTAAAGGCTATCTAATGGCTTCTCAGTGCATAAAATGCTCAAAATGATTAATGAAGCAGCAAAATGTAACTTTCCGAAATATCTGACTAGTTTTGAACTCATTTTGCAATTGGACTTTTAAATCAGAAACCTTTAAGTTACTGAGATATAGCCCATGTGACTCCGGTCTCCCCTATTAAGTGTTGATTTGAACATAAAGAACATAAAAATCTTCACAAAAGAAACTTACTTGCATGTCCACATCACTTATGGGTAGGAGAGAGTTTCCTATTAGAATAGTAAGATTTATTTGAATTTAATTGAATAAAATATTATTTTAGAGAAACTGAAAATTTCGGTTAAATATGCCATCATTTCAGAAAGCATATTCTCATTACCGTAATGCAGTATTTTTTTTTTTTACTGTATTACAGTAATTAACATGTTTATATACTGTGTGTGTGTGTGTGTGTGTGCATATAAAGGTAATGAGAATTGGGGGGAAATGTGAATTTAATTATGTCACAATGCAAAAAATCTTAATGATCCTTAAAATAGATAGCATTTTCTTGTGGCAAAATATAATAGATTTTTTTCAGAGTTTTGATTTTAGGGTGAAATGGAAAGATTCACCCAGTTATTCCGGCATATAATATGATTTTTCTATGCTCTGCATCATTTACATTTAAAGGTGCACTCGGTGATTTTTTAAAAAGTTAACCTCCTAAAGACATGAATTGTAAGTTTGCAATATATGTAGGAAATCATGAGCACTCACATTAAAATGAAGACTCCAGTCATATCAGTAACCTTATAAAAGCTGTTTTATTCTACATGGAGAGGGTCCGCACATGTTAGAATCACATGACCAGCCGAATACTACTCGCTTAATCTCAGCATCCATCCTGTTATTTTACACTTTCACTCATTGATTAAAGTAATCATGGCTGACTGTGAATACTACATTTCTACAATGGCATCTGAAACTGAAAACTATTGATTTTAAATGATGCTGCATCCAAGCCACTAGGTGTCAGTGTAAGTCCAAGACACAAAGACAAAAGTTACTGAGTGCACCTTTAAATAATTATGTCTTATTTTCATAATGGTTTACCTTTGAATGAATCATTTTAACAAAGCATGAGCAAATAATACATACAATGAAAGAAAGAGAGAAATAACAAAATGATTAGACATTTCAAAACTCATTCTGTTTGCCAGAAATAGGTATAAATTAATTGTTAAAATTATTAAAATTATGTATTTGGTTTTGTAGATTACAGTAACAAATAAAGTATTCCAGGAAATATTTTGGCATTTCAGCTTTCCAAATCCAACTCAATAATAATATCCATCTCTTTTGAAAGTAATTCATAAGTCATATGCAGCATATCCAGGTGATATGCTCGAGAATGAATTCTAGCCTCTCTTAATGCCTGTTGTTTGGTTCCTCAACATGCAGTTACTGTTGTTTTGCTTTGTTTGGTTGAATGACAGACACAATGAATCAACTCTTTGACCCGACCTGCTCCAGTCTGTCTGAGTCTCTGTCCAGGATGGGGCTCATGCCCCTGAAGCTTTCATAAGGCCGCTTTGGTGTTGCACTCAGGACGGGAGTTCCTGTCTCCATGGGGCAGATATAATCTGCTGAATCCTCTGTCCTGAGCTTCCTCAGCTGTCTGAAGTGGGTAAAGCCAAGCTTCTTTGGCTAAGACAGAGAAATGACAGGGATACAGTAAACAAAATGACAGAAAACATGAACATGATTTGATACATAGCATACAATAAACAAGATTTTCTTGAACATTTTTCTATCCAACCACCCCCCTTTCAGATGATTCAGCGCCCCCTTTTGGGTTGCGCCCCTATTGTTTGCATATATGGTAGTTGCTCCTCTGATCTGAGTACTCGTAGTACTCTACGTTTCGTTTCATTGTTCAGTGTGAACACGCTACTTGCACTACTTACACTACGAAATGGCATAGAATAGTGCAGAAGAATGTGAATTGGGGTGCAGCTTGTATCTTAAGCAGTTTGGGCTGAACTAATTAAATACTTATGGTTCAGGCTTTTGAACAAACTCTTACCAGAATGTTTGAGGAATATAAATACAGTGCTGCCTTGCAAGCATGGATTTTGCATCACTAAATGTGAAGTCTATCAGGTTTTGTTTGTGATATCATACCCTGACTTTGGCAGTGATGGTGAGGGGTGAATTCCCACTGGCGTTGGCAAACTCCCGTTTCTCCTGTTGTGCCTGCAGACCCACCAGCGTGCTGAAGTTGGTGGCGAGGTGCCGTCTGAGGAGGGTCTTCTGTGGAGGGATGTTCAGGAGCATAGCCAATGTCTCTGAGCTAAAGCGAGGCTCAAGGATCTAATGAGCAAAAACACACTAGTTAATTCTTCTCAATGTAATGTAAGATAAGTTAAAGTAATTTGTTTTCTGACAGTGTTTTCTGCATCACTATACAGCGACCACACTGCGGCACAACTGAATCTACAGCAACACAGGAAAAGAATGTTTCGTTCTGTTGCAATCTCTTCACTGGTTGCACACAGTAAAAAAACCTACAGCATAACCAGTGTGGTCCAATTCATGAACAAATGACTGTTATGCAGCCTGATCTCATGAACATTACGTGACCATGGCGACATTTTAACAAAACGAAATGATGTGCTTCATTACACGTTTTGCCGCAGTTTCCTAATACAATGTCCAGCGGGGGGGTCTGTCTGCATCCTGCAAGACTACTACATGACCCACCCACTTCATGGCATGACCACTACAAGTCACCCCCCCGCACCCTCCAAATAACCAGAGAAATACTTAAGTCTTGCAACAGTTGGATGTCACATTCATACACTGTGTTTGTTGTGTATATTTGGAGTGCTGCAGCAACCCTACACATTTCCCTACACCTTAACTTAACCCTAATCACAAAGATTAAAAAAATTAAAGTTTGAAAAATTAATAAACATACCGCAACTTAAAAGTTCAATTTGGGGAACCCTTTTCTCATAAATTTGGCATGCCTAATTCACAATTCCCTCTAATTCCTTGTGGTGGCACGGTGACTCGCCTCGATCCGGGTGGCGAATCTCAGTTGCCTCCGCTTCTGAGTCAGTCAGCTAGTGTGTGTGAAGGCTCACGTTATTCACTGCGGCATCCACGCACCACTCACCACACACCCCACCAAAAACGAGAACCACCTTATAGCGACCACGAGGAAGGTAACCCATGTGACTCTACCCAACCCAGCAACCGGGCCAATTGGTTGCTTTCGAATCCTGGCTGGCAGAGCATGTGAGTGGAGCGTTGAGTGGAGCAGTGATAATTCCACCTGAGCGGAGAGCACCTTTTTGAAGATTCCGCTCTGCTCGCTCAGGTTGCTCAGTGCCGCTCGCTCAACCCAGAATGCGAATTGTGATATGCTGGTTTGGGAACCTGCAATATAAGCAATAGGCCTGAGGGAGTTCAAACATTGTTTTAGAGAAGTTGCAAACCTTATAGCCTACATAAATGCAAAGTATAAATAAATGAGGAAATCGAAGTGACCGTGAGAATTAGCAAATATTCCTTTTGGAATGCATCACATTGCCAGAAAGCACGAGTGTGTGCTACGCGTACATGGTAGTGCAGCAAAAGGTGAGCTAGTATGCTACACTACCATTCGATATTAAATTAATAGATAAGTAGATAGTAAGGGATCTTGTTGTTTTGCAATCATGTCAGTGCAGCTGCCAGCTAGATGCAGGCCCGGTTCTGCGGGGTCGTGAATGTTAGAGCACCCTCAATATATGTAAGCTTGATAATATTGTATATTGGCAAAGCATATTTCCTTGAATCCCAGCAAACACACACAAAAAATCCCTGCATCAAAACTAACTTGCAGATCAGTGTGTCCTAATTTGCAGGTGCAGCATTCTACTTTCATGCCTCCATTGTACAACTGAGCATTTGATTGGTAAAGATTTCCGCTCTCTCATAGAGAATTTTATAGCAGGATTATCTCATTAATCGACCGTCTGTTGCTTTCGATTTCTGCTTCGGGATAAAGTGGCACATAAATCCAAATCCACACCTTAACAGTAAGTGAAATGTAAAAAACTGACTCTAGATTAGTGGTTGCGGGTAACATCGTCCAACATCGCTTGCTGCATTCATGCGCAGAGAAAAAGCTATAAATAATTGTACATTAGGGACATTTTTTTTTCTTAAACAAAGGCAGAGTAATTTGTGAATTACTTTTTTTTTTTTTTTGGATCATTAAACATGATTTCATCTAATATATACAGTATTGCAGTGGCAGGCCGTACATTTAAAGTCTAGGCCTTCAGTGTGATTCATGCCATAAAGAAAACACAGTTTCACAATGAATAAGACACCCTATGCCTTTGGGCATCATACATTATGTCGCAACTAACTAGTAATACCAATTGACATTTTAAAAACACATCCAAGCACGAAAGCCAGTACTTCAAACGACACTTAATTCTCAAGCAAGCCTAATTTTAACTGCAGCATGACTGTTTTGTGAAATGAATGTCTCCTGAACAGACATTCAAAATCATAATTTTTCATATGAATCTACCAAGGAGGTCTGTAATACCTGGAAAAATCTATCTAATAATATTTGCAATTTAAATGTTGTTTGCAATAAATTTAGTTTTCGTCAGGGTACACGGTTATGCTGCGTTCCATTCAAGTTGGATATGGGATATTCCTGCTTGATATCTCCGACCATAAATGCATTCCATTCCCCGATATTCGGAACTCCATCGCTCCCATTAGCTTAGCAGGGGTTTGACTCTCATTAGAGATGTCTCCTAGCAACCCAGCTGATAAACAGTGCTGCAGCGCTAGCATTTGTGCTTAAGGTGTACGATTATCAAAAGAGATTATAATGTTTTATACACCTGTTTCTGCAGGCATTTGTTAAACAATCTTTAATATCATGTAAAGTGGAAATGAACTAATTTATCAATATTACTTAATAAAGTGAATGTTTATCACTTACTTTGTATATCTCCCTGAGTGTCCACATGTTTGTGTGACATCATGCCCCTGCATCTCGGCAAAATCGGTGTTGAGAATTTCTGCACAAGCCTACAAGTTGTAATTCTGACTTCAAGATGCATTCCATTGCACTTTTCCTAGTAGGAAGGAAACTTTCTGAGTTGAATGGATCGCAGCACTACTTTTCAAAACTTGATCCGACACTGAATGCTCAAGCAGCCTAATTTACACTTAGAAAACTCCTGATGTTGCTATAAAAATGCAAAAAGCACTTACCAATTTACTTGAAGCGAAAATCAGTCCTCATTTCCTGTTTAATAAATTAAGCAATCACACGGTCATACAGAACATCTCAGGTTTTTAAATCCATAAGGATCTCTTTCTCAACGGTGATGTGGCAGTGACAGCCGATTCATCAGCAAGATCTCGCGCTCTTTGCTTTCAAATTATGTCACTTAAAGCCTGATTGCGCCACTCAAGTCCAGCTAGAAGGCCTCGACCGGCACATATCCTAAAGATCACGCCCACCAAGAACAAATAAATCAATCTTATTGGTTGATGAATCTGACCATCTGACTTTAGTTGCCCATTCATTTGCACTGTTGAGGGATTCTGTGGAAATTCTGAAGGCCTGACGGGGTGGAGCTCAAACTCACGTGCTGCTTCGGGCATGCGATTTGTGAAACAGTTGTCACACTTTGCTTGTAAGCATCAAGGAATAAATTCTGACTGGATAAACGTTTTGTTTTTCTTTATTTGATTTTAGATTAATCAAGAGTGGAAAGCGAATAGAAATACATAAATAAATATTTATTTATTTGGCATGTTAGACCAGCAGAGAAGGCTTCCCTGAGAGTTCACCACTGCAGTATAAATCCATGCTTAAACCTGCTGTACACATAAAGAGCGCATGTGCAACACATGATCTTTTGATGCATATAAAGTCCAGATTCACTTTATGCTGCTTTATAAATTTCAAGGAAAAACAAAGGGGGCACATGGTATCTACAAATATAATAATTATTATATAATTAACCACAGTCCTTTAGATTGCATTCAATTTGTAAATATAAAATTGTAGGGAATATTAATCAAGCAACAATACTAAAAAACATTCATTGCTCTTTTCTGGATAATTTAATATGCCCTTTAAAACTGAACAAAAAAATTAGGATGAGAAATTGCTCTTATTACAGATCTAAAGTCTAATAGCATTAAATCAGTAACCTATTCATGTATCAAATCTTCAGTAGCCTAATAATCATTCCGTGGAGACAACTGAAGAACAATTATGAATTTCACTTTTACCTGTATTTCCTGATACCAGTCCATGTTTTCATTATTGCCATAAACGACTCGAACAAACTTTAAAGTTGAAAGGACTGTGTTTTTTGGGGTCGGTTGTGTCACTCAGATCCAATTTAATCTTAAAAAGCAAGAATTTGCGTGTATGCGAGTTTTGTTAAAACACGTATGTTTTATTAATTCTAGTGGCATGTTTGATGACTTTTTTAAAGTAAATAAAGGTAATTTATAATAAATAAATGTTAAGGCATTATTTGAAGATGTTCATTGGCATATGTGCTAACAGAGAAATAATTAACTGATTACAAATGATAAGGAAGGTCTGGAAGACCAGTACAAAATAAACAGTGAGGTTTTATATACTAAAACACAACAATACAATCTCATTATTTCAGATGTGAACTAATAATAATAATAATTATAATTATTTATCACACATTATACGTTTTGCACATACAGGTGCATCTCAATAAATTAGAATGTCGTGGAAAAGTTCATTTATTTCAGTAATTCAACTCAAATTGTGAAACTCGTGTATTAAATAAATTCAGTGCACACAGACTGAAGTAGTTTAAGTCTTTGGTTCTTTTAATTGTGACGATTTTGGCTCACATTTAACAAAAACCCACCAATTCACTATCTCAAAAAATTAGAATACATCATAAGACCAATAAAAAAAACATTTTTAGTGAATTGTTGGCCTTCTGGAAAGTATGTTCATTTACTGTATATGTACTCAATACTTGGTAGGGGCTCCTTTTGCTTTAATTACTGCCTCAATTCGGCGTGGCATGGAGGTGATCAGTTTGTGGCACTGCTGAGGTGGTATGGAAGCCCAGGTTTCTTTGACAGTGGCCTTCAGCTCATCTGCATTTTTTGGTCTCTTGTTTCTCATTTTCCTCTTGACAATACCCCATAGATTCTCTATGGGGTTCAGGTCTGGTGAGTTTGCTGGCCAGTCAAGCACACCAACACCATGGTCATTTAACCAACTTTTGGTGCTTTTGGCAGTGTGGGCAGGTGCCAAATCCTGCTGGAAAATGAAATCAGCATCTTTAAAAAGCTGGTCAGCAGAAGGAAGCATGAAGTGCTCCAAAATTTCTTGGTAAACGGGTGCAGTGACTTTGGTTTTCAAAAAACACAATGGACCAACACCAGCAGATGACATTGCACCCCAAATCGTCACAGACTGTGGAAACTTAACACTGGACCTCAAGCAACTTGGGCTATGAGCTTCTCCACCCTTCCTCCAGACTCTAGGACCTTGGTTTCCAAATGAAATACAAAACTTGCTCTCATCTGAAAAGAGGACTTTGGACCACTGGGCAACAGTCCAGTTCTTCTTCTCCTTAGCCCAGGTAAGACGCCTCTGACGTTGTCTGTGGTTCAGAAGTGGCTTAACAAGAGGAATACGACAACTGTAGCCAAATTCCTTGACACGTCTGTGTGTGGTGGCTCTTGATGCCTTGACCCCAGCCTCAGTCCATTCCTTGTGAAGTTCACCCAAATTCTTGAATCGATTTTGCTTGACAATCGTAAGGCTGCGGTTCTCTCGGTTGGCTGTGCATCTTTATCTTCCACACTTTTTCCTTCCACTCAACTTTCTGTTAACATGCTTGGATACAGCACTCTGTGAACAGCCAGCTTCTTTGGCAATGAATGTTTGTGGCTTACCCTCCTTGTGAAGGGTGTCAATGATTGTCTTCTGGACAACTGTCAGATCAGCAGTCTTCCCCATGATTGTGTAGCCTAGTGAACCAAACTGAGAGACCATTTTGAAGGCTCAGGAAACCTTTGCAGGTGTTTTGAGTTGATTAGCTGATTGGCATGTCACCATATTCTAATTTTTTGAGATAGTGAATTGGTGGGTTTTTGTTAAATGTGAGCCAAAATCATCACAATTAAAAGAACCAAAGACTTAAACTACTTCAGTCTGTGAGCATTGAATTTATTTAATACACGAGTTTCACAATTTGAGTTGAATTACTGAAATAAATGAACTTTTCCACGACATTCTAATTTATTGAGATGCACCTGTATACAGTGAAATTCTTTTTTTCACATATCCTAGCTAAGCTGGGGTCAGAGTGCAGGGACAACTATACTAAGCATTTGATAATTTAATAAATGTCAGCCTATAGCCTAGCCTATATTTTACCTAGAGGGGCACCTCAGTCCATGTGGGCTAAGGGGCAGTTGCTCGGGCCAATGTGGCCACCCCCTTGTGTACGTGCTTGGAGACATTTCATGTCAGAGCAGAATTTGAGCAAACATTTTTTTTTTACCAGTAAACGGAGCGTCCGCTTGGGCCGTGAGCGGTTGAGCAGAGCGCACATGCATGGAGGGGGTTATTGAGCAGAGTGCCACACCATTCAGCTTTGCTCACATGCTCTGCTGGCTGGAGTGACTCAGCACACCCTGGATTGGTGGTAGTCAGCATCTTTGCTTGCTGAGCTATCCAGTCCCCCAGTTTGTGTGAAAGTTAATAAAACACACAGTTGTTGTAGCGCCTCTAGTGTTAATTTCAGAAGGGAAAAGTAGCGAAACATAGAACAGGGCACGGAAAAGTACATTTGCAAAAATGTAGTTATAGTAACGTTCATTCTATGAGACTAAGTTGCTCTTATGAGCTAGTTCTTTTTAATGAATTAGTCAAAAAGACTCATGAATCAGTCTGCAACCATGAGTTATCTGTTATAGGAATCAGTCTAGCAACTCACTCCCTCACTGAACTGTGAGTCATTATTTTCATTATGTCCAACTCGAAATGAACCAAGATCTATTAGTGTGTTATGCATGTTTAAGGCTTGTGAGACTTTTTCAATATAGCAAACACACAAATACAAATAAACATTAGAATATATCCTAGAGATCCCACAGTGCTCACCATCAGCAGAACATAGGCCTACTGTGGTACTGAACACCAAAGAGGACCCTTCTTGACTATTTTAAATTATTTTTGTATTTAAACATGCAGAGACAGATGTCTTTGCTTGATACATATCTCGGGCCGCTTTTAAAAGATGCGGTGTCAAGTTACAACTCTGAAGACTCTGAAAACTCTGAAGTCATTCAGCTGCTGCCTCTTGCTGTTTTGAGCACAAACGCATCAATGACATGTTCTTTCACCCGTCTGTGCTATTTTTAATTGCTGGTGTATGAAAATATGCCCTAGATGGATGTCTTAGACCGTTTTGATGCGTTTCCAGCAATGTACATTACAGTGCAGGATGATACTGGAAAATGGATGTGAATGTGTCTTCGGCGTATTTCAGTGTAGATTGTTTCTTGTGAACATAATATGATTCAAGCTCTGCAAAGGAACTGTTATTGAAGGATGGGACAGTTAAAAACCCGATGCAAAACAGTTATTAAACAGATTCATGAATATTTCAAATGTCAAGACTGTTTGATAGTTTATGGTGCTGACACCCTGTTTACACCGTGCATGTCCGTTGACACGACATGATGCTACGGCTTGAGGCTATTTACACTGAGCACATCGACAAGAACTATGTAAACAGTTTATTTGTGTTGTTGGCAGTAGTAGCGCCACTGGGTGCAGCGCAAAATGGAACAGGACATCTGTTTACTGTTGCCGCAACATGACGTGCGAATAATAAATTATTTTCCATAATTTCCATATTTTCCATAATCTGGGTGGACTAAGGAGGAAGTTTTGCATTGTTAATGTAAGATTTGTTTTTCATGAAATTACCCTTTTAATAACCTCAATAATTAAACATATCAGCAGAAATGCTGTTGAGTCCATTAAAAAGCTGTTGTGTGACTCACAATCAGTCCTCCATGAACACCGCTGCCTCTCAGGTTTGGAGCATACTCAGCCAAATCCACTGACCTCAACCACTCCATAACTCGATGATTGGACCACTGCACCACCTCTGAGGGAGACGTCTTATTCTGCTCAGAAAACAAAGAATACAAGCCTTCAGTTTTGAAACATGTGATCTGTAGGTCTGGGCTGGTCTTAGCAGGTATTATGTTTGGCCAAGCTGGTCCAGCTGGTCTCCTAACCTGCCCAGCTAAAAAAAATGTCCAAACAACCTCTAAAACCTACAAATGCACTCGAATGTCTCACCTCATCTCCTGGTCGGCGTCTGAGGCAGTTTGGGTTGAACTTGTTAGCGTGCAACACATGAATGGCACATTTAATGCTCAGATGATGGAGTTGACTGGTGACGTTCAGGAACAACAGATCATTCTGAGAGAAAACAACATCAGTTACTGTAGTTTGAACAATGTGCATCTTGAATAGCATTATTTCATGGCATACTCAACACATAGCAAATTTTTGTCTTACAACTGTCAGATACTGTAGCATGCGGCCATCAACCTTGCTCTCATAGAACTGATCTTTGTACTGTGGTAAACCGATGTCATCGAGCCAACCTACAGATAAAATATTGAGAACTATTAACCAGGACTGTGCAATTAATCGCAATGTGAGCATGTGCAATTTCTAAACCGCAGCAATCTGTTATTTTATTTTATTTATTTGTTTCCTCCGAATTCTGTGTTGTTCAATTCGCATTTCTGATTGGTGAATATCTTTTGCACTGACAAAATATCATTAATCAGAATGCAGTGCGCAAAACAGAGAACAGAACAGAAATCGGAAAGGTGAATAAAGATAAACAAAAAGGCATAAAGAAAAAAACTGACACTATCATCTATCACATAGGCAAAGACCTTTTCACAATCACAATCCTATGAAAAAATCCTGATATGATTTTTTTGTCAATATTGGACAATCCTACTATAAACACACATAGATTATTCTCAAAGCATAAATGTGAACGTTTATCTGTGGAAGACTAGGATTGACACTTATAAAAGGACTATAAATATTAATAATTTCTTGACAAGAGCTAAGCAGCTTTTCATTTACACAGAGTGAAAACCTACAACCTAAATTTAGCAGAAACTTTAAAGGGGTCATGTCATGAGGTATCATTTTTTTCTTGATATGTTGACATATAAGAGGTCTTTCTACTATAAAAACATTCTGTAAATTTCAGAACTCAAAACTTAATCCCCAATGCAATAAGAGCATTTATTGAAACCAAGCTGCAAAATGCCTTGTTCTCTACTTCCCCGACTTCCCTGGTGCTTCAGTTTGTAAACTGAGAGAGAAGGACAAACAAGGCCTACTGTAGCCTAAATATTCATGAACACCAAAGGGGACCCATCTGGACTATTTTAAATCATTCTTGTATTTACACATGCACAGACAGACATCTCTGACCGCTTGATACATATCTCGGGCCGCTTTTAAAAGACACGGTGTCAAGTTACATCTTTGAAGAGGACACGTTCTTTCACCCATCTGCACTATTTTTATTTGTTGGTGCATGAAAACATGCGCTGGATGGACATCTTTGACCATTTAGATTTGTTTCTAGTGACGTGCATGTGACGAGGAGGGCGTGGCCAGGCCGTAAGGATGGACGCCGGCGCTGAATTATCCCAAACAGCCGAGAGATGGATAAAGAGGAGCCTGAGACGTTGGTTTGAATCCCGTTCGGAGCGGGGTGCATCAGTTGATGTGATACAAAGGCTTGAGGCTGTTACACCAGGCACGTCGACACAAACTTTCTAAACTGTTTATTTGTGTTGTTGGCAGTAGTAACTCCACCGCGTACAGCACAAAATGGAATGGGACATCTGTTTACTATCGTCACAACGCGCCGCAATGGATGCTTCCATGGTAAACACCATCACTGATTATAACACAACTCTTTTGACGCGACTCTCGTGTCCAGTGTAGACAGAGTGTGAATGTTATCTGTTGTACTTGTGATGAACAGTTAAATATATACAGATGCAATGTGTTGGATGTGCCTTATGTGTAACCCCTGAAATTTAGTTTTATAATGTTGAGTTTCAAAAAAATTGCTGAATTTGAGGGGCTGTATGCTGTTAGCCAATCAGAACAGTGGGCATTTATGCTGAAGTTTTAAGGAGGCGCTTAGGCCAAAACCGAGCGTTTCAGACAGATGGCCAGAAACGGTGGAAAATGATCATATATTATGAATATTTAATGCAAAAAACATTACTAACATTATCAGTGGACCTGAGGTAGATAATAAAACTATAAAAAAGAACATTTCATGACACTTTTAACACTATATTTTTACTGCCTTGCAAGCACTGCTATATTCTGTAGCTAATGCAAATCTATAAAGTGTACTAATATAAGTACATACGTGTAACCCAGATGTGATCGAGCTCTGAAGATTTCTCCATTGATTTATTACTGAAAGCTCTGAGAGCGAGCTGCAGCTTCTTTCTGTGCAGAGGGTGTTTAATACAAATCTCCTGAAAAAAAAAAATACACACACACACACACACACACACACACACACACACACACACACAAGAATCATGACTACATTAATATGATTTAACATAATGATGGTGATTGCAAATGACTGTTCATAATTATACAATAATTTCCAAAGTGCAACTGCTGTGACTGTATGAGGCCAAATATGATCTAACAATGATCTTATATGAACAAGACCACCATATAAGATCCAACGGGACAAACGAGAACCCATCTCCACTGCATCAGCGTGTAGCTACTCTTTGTCAAAGAATATGTAAAAAAAAAAAAAAAAAAAAAAATTGGGAAAAATAATTTAAACCCAAACATTCTAAAATGTGTCTTTATTTTGAATGCATTGTTACTTGTTTAATCAAAATCAGATGTTATTAAGTTTGAATATTGAATAAGACAAATATTAGGCAGAGGCTATTTGCACTAAGTGCATATAACAATAAAAAGCATCTTCTTTGCACTAAGTGCAAATAGTGTTAAAAAGGATTTGCACCCCTAATTAAATACTAACATACAGTGTCACTGCAGTGTGTTTATTGTGTTTATTTAGAGTCCCACAGACACCCTACACCAACCCCTACCCCTAAACCTAACCTAACCTTACCTTACAAACATTTTTTTTATTATAGTAACCATAGCATCACCATGGTATTTTGTTGTAAAATCATAGTGTCCACAAAATTAAACATGGTTACTATATTAATACCATTGTACTGTAGTAACACCATGGTTAATTGCATTAAACCTATGATTTCCACCAAAAAACATGGTTACTACAATATTACTATAGTAGAACCATGGTTAATTTGACCCAGATCAAACCTTTCTGTCAACTCCCCGACTGTCACTGTAACCAAATCACTGTGAGGCAATCAAACTCAAATTTTTATTTATTATTATAAGTAGTACTAAAGGAAATATTAAGAGTGGAAACAGGAAACATGATGGAAAAAAGTGGGAACTGAACCCAGGTCGTCCGCATAAAGAAAGGCACATCTACACCTTCTTTACACACAACGCCACTGCAGTGACACTTGGGGACACTTTTGAGTGCAGACCATTTGAGTGCAAATAGCTGTGCTGTGTGGCAGGTGCAATTTACGCCTAGTGCAAATAGACACTTCGCAAATAGTATCAATAACTGTATGTGGACCAATAATTGAAGCAAAAAAGATTGATGTCCGATGGTAGTTTTCATTTTTATATGCCACATTTCTCAGGCTTTATAAGTGTGTTACAAGTGTGAGGATGTGTATTCATGTTGCATGACAAAATCACACAGGCACATTGAATGAAGTTAAAGTTAAGGTTTTGTTAATAGTTCAGAATGAACATACATATATTTCTTAATTATAAACCATAGCTATACTTTTATAATAACTTTTATTAACATGAATAAGTATTATTACATTATATAATGCTTAACAGATTATATAACAGAAACTGCAACACTGCCTATACGAACCATTAAAATATCTACTGCTCTAAAGAAACCAGAAGCACAGTTGCCTGCTGTGTGACATCACAGTCATTTCTATAGGCATGGTCAAAATGTGTTCAGAAGACAATCTGTAATCTGTTAGTACTGCATGTCTATGTCTAAGGTTAATAGTTGGCCTCTAGGGGTGCTGTTCAGTGATATACACAGATGATTTGCCTCAGCTGTTTCTGTTGCGTTTTAGCATGACATCCAGGACGGGAACTATACATTTTACAATTACAATATAATCAGTAGTGAAAGCCGTAGCTAGATGTCAAGAGTTAAATAACCACAATATAATAAACTAATAAAGAATAAGAAGAAAAACCTTCTCAAGCTCCTGTGGGGTGGCAGAAAGGAGGGTTTGTCCGCTTTCCACCCACTGACGGGCCAGACTGACATACTGACCCAAACCACAATCCTCCAGCCAACCACACACCTGCTCTGTGCTCCACTTACTGAAGGGGGTGTGTGCACTGATGAAGACGAGGAGAATAACTTACATTAACACAGACTGTGAAGACTCAATCATTAACAGTTAGTGTATCTGTACTTGAAGAAGAAGTGTTACCAAGCTGAACATCCTGATTCAGGGGTCCGTGTCAGCCGGGGCCCCGCTGTGGCCCTGAACCCTCCTCTCCTGAACGCAGTGGGCTCCAGGTCATCGGACAGCACACCCGTCCTCTTGATCCTTAACATAATAGCACATGCCCTGTTAACACCTGGTTTTCACATTATCTAGTCAAGTCCAACTGTACAGAAAATCATGACTAGTGTCTTAAAGCCCCCAGTGAACAAGCCAAAGGCTAATGTGGCAAGAAAAAAAAACATAGGGCCCTGTTTTAAGAGTGCAAGTGTTATGCGCAATGCAATGCCTTAAGTTCATAAACGCAAAGTTAATGGGCATGGCCATGAAGTTTTGCTATTTTCGTACAAGCATGCGCTAAGTCTAGGCACAAGTGGGTTTGGCGAAATTGCCCGCGCAATGCGCAAAAGGCATGTGATGCAAGCGCGAAGCAGTCGTCTGTGTTCCGCAACTGCTTTTGTGTCCTTTGTGTCAATTTCACGGTTGTGTCTCCAAATGGATAATATGGATTTAAATAAAACTTTGGAGAGTGAGAAACTTTTTTAAAAAACACAATTCACATAGCGAGATTTTGAATTATTTGGGGTTTCACTTGATGAGACCGGGAAAACCCATCTGCCGTGAATGTCTACAAAGATTTCAAGTCAAAGGGGGAAACACCAGAAACCTGATAACACCTTCAGGCTCATCTCACTGGTTATGCAGAATACACGCCGGTTAGTGCCAATTAATTTAACCTAAATGCTTTATCTTAACATTTACAGATTTACAGTTTCTCTGAAAAATCGAAAGTCGCACTCGTTGAAATTATTTCAATTGCAAATGCATGGTGGTGGTAACTTCGCAATTATGATCAGATCGGTTTGATCATGTCCCTGAGGCGTGTGATCAAACCGGTGTGTGTGTAATCTGCATTCGCACCTCTGTTTACCAGGAGACCGGGGCTGAAGTGGTTATAATAATGAAACAGCTGCTCAAAACAGTCTTTTCAGTGTTACAATATCTTTATTTTTATGTTAACCAACATTAAAATAATCACAGAAATAATGGAATAAAAGTTTAAAGCCGCTGCCGTTTGAACTTGCTGTTTTGATGCGGTGAAGTTTTTTTTTTTTTTTTTTGTTTTGCACCAAACTAAGAATGTATTAGGTAAAGTAAGTCCATTTGAGCCTCCTCCCAGTTTATCCATTAGTTTTTTCACCACTTCCAGAGCAACAAGTGGAATGGCTAGTTTCTAAGAACCACATTTGCTATGACAAACTGTGTTAAGAATTAACACACTATCTTGTGGTATCGTGATACTACTTGGTATCGTGATACTTTAGCTGGTATAGTATCGTAAGATATGATTATGGTATCATGACAACCCTACCAGATAGTGGACATTTTACCACAGAACTGCAGCAATACGTGTAAAAAACTACGTAATATAATTTAGCAAATATGTTGCCACAGACACATACATAACATTTTCATGAGATCACGATGAAACATTTTGGATCCCGTTTACGCTTGTATTTGGGAATGACAACATGTGATCGGATCATCCGAGGTGAATGCTAATACCAGGTAAAAATGTGGTCTCAGGCGTCTCACATGGTCTAGGTCTCTCGTTCTCTCTCTCTTCCTTTTACACACACACACACACACACACACACACACACACACACACACACACACACACACACTCATACTCACTTTCCCCACAGTTTGCGTATGCTGGTATTTTTGACGTTTTCCTGTAACACAGGAGACTGCTGTTCTGACTCAACTCCTGACGACACAGAAGACAGATTAGTTGATGTTGTATCCTTCATTTTCTCTGTGCTTCCTGTGGGGGTAAATACAATACTGTAATCTTACTTACTGCTTAGTACCAATTACCATAAAGTTTCATCAATAGAAAGTTTTTCCATCAATAGAAAGACAAAACCAAGCCATTGAAATCTAGGAGAACCTTAAAAGTTCAAATACAGACCGGCCTTAACAGCTTGACTAGCTAATGTTCATTATACTCTACAACCAAATACTGTCCCAACTTATTTCAAGGGAAGGCAAATTGTAGTAAAATGAAGCACAAACTATTGCAAGGGAATTAAAAATGTACAATGTTGGAGCGCAAACTATTGTGAGGGAATGCAAAATGTATTAGGAGCGAGCGCAAAACTTATTAGGAGTGATTGCAAACGTATTAATAGGGAACGCAAACTATTTCGAAGGAACATAAAATATATTGCGAAATGTATTACAACCGAGCACAAACTATTGCGAGGGAACCCAAAATGTATTACAAGGGAGCACACACAATTGCAAGGGAAAGCAAACATATTACAAGGGAATGCAAAATGTATTACAAGGGAGCAAAACTATTACGAGGGAATGCAAAATGTATTGCGAGGGAATGAAAAACGTATTACAATACAGTGTAAACTATGCGAGACAACCCAAAACTTATTACGTAGGAACAAAAAACATATTACCAAGGAGTTCAAAGTACTGCAAGAAAATGTCAAACTTATTACAAGGAAACGCAAATCGTATTACGAGGGAGTGCAAACTATTGTGAGGGAACACAAAATGTATTGAGAGAAAATGCAAAAAGTATTACGATGGAGCACAAACTTTTGAGAGAGAATGCAAAACACATAACGAGGGAATGCAAAACGTATTATGAGGGAACAAAAAACGTATTACAAGGGAGCGCAAACTATTTCGAAGGAACACAAAATATATTGCAAGAGAATGAAAAACGTATTACATGTGAGCGCAAACTATTATGAGGGAACACAAAACTTATAACAAAAATGTACTACAAGGGAGCACAAACTATTGTTAGGGGAATGTAAAATGTATTTCTAGGTAGCGCAAACTATTATAAGTGAGCAAAAACTATTGCGGGGGAATGCAAAACTTATTAAGAGGGAATGCACAACGTATTACAGAAATCACAAACTATTTAGAAGAAACACAAAATATATTGCGAGACAATGCAAAATGTATTACAAGTGAGCGCAAACTATTGCGAGGAATGCAAAGGAATGCAAAACATTCTTAGGGGGCACAAACTACTGTACTGTGAGGGGAATGCAAAACTTTTTGCGGGGGAACACAAAACTTATTACGAGGGAGCACAAACTATTGCAAAGAAAATGCAAAATGTATTAAAAGGAAGCACAATCTTTTACGAGGGAAAGCAAAACGTTTTATGTGTGAATGTAAAATGTAGTGTGAGGGAGTGCAGTCTTTTGCGAGGGAATGCAAAATGTAATATGAAGGTGTGCAAAGTATTGCGAGGGAATGCAAAAGGTATTACAAGACAGACTGAGAGAGAAAGAGAGAGATGAAGAGAAATATGGGGAGCTCTTAATGAGACAGTTGACAGAATACTTTTGTAAAGCTGACATATCTTGCAGTGTGACATGCTGTTACATCTAAAACTACTTTAAACACCATTTTGTTGTTTAAGACATCACGGCACAATATGTCTGGAGAATGTGTGTTAACAATTATGACGAGCCATTGATTGTGCTTTTTGATTGTGCCTCTATTAAATTGTTGGAAAAAAAATGCTTAGCGTGTATAGAAAAAAATAATGCAATTACACTTTATATTTCAAGTCATTCAGGTCATTATTTCAAGGCTTGACTTTTATTTAACAAAGAACCCTCTGTGAGTGCAGCTTTTTGGTCTTCGGCCCTTCATTACCTTATTTTTTGAGCTTTTGTGTAAATGAACTGAAAAAATATGCACTCTAAAGATAGAGAACTGCAGCAGGTTCTCATGGGTCAGTCTAAAGTTGAGGGCCCCTGTCTGCCCGCCCTGTGAAGCCCATGTGGGCATCTGGCAGTGGTTATGCTCCCTTTAGTCATGCTGTAGTAACTGGGTGGGTCCTGAACAGGTGGAGCCCATATGATGGTCGCTCTGGCCCCTTCTGGAGGCCCTTTCATTAGAGCCCATCAAAGGGGCGGAGAGATGAAAAGAGGTTTTGAGGGATTCTAGAAGTGGTTTTCCACAGAACAGGGGTGGAGGAGAGACTAGAAATATGCATTCAAAACATTTCACCAGGGAAGGGATGTCGAGACCTAAAATGGAAGTTTTTGAGCTTCTGCATTGGACTTTATGTTGATAGTCAAAAGTCTGGCTATGCAAAACTACCTATTCTTTAAACCTCAACACCATCATCAACAGGAAATACTATTATTATTGCAAGAAAAATACCTCTAATAGGTGTAACAACATCAGCAGTTCTTTCTTGATTGAACAAGATATCTTTATCATCCTTCGTCTCTGGAGTTCTCTGGTCGGATGTGTCACTCGTCTTACTGTCTCTCTTCTCTGGGGAACTCAACACTGCTGGAAAAATCTGATGTCTGTTATCAGCTGGTTGAGTCTATAAGAGGGTGAAAAGTGAAGTGAAAATGTAATCCAGGGCACTACAAACATATTTAATTCATCTTCAATAGCCAAAAGTACAGAGCCCCTTAGAGGAATATGTTTAACTAGAAAAAAAAGTTTGTCAAGACAAACTTTAACGTTGGTTTGAGAAAGCCTAGCCTGAAAGTTTGAAGTAGTTGTAAAAGCTTGAAGGTTTTAAGTTTAAAGTAGTTACAAGTTTAAGTAGTAGTTTTAAAAGTTCAAAGTTTAAAGATTATAAGACCATTCAGTGTATCAGACAGATTGATAGACAGATAGCTCATATGGTTGCTAGGCAATTACCAAGGTGATACTTAACATGGCTACTTGCCATCCTGAGTGAAATAAGACAACCCGGAAGTCTCTATGATGTTCTGGTGCAGAGATATGTGATTTGTTACTTGGTTGCTACGTTAACCCCATCTGGTTGCTAGGCAGTTACCTGGGTGATACTTATCAAGGCTACTTGCCATCCTGAGTGAAATAAGTCAACCCGGAAGTCTCTACGATGTTCTGGTGCAGAGATATGTGATTTGTTACTTGGTTGCTAGGGTAACCCCATCTGGTTGCTGAGCAGTTACCAGGATAATACTTGTCAAGGCTCCTTGCCATCCTGAGTGAAATAAGTCAACCTGGAAGTCTCTACGACATTCTGATCCTGAGATACCCATATAAGCCTTTTTAAATTGATGTCAGTGGGGTTTGGTTGCTAGGGTGCTCTAAATGGTTGCTAGGGCGTGGCTAAGTAGTTTACATGATGATACTTGAAGACTGATTGCTCACCCAATTCAAACAAGCCAACTCTCATGTCTGTAGGACATTCTGATCTGAAGATATTCATCTAAGCCATTTTGAATGGCAGTCAATGGGTTTTGGTTGCTAGGGTGCACTAAATGGTTGCTAGGTTGTATGCAGTTGCTAGGGTGTTAAAGTGATGGAGTGAAAGAAAGAATAAAAAGAGTGGAGTGATGGAAAGATAGAGGAGAGAGTGACAGATAGAAAGTATGTGTGGTAGAGTGATAGTAAGTAGATTGAATCCTCTAAAGGAGTTGTTACAGGGAAAAGTTTTCACACCTTGAATGGGAGTCAATTTAAAATCAGTCCTGTTCGGAAGTCTGATATGGGAATACTGGAAGTCCGATCAGTTAGAAAAGAGATAGCAACCCGAGTCAGACCAGTCTGAAAGTCTGTGGTGAGTTTAGTGTTTGTAGCTTGAAAGCTCTAGGAGGAGATACTGTTTAAATTTTGGCTCAGAAGAAGAAGAAGAAGAGTAAGCTTAAATAGTAGATCAGTATATTGGCTTTGACAAGCAAACATAATAAGTATGTGAGATTACAATAGTGATGCTTTGCAAGCACCACTAATAATAAGTTTAAATAGAATATCAGTATGTTGGCTTTCTCAAGCCAACATAATAATACTGTACGTTTTGAGTTCCCTTGCAAAAGTTTGCGTTCCCTCGTTATAAGTTTTGCGTTCCCTCACAATAAGTTTTGTTCCCTCGCAAGACATTTTGCATTCCTCATAATAAGTTTTGCTTTCCCTTGCAATAGTTTGTGTTCCCTCTCAATAAGCTTTGCATTTCCTCACAATACGTTTTGCGTTCCCTTGCAATATTTTGCGTTCCTTCGCAATAGTTTGCCTTCCCTCGCAAAAAGTTTTGTGTTCCCTCACAATATTTTGCATTCCCTCGCAATAAGTTTTGCATTCCCTTGCAATATTTTGCATTCCTTCGCAATAGTTTGCCTTCCCTCGCAAAAAGTTTTGTGCTCCCTTGCAATATGTTTGTATTCCCTCACAATATTTTGTTCTTCCCTCGCAATATCTGTGGACCCTCTGAATAAGTTATGTTTCCTCACAATAAGTATTGCATTCGCTCACAATAAGTTTTGCTTTTCTTTGCAATATTTTTTGCAGTCCCTCGCAATATGTTTTTAGTTCCCTCGCAATATTTTGTGTTCCCTCCCAATATTTGTGTTCCCACGGAATAAGATTTGTGTTCCCTCACAATAGTTTGCCTTCCCTCGCAAAACGTTTTGTGCACCCTTGCAGTATGTTTTGCGTTCCCTCACAATATTTTGCATTCCTTCGCAATAGTTTGCCTTCCCTCGCAACGAGTTTTGCATTCCCTTGCAATATTTTGTATTCCTTCGTAATAGTTTGCCTTCCCTCGAAAAAAGTTTTGTGCTCCCTTGCAATATGTTTTGTGTTCCCTCGCAATATTTTGTGTTCCCTCGCAATATTTGTGTTCCCAAGGAATACGTTTTGTTTTCACTACAATATGTTTTGTGTTCCCTCACAATATTTTGCATTCCCTCGCAATAAGCTTTGCATTCCCTTGCAATATTTTGTGTTACTTCGCTATAGTTTGCCTTCCCTCGTTTTGTGCTCCCTTGCAATATGTTTTGCGTTCCATCACAATATTTTGTGTTCCCTCGAAATATTTGTGGACCCTCTGAATAAGTTATGTTTCCTCGCAATAAGTTTTGCATTCGCTCACTATAAGTTTTGCTTTTCTTTGCAATACATTTTGCGTTCCCTCGCAATATATTTTGCATTCCTTCACAATAGGTTTTGCGTGCCCTCGCAATATTTGTGTTCACTCGGAATAAGTTTAAAGTTCCCTCGAAATATGGTTTGCGTTCCCTCACAATATTTTGCAGTCCCTCGCAATAAGTTTTGCATTCCTTTGCAATATTTTGCATTTCTTCACAATAAGTTTTGCATTCCCTCACAATAGTTTGCGTTCCCTCACAAGTTTTGCATTCCTTCACAATATGTTTTGCGTTCCCTCGCAATATTTTTTGCATTGCCTCACAATACATTTTGCGTTCCCTCACAATACATTTTGCCTTCCTTTGCAATATTTTTTGCATTCCTTCACAATAGGTTTTGCATTCCCTCACAATATTTTGCATTCTCTAGCAAAAAGTTTTGCATTCCCTCGCAATAGTTAGTGTATCCTCACAATATGTTTTGTATTCCCTTCGCAATATGTTTTTGGTTCTCACAATATTTTTTGTGTTCCCTTGGTTTTGCATCCCCTGTCAATAGTTTGTGTTCCCTTGCAATAAGTTTTGCATTCCCTCACAATACCTTTATCTATCCTTTATTAAAATTAACCATAGTGTTACTTTAGTGAAACCATGTGGGGGGGGGGGGGGTTGTAGAATGATTATGATTTTTATTACCATATTTTTTTTTTCTGTGCTATCACTATGGTTTTGCCACAAATATCATGGTTAAAATTTGTTTGCTGTAGTAAAACCATGGCTAATTTTGTGGTTATGGTTTTACTACAAATGCCATAGCTGAACTGTAGTTACTGTAGTAAAACCATGTTTAATTTTTGTAAGGGAGATGAGATAAAGGTATAGCTAGGGAATGCAAAGCTATTTCCGAAAATAAATTCCCTACCTGTCCTCTAAGAGGGCTCCTCTTAAAGGCTCAGCAGTATTAACATTAACAAGTTTACAATTTAACTAGAAGATTAAGATTAAATATTAAGATAAAAGATAAAGAACTGGTTTAAATGATGATTTCTGTACCTCCTCTGTCAGAACAGGTTGTACTAGTTTCTCATTCGCTGCCTGTTGGACAAACAGAGGCAATCACTGTATAATCAAGAATGGACAGAGCCTGGGCATGAGAATGTAATTTTAGGAATTTTGATGTGTGTAAAGTACGTATACACAATCAAGAACCAAATGAATATTCTAAATAAACAATAAATAAACATCAGTTAATTTCTAAGTTATTTGGTAACTGTAAACAGCCTACAGTCAGATGGCTTCCTCTTCAAGTTCTATTGTTGTTTAACACATTATTACAGTAGAAAATCAGATCTTTGAATGATCACAAACCTCACGTCTAAATAAAATGATCAAAGTATTCCTTGAACGGGTATTTGGTCAAACCTTTTGAGCTGAGCCTTTCAAGTTCTCCATACTGATGGACCTGTGGAAAATAACATCAAATATTTACTGATACATGTATGTGACACACCATTTTCCTGTCTAAAATGATGGGAATAAGATGGAGAGATGCTGTTACCCAGAGTTCTGTGCATTATTCTGTGAATGAACTGAGGACACCAGAAGAGGAGATAAACTACTGAATGTCATCTATATCACAGATTAAAGAAATAAACACCATAAACTTAACGTCACTGAGAAAGACTACATTTAAAGGAGATTTATTACAAAGGTCACTCAAACATGCACACACACCTCAGGATGAGCTTTATGTCTTAAAGTCTTCATCTTTACAATTCCATTCTGCTTCCCCTCATCACTGCTGATCTGAACAGATTTGTCTGCAGACACTGTGGAAAATGACATCAGATCAGTATCATTTGTTATACAATATTATAGCAAATGATATTGGTCCACTCATTGCCATGTTGCTGTGTTGGGCTTAATAGGCTGTTTAAACAAAAAGAAACATTTGATAGGGCCACAGAGCCACATTGTTGCACTTTTACGGGAAATCAACCTACGAATGGCTTATTATAGTTGAATCTGCATATTAAGCTGGGATACGAGAACGAATTTTAACATTGTAAAAATTACACACATCAGCTTTAACTACCTTGCATTTTCTGAGTGATCATTCAGAACATATTCATGAAGCGTTCTTTGAACTGGTTCATGGAATAGCTGAAAATTTCCAAAAGAGGCCAAAGCAGGAGCAAAGTAGCATACCCAGACAAGCAGAGTGATACTGTACAAAACAGTTTTGCCATGTCTGTTTATTATAAGCGACTTTGGGCTTGTGTTTTCATAAATGCTTATAAATATGGGCAATCGTGGCTCCCAGAGCACAAAACACTGACTCACCACTAATTGCAGCTGTCAAATATTCCCACCTACTGTTCAAGCCACGCTCGACATCAGTGGTGTCAAACACACAACCAGTGGAAGAGTCCAGTATTTGGCACTCGCGGTCTTGCATATGCGGTATCCATGCTTGTCATCAGAAACTTAATCTGATAGTGACACTGTCACAGCCATGGCAATAATGGCAACATGTTGCTTGTGTTCATGGCATTCTAAACTAAAGTGTAAGAGCAGTGCAAATTTGTAAGAGCAGCAACTGTAGATGTATGTATTTTCATGTATCCCTGTAATATTAAAGATTTTAGCCAGCAGGTGGTGACAAAAGACAATTTTTATGTGTTATGAGCCAGTTTAATTGACGTTCGTTAAGTCAGCGCTGTCAGTCAGCGAATAGCTTCTTTGGAATAATCATTTGTCGCCCACGATTGTGTTTTAAAGGTAAAATCATTGCCGATACAGTCACACAGGGCGGCATTGTACATGATTACATGATCAAGTTTATTATTCAACTTAATTGCATTATACAGTAGCCTACAATAGTGTGAGTGTAGTTCACAATAGTGTGGAACATTGTTGCTTTTTGTCACATTGTATTGTGCACGCTGCAGCAGAGCAAACCGAGACAATGAGCCCCGCGACGCGTGTAAATAACAAACTTGAGATTTGTTCTCCTTGCTCCGATTTATTTCAAAATATTTGTTATTTTATTTTCATCACGTTTGCTGCTGTGCTGTGATAGTGTGTGTGTATGTGTGTGTATGTGTGGTGTGGTGTGGTGTGGGGTGGGGGTGGGGGGGGTCTAAGTTCTGAATAAACTTACTACATAATGTTAGCATCCTTGTACAGATGAAAATAAGTGGTATAATTAGCTCGAACAGCAGAATGACGCAAAACAAAAAAAAACACAAAAAAAAAAATACGAGGCAGAAGATTCAATCTGGTTCTAAAACAACACAATCAACGCAAATTAACCCTTGTGTGTCAATTTAAAAAAAAGTTACTCGGAGGTCCTTCGTGGACAAAAATGTTCACATCAAAAAACTGCCATAATAATATTATTAAATAATCTTAGTTTCCAGTTAATGTTTTTTGAACCAACATCAGTCCAGATCATATTTTAAGCCTTTAAATGCTAGTTTGTTTATATAATGCCACAAAAAAAAAAATATATATATATATATATATATTTTCCATATACTAAATGCTAAGGGTAAATTTTGGGGTGGATTACCACAGTCTGGCATATGTCAATGATTAGCAACAACATTGATTTTGATGCATTATTATTTTATGTGCAGTGTCAGATAAAAAAAAAATAAAAATAAAAAAAAACACTCAGTAAATATTAAAAATGTAAATTTTGAAGCCAGGGCTCTGGAATGAAAGCATAATATCACAGAATTCATGGTTTTATGCTTTAATGGCACTGCGATCAAATATTGCAGTTTTAATGGGTTTCAATGGGGACATTTTTGTCCTGAAGGTCCTGAGTGTAACTATTTTGTGTACACAGTGTATTATAGATGTATTATAGGAACTGAGGTTGAAATATCAAAATTCCACCAAAAAATACACACCTTTGGCAGAATGTATGCCATTGGTATTAACACAGCCAAAATGATCGAAAAAACAAAAATAAAAAATGTCCCGAATGTCACACAAGGGTTTATACAGCATTATCAGTTTGAGCTATTAGGCAACGACAGTAACGAGCATCTTTATGTTCAAACTTTCTTTTATTCGGTGTGAAATAGTGCACATTATCAAGCAATGTTAATGCCATGTTAACTTGTGCTTCACGTTCATAATATGATGATCTTGTCAGATTATGACATTGTATGAAATCTGAACGTCTTTTTCTCATTGAAACACTGCTCCCAAATATTATGCGACATTATAAAATCAATCATTAATTGAATGAACAACAAACTGCCAGAAATATTAAAGCCCTACTGAGTTTGTTTGTTATTAGTGTAAATATATTTTTTCAATGTATGTTGCAAATAATCTGTCATGTTCTTGCCTGGCAACATGTGAGTCCCAACTGCACCTTTTTCAGCACAGACAAAAGATTTAAACACCTCCTCTCCCCATCGAGTTAACGTGTGAATCATTGAAGCTCTGGGTGTTTAAAGCGTATGTCTGTTAAGAGGGTTCTAAATGCACAAGTGGGCTTTTTGTGACAGTCCTTAGTTTTTCCTCATTTTTTTATTTATTTTTTTTTATTTACTTTTTAATTGAACTGTTGTGTAAAAGCAATCTAAAACTAGCAGTCATGTCTGTGATTACCTGTTACCGAATCACAGCCGTGTTGATATAGGGCCATACAGCACTCTTGCTCATGTGATATTGCTTTTACAATGTTCAGTTTCAGTTTATTACAGCGAATGAGTAAAGAGCAGTAAGTGTGTGTTCCTTTTTGTTACCCCAGTATTCATCATTAAAGCAGCATGAAGATGATTCGGGAGTTTATTGACTCAAGAAGTACAGTACATGTACTGCATCCGCTCTCTATGGGTATAACAAGGATTAACACAATAAAAATTATTCTGCCGGCATAAGGGGATGCTTAGTCCAAATGGGCACATGACTTAAAATGAGTTTAACACCCCTAGTTCAACGTTAGTTTGTTTTCCTAATGATGCTTAAACAGTGTGCGCGCATGAGAGCGATTTATTCTTTATTTCAGTTGTAAATGTAAAATATTTTTGGGGACATATTTAAATATTAAGGGTATAGTTATTTAAAGACATTATTTATATACTATTTAAAATGATTGTTATTGAAAAAAAAATACTGGGGTTGTTTATTTTTGCTTGAGTTGGTGAGGCAAGTTGCATATTTTGGGCTTGTTTTTTCCAGATCAGGGGCCTGTACCATGAAGCCGGTTTAGGTGGCTAGCCAGGTAAGTTTTAGTTTAGTTTACGTCAACCCTGGGTTTACGTACCATGAAAGTGGGTCGGCCTTTAGTGGTGTTCATCACCATAGTAATTTACGCTCCACAGCTAACCTGCTCTGTAGCAGGTTTTGTATTGGGTGACAGATCGCTACTAGATATTGAATCAATCACCTGTGAGTAAAGTGACATCTGTGAAGCAATGAAGTCACTCCTCTGTCTCTTAAAATGCACTTTGCAGAAAAATCCACAAAATAAACTCTTATTGTAATTTATCTGACAAAGCCTGAGTTGACAAAGAGCATGGTACCAATTAAGCCTGATTGGATTGGTTTGGTTTTGTCAAGTGAAGCTTCCCAGTGCTGTTATACTAAATATCAACACTCTTGGCTGATTATGCAATCAGATTCAAAGATCAGAACTAAATGCTGTATAAATAAAAATGTTAGAAGCATTCACCTTGAACTAAAGTCATGATGTCACTGATCTGTCTGCACTGGCTGAGGAGAAGAGTAAGTTCTTCTATCCGACGATCCTGAAACAAAACCAGTACTTGCAATTACTGTAGCAGTTATTCAACAACCCGTAAAATTATTTAGTTAATCATTTTTAAATAAATTACATTATTGCTGAGCCTCATATCTTTGAGGGAAGAAAGCATGATGACAGACACTGGGTCTGTTCTGTGTACACTGTAAAAAAAAAAATTGTCAGGTAACCTAAAAAATTTGCTTCATGAGGTAACATCTAAATTAACTGGTTTTATTCAAACCAGAAATGTTATTTAATCTGACTAAATCGACCTGACAAATAAGGTTACACCAACAAAATTAGTTTCTGAAGGTTTGATCAAGTAGAATTAGAGCACGGGTCAGTCTATGCTGCGTATATTTACAGTAAGTGCCTAAAGAGTGTGGAACAGAGCAGAGGAAACTGTTTCTGGCTTCAGTTTCGCACACATTCTACAAACTCAAGTGTATAAACACAGAGCAGTGTGAGGAACAAAAGACCCAGTGTGCTCAAAATTACTCCTGCTCGCTTGGTGGACTTTATGGGCAGTGAGAAGAGAATATTTTGATAATGTTTTTATCAGTGGCCATAACAATCATATATTTTAGTATCCATATATATATATATATATATATATATATCACACACACACACACACACAGGCAAGAAAAAGTATGTGAACCCTTTGGAATTAGCTGGTTTTCTGCATTAAATGTAATCTCATCTTCATCAAAGTTACAAGTATAGACAAACACAAGTTAACAATTATAATCTTTCATGTCTTTATTGTACACATCCCATTAAACATTCACAGTGTTGTGGAAAAAATAAGTGAACCCTTGGATTTAATATCCAGTTGATCCTCCTTTGGCAGCAATAACCTCAACCAAGCTGCGGATTAGACCTGCACAACATTCAGAAGGAATTTTGGACCATTCTTCCTTACAGAACTGCTTCAGTTCAGCCATATTCTTAGGATGTCAGGTGTGACCAGCTCTCTTGAGGTCATTCCACAGCATCTCTGTTGGTTTAAGGTCTGGGCTCTGACTGCGCCACTTCAAAAGGTGGATTTTCTTTTTTTTTTAAGCCATTCTGTAGTGGATTTACACTGATGTTTAGAGTCATTGTTCTGCTGCATCACCCAACTTCTACTGAGCTTCAGCTAGCGCACAGCCACCCTGACATTATCCTGTAGGATAACTTGGGAATTCATGTTTCCCTCGATGATGGCAAGCGGTCCCGGCCCTGAAGCAGTAAAGCATCCCCAAATCATGATGCTCCCTCCACCGTACTTCACCGTTGGGATGTTTTCATGTTGGTATGAGGTGCCATTTTTACGCCACACATAGTGCTGCACGTTCTTCCCAAACAATTCAACCTTAGTTTCATCAGTCCACAAAACATTTTCCCAGTAGCGCTGTGGAGAGTCAAGGTGGTCTTTGGCAAACTTCAGGTGTGCAGCAATGTTTTTGTTGGAAAGCAGTGGCTTCCTTCATGGTGTCCTGCCATGGACACCAAGCCTGTTAAATTTTTTCTGTATAGTTGACTCATGAACAGAGATGTTAACCAGTTCCAGTGATTCCTTCAAGTCTTTAGCTGTCACTCTAGGGTTCCTTTTCCCTCATTGATTATTATGTGGTGTGCCCTTTGAGTCATCTTGGCTGGACGGCCACTTCTAGAAAGAGTAGCCACAGTACTAAATTGTCTCCATTTATAGACTGTTTGTCTAACTGTGGACAGATGAATATTTAAGCTCTCCAAGGTGACTTTGTAACCCTTTCCAGCTTTAGGCAAAGCAACAATTCTTGATCGTAGGTCTTCTGAGATCTCTTTTTTGCAAGGCATGATCCATGTTAGCAAATGCTTCTTGTGAAAAGCAAACTCAAAATGTTTGAGTATCAAAGTAGCTCTAGCCCACACCTCCAATCTCATTTCATTCATTGCATGCCAGGTTTGTCAACTCCTGACTCTAATTAGCTTTTGTTGACGTCATTAGCCTAGGGGTTCACATACTTTTTCCAAACTACACTGTGAATGTTTGAATGATGCATTCAGTATGTACAAGAACAATACAATGATTTGTGTGTTATTAGTTAAAAAAGATTGTGTTCGTTCATTATTGTAACTTAGATGAAGATCAAAAGAGATTAAGACAAAGTTAAACATAAATGCAGGTAATTCCAAAGGGTTCACATACTTTTTCTTGACACTGTATATCAGATAGATAGATAGATAGATAGATAGATAGATAGATATACAGTATACAGTATATATATATATATATATTAGTGCTGTCAGTCGATTAACATTTTTAATCATGATTAATCGCATAATTTTTTTGTAGTTAATCGCGATTAATCGCTGATTTTGCAAGTGCTGAAATTTGACACTATTTATACTTCTTTTCTTGTCAAAATGTAGTTATTTCCATCTTAGGAAAGAAAACAAAACAATATGTAGCAATATAATGCTTTATTAACATTTTCCAAACAAAGCCTTTCACAATTTTAAAACCAGATCTTCTTAATTTGGCCAGAAAACATTGTTTTTGCTTTTAAACTCTTTTTTTTTTCCTGTAGAAATGATATAAACTCAATATAAACATAGAAATGCACTAAGATATCACCAATTGAAGTAACATTAAACGTTTCCCAAAGTCTAAGTGGGAGTTTGATTATTTGAAAGAAGTAGTCTCCACATAGGTTTCATTTTCAGTGTAATGGGCATTAAATCTCTTAAACTCATCCTCCACAATATTAATCTGCCGATAGACTGTGGCTGTCTGCTTTCCTACAGCAACCGTGAAGCTGCATTCATGATTCACATCAGAGTGTCGAGTGCCACTTTGAACTCACCATGTGCCTTACATAGAAATCAAGTATTTTTCAGCCTAACACAAGTCTCCTCTGAGAGATTATTTTATTTAAAGAGAAAACAACCTCCACGGATCTATCATAGGAGAGAGTATAACAGTACTGCCCATAGAATGTCTATGGGACCGCCGCATTATGCTTTATTGGGTTAAGCTTGTAGGCTCTCTTGGTAGAAGGGCTCTGGCGCTGTGGTGTGTGCGTTAGTGTAATGACTCCAGGTGGACACATTACAAAGGTTCCGCCCTTCACACCAGTGTTTATGTTGTATTAATGGTAAATGCGTTAATCGCGATTAAGAAAAATTAAGGCGTTACATTTTTTTAATTAATCGCATGTGTTAACACGTTAATTCTGACAGCTCTAATATATATATATATATATATATATATATATATATATATATATATATATATATATATATTGTAAAAGTTTTAGATTATGGCAAATTGTGAGAATTTTACATTAAAATTAAAAAATAACTTTATTTACCTTTTCATCATTGGTTGCAATCAGTGACTCTATCCCTGTCTTTAATCTCTGGAGCTCCTGATCTGTTGACAGACAGAAATGACAAAATCATCTGTAAATACAGTTAAATACAATGATTGACAAAGAGTTGGCACTCACAAGAACATGTCATATTTGATTTATATATGTTGTTGTTTTCACATAAATGGGGAAAAACTGGTGTTACGGAAATCTCTTTGTTACGGATGTGACAGTTGCAAAAGCAGCACTTACATGATGAGGGAAAACCATCCAAAACGCTTTGAAACCTGCAGACTTTGAACTCTGAGACAGCAGTATGATATACATCAAGTCTGTATGATAAACTGAAATAAGACTGAAATCGCCATATGGCCTTGCATGATAATTAAACCACAAAAGGCTGCATTAAAAAAAATATATAGTCTGCTTTCACCGCTTCAGTCAGCGCTGCATGAGTGAGTTGCACCCTCTAGCGGGTGTGTGCAGTGCAGCAATATGAGATGATGTTTATCATATTACAATTAAAATCACAAAGTTTTTAAAAATGATCCCTTCCCAAATATTGGCTATATATGCAGAAAGTTTGAGGCATGTCACAGATCAAAGCAACAGTTGATTTATCAGAATCATGGTAAAAGAACGAGCGGTAGATGTTTGATTCTCTTATTGATATAACAATATTCATACATTTTGACATGAAGGGTTCATACCTGTCACGTCTGTAACGCATTATTATGGGTGTTTAAAGTAAAGAAGGGAGATCATTTGTTCATCATATTAACATCAATTTAAGTTAGCTTTGTAAAGAAAGTATCAACTTATTTGAATCAATATTGTTTAAGTGATACAAACTTAACCTCTAAAATTTTACAGACGTGAAACAGCACTGAAATGCAGTGACATCATGAATGTGACTCTTATTTTAAAAAGAAGTGCTGTTTTGATAAAGTAAGTGTAATTCATTTTAAGACATTCTCTTGTCTTTCTGGAAAATTATTATTGTTAACATAAAGTGAAAATAAAGAGTCCTTTGACCCCTCTTTTGCGACCATAAAATATTTTTTTATAATACGAGATGGATAAACAATGTAATTTTATTCAAAAATAATATCATCATTATTAATTTATTAAAAAATAATTATAGCACTATGATAAAGTCATATATACGTACGTATATACGCCTCTACGTGCACTGATGAGCCAAAACATTATGACCACTCACAGGTGAAGTGAATAACATTGATCAGCTCCTAACAAGTCCACATGTCAAGGTCTGGGTAGATTAGATGGTAAGCAAACAATCAGTTCTCGTAGTCAACATGTTGAATGCAGGAGAAATGGGCAGGAGTAAAGACCTGAGCGATTTTGACAAGGCCAAATTGTTGTGGCCAGATGACTGAGTCAGAAGCATCTCTGAAATGGCAAGGCTATTGGGATGCTCCCAGTCAGCAGTGGTGAGTACCTACTGACAGTGGTCCAAAGAGGGACAAACCACAAACCAGCAACAGGGTGTTGGTGTAACGTGTGCTGGCAGTGACAGGCAGACGAAGACGATAATGATGTGAAGAACCCAAGTGCAGTTTATTCATAAACGTGAACAAGAACAAAACATAAACATGAGCTAGACTTGACTTGACATGACATGGAACGACATTACACCAACATTACCTGACAAAGGACAATGGCAAACATGAGGGTTTATATACATGGACAAGGGTAACAAGACAACAAATGAACATACAGAACTATAAACAAGATAACAAGACTAATAAACCAAGAACCAATGACAAACTAGAACTGATAACGAGTTAACAAGACAATAAACCAATGAAAACAAGACACATGTACATGGAGGGAAACAGGATATCACATGACCAGGAAACACATGACTATAAAACAGGAACTACATTTAAAAAAAAAAAAGACACGAAAACCAGAACAACGCACATATACGTGACATATCCCCCCGACAAGGGGCGGCTCCCGACGCCCAAACAAAACACATAGGGTCCTTGAGGCATGGCCTAGCGAGATAGGGTGCGGGGCGTGGCCTGGCGAGACAGGGCGTGGAGCATGGCCTGGCGAAAACAGAATGTGGAACATGAGACCAGGGCAGAGCCAGTGGAAGGTGGAGCCATGAGAGGCTCGAGGGGTGGAGTCATGGAAGGTGGAGCCGTGAGAGGCTCGAGGGGCGAAACTGGAGAACTGGGAACTCGGAGAGTAGCCAAAGGCTAGAAGGGCCAGGGTGGAACCGGAGGCTCGGAGGACCAAGGCATGGCCACTTGATGTGGTAACATGGCATGACAAGGTAGGAATGGCAACATGGCATAACGTGGCCGCTCAGGCTTGCAACGCTGGCTCTGGGATGGACGCAGCTTGCAGCACTGACTCTGGGACAGACGAGGCTTGCAAAGCTGGCTCTGGAAAGGACGAGGCTTACAAAGCTGGCTCTGGGACAGACGAGGCTTGCAACGCTGGCTCTGGGACGGATGAGGTTTGCAACACTGGCTCTGGGATGGACGAGGCTTTCAACGCTGGCTCGTTGGCCGTGGCAGGCATGGGCGCTGGCTCGTTGGCCTTGGCAGGCGCGGGCACTGGCTCATTGGCCATGGCAGGCGTGGAGCACAGGCGGGCCTGGACAGTGGAGCAGAGGCGGGCCTGGACCGTGGAGCAGAGGCAGGCCTGAACCGAGGAGCAGAGGCGGGCCTGGACCAGTGGAGCAGAGGCGGGCCTGGACCGTGGAGCAGAGGCGGGCCTGGTCCGTGGAGCAGAGGCGGGCCTGTGACATGGCATGGAGCAGACTGAAGTTTGGCTGTGACAGGGCATGGAGCAGACTGAGGCTGCCTGTGACATGGCATGGAGCAGACTGAGGTGTGGCTTTGACATGGCATGGAGCAGAATGAGGCGTGGCTGTGACATGGCATGGAGCAGACTGAGGCGTGGCTGTGACATGGCATGGAGCAGGCTGAGGCGTGGCTGTGACATGGCATGGAGCAGACTCAGGCGTGGCTGTGACATGGCATGAAGCAGGCTGAGGCATGGCTGTGACATGGCATGGAGCAGACTCAGGCGTGGCTGTGACATGGCATGGAGTAGACTCAGGGTCCGGGGCAGAAGATGGCGCAAGCTCGGCAACCATGACGTGGGACCCTGGCTCGGCGACCATGACGTGGGACCCTGGCTCGGTGACCATGACGTGGGACCCTGGCTCAGCGGCCATGATGGGGAACTCTGGCTCGGCGGCCATGACGGGGGACCCTGGCTCAGCGACCATGACGTGGGACCCTGGCTCGGCGACCATGACGTGGGACCCTGGCTCGGTGGCCATGACGGGGAACTCTGGCTCAGCAACCATTGTAGGAGTGCATAGTTCCTCATCAGCCTCTCTTTCAGTGAAAGAAGAACCACTCATCCGCAGGGCGAAGTTGATGTATTGCACCAGACTGAAAGTACTCCGACCGCCAGGCATCAGAGAGAACACCAGCTTATTCAAGCCTGCCCGGAAGAAGTGTTTGAGGGTGATCCCATTAAACCCAACCTGGTTGGCCAAAGCATAGATGTCTTCTACGTATTCCTCCAGGGGCGTGGCTGTCTGACATAGGCGCATGAGCTGAACTGCTGGGTCTATAGTGTGGGTCAGGTATTCTGTAACGTGTGCTGGCAATGACAGGCAGACGAAGACGATGATGATGTGAAGAACCCAAGAGCAGTTTATTCATAAACGTGAACAAGAACAAAACTTGAACTAGACTTGACTTGACTTGATTAGACTTGACTTGACCTGGAACGACATTACACCAACATTACATGACAAAGGACAATGGCAAATATGAGGGTTTAAATACATGCACATGGGTAACAAGACAACCAATGAACAGACAGAACTATAAACAAGATATCAAGACTAACAAACCAAGAACCAATGACAAACTAGAACTGATAACGAGTTAACAAGACAATAAACCATTGAAAACAAGACACATGAACATGGAGGGGAACAGGATATCATATGACCAGGAAACACATGACTATAAAACAGGAACTAAATTTCCAAAATAAAAGACACGAAAACCAGAATAAAACACATAAAATTGACAGTTGGGTGCCCAAGGCTCATCAATGCGCGAGGGCAACAAAGGCTATCCTATCTGGTCAGAACCAACAGGAGGTCTACTGTGGCACAAGTCACAGAAATTTTTATGATGGTATCAGCCCTGCTGGCAAACTTTACTGGGACTGTACTGTATTATTACACCACTCTAATCCACGCACCTGAAACAGCTCTTTAAAATTTAGAAAGTGTAATAGGAAAGCTAAGTGTCACCACCACAAGACATTCACATGAGTTGAATGTCACATTAAACACTGAGACAAACATTAGTGGAAAGCAGAAATTAATTTTACATGCACAGATGCGATTTGCATTTATCTTTGTAATAGTTTGTGTTGTTTAAACATAAAAAGCTTAAATTTAGTGTTGAGTTTCCTCCTGTATATCTCCTCTAATACAGGGAAAGAGAACTACTTTTACTGGTACTGTTACTACTACAACACAAATGCCAACCATTCACAGAATCCAACTGCCATCAAAACTAGTGATTGACCGTATGAGTGATCACTGGTCAGTGCTGATACAATATCTAGAAAGCAGGGTAGCTGATGGCAAGTCTAATGCTGATAGAATTTAAAGGTGCAAACAGAAGCTAAATTGTTTGCTAATTGCTAAACTTTTAAATCGAAAAAACAAAAAAATGCTAATAGAAGAATAGTATTTTTGAATATATATATATATTTAAAGTGATGTACTGTACATTCACATGAGATGAAGACTGTAATAATATCAGTCTTAGAGAAAAAGCTTTTTTTATTCTACATGGGGATGAGATCAGCCATCTTGGCTTTAAAAAAAAGTTCTAAGCTATAAACCAAACAACCAGCTCCGAGTTGAATCACAACATTACAAACTTTGATATGCAAAGAAGTAAAGGTACAAGACTGTGTTCTTACCGACTTTAATGACGAAATGGACTACGATAAAGCATTGCGAATGACGCAATCAAATTAAGTATAGAAACCATACGTTTTAAGTTTATTGCAAAATATATAGATATACAAATATGGAAGTAGTTTGAAAGTGTAGGGAGACTCAATTGCATCATTCACAGTGTGTCATTGGAGTAGGCGGTCACTGCTGGGTTCATTGGCTGCAACTTCTCTGATTGGTCGATTGTTTTTCTAACCAGATTAAGGGTAATGTAGTTCTTCACCAGGAATTTCACTATTAAAAATGATTTAAACATAATGAAGTTGGACTAACGCGGACTGATTACTTGAACCGAGGCATATACCATTAATGAACAACCTTGGAGCTCATGGTAGGTCTGTCTTTAAAACTTTAAAAGTTATCGTTAAAAATCAATTTGCCTTTGGAGAAAATGTATGCGACTTTTACTTCCAGAACCTGACTGTTGCGCTCCATTACTCGCTTTACCTTGTAATCGGCCACTTTCACTTAAATCAGTCATGGTTGACTGCAAATAAAGCACTTTTACAATTACATTGGTAACTGAGAACTTTTTGTGTGATGCAGCATCTATACCGCTAGATGTCAGCGCAACATAAACAAATTTTAATAAGTAAACCTAAAGACAGCAAATGAGTAAGAGACAAATCTGATGAAATTAAATAAACAACTGTTTTACTTATTATATTTACTGATTTGTTTTATTATTATTATTCGCAAAAAAAAAAAAAAAAAGAAAAAAAGATAAAGGAAAAAAAGAAAATGAAAACAGCATTATCCATTGATTCATAGCAGAGTTTAGAACTGACACTGAAGGATAAATAGCACTGATCGGTCACATACGGGTCTGTCACTAGTTCACACACATCAGTTTTAGACTTGCCAATTAAAATCATAAAGAGCTGAACTGCTGGTAAAATTAGTCTTGGATGAGTAAATGCGCTGTGATGTGAGAGTGTAACTGTACCTCTCTCTGTACTGTCCACAGACACTGGAGCTCTGCAGAGCAGCTGAGCCTGAAGATTTTCTATCTCAGCGTTCTTAGAGCTCAACAACTGCTGTAAACTCATGATCTCTGTCTGTGTGTGAGAGAGACAGACAGAAGAACCTTTTCTGTCATTATGATATGATAAAGGGGTCATTACTACTCTGCACAATAATAAGCACAATAATAAACTATCACATAGGAGCACTGACATACTAAGGTAGTAAAAAATCAACAAGTGAAGGAATTAAATTGATTAACTTTATAAATTAAAGTTAAGATTTTGTGACTTGAATATTTAAAGGTGCACTCAGTAACTTTTTTCTTTGAGTCATCTTGGACCTACAGTGACATCTAGTGGCTTGGATGCAGCATCATTTAAAGTCAATAGTTTTCAATTTCATTAAGTATTCACAGTCAGTCATGATTACTTTAATCAATGATTGAAAGTGTCAAATAACAGGATGGTTACTGAGATTAAGTGAGTAGTATTCGGCTGGTCATGTGATTCTATCATGTGCGGACCCTCTCCATGTAGAATAAAACAGCTTTTATAAGGTTACTGATATGACTGGAGTCTTATTTTAATGTGAGTGCTCATGATTTCCTATATACACTACTGTTACTGTTCAAAAGTTTTGAAACACTTACTCATTCTTAATTATTATTATTTTATTTTTTATTTTTTTTTTTTTTTCACCTTTTAGAATAACATAAATGGAACTATGGGAATTATGTTGTGACTACAAAAAATCCAAAATAAATAAAAACCTCAAAGTAGTCACCATTTGCCTCGAATTTGCAGACAACATTTAACATTTTTAACATCAAACATTGAAGCATACGCCTTCAGATCATGAGAAACATTTCTGTCAAGTGTTTCAAAACATTTGACCGGTAGTATATATTGCAAAATTACAATTCATTTCTTTAGTAGGTAAATTTTTTAAATGAAGAAAAAGTTACTGAGTGCACCTTTAAAGTATGTGTTTGAAATAAAAGAGTTTTATGTACTATGTAGTCAAACTCCAACATTCACAACTCAAAAATCCCTCCCTAATCCACCCAGAACATTTACTGAAACTAAGCTGCAAAAACGTGCATTCACAAATATTAGCACATTAATGTATGACTACCCATGTTTAAATATCAGTGCCCACTCAGTGTTTAGTGATGTTCAGTAATATACTGTAGCTTTAAATGAGGAACAGACTGAAATGTAGGTCCTTATTCACTGATAACCTTCCCCACCGCTGAAGCTCTGGAATCTTACTCATGTATATTCAAATACACCATGTGAAGACATCTATTGTATGGCTTCAGAAGACTTTGAATATTTTGCATGAGTCAGTATGGATTATGCTAATGACACTTGGTTCTATGGTTCTATAGACACTTATGTGACAGTCGGAAGTGGTGGCAAAAAGACCAGTGTCACACTGGCGCGAATAGTAAAGCAAACCTATAGTTAGCTGACCAACAGTCCTCAAAAAGTTAACTGTTATCTTTAAATGTCGTGCTGCGCTGTTGGCTGTAAAACAAATCACAATGGCAAAAACCGAGGGCTTCACTTTCATCAGATTCCGTCAACAGAGCTGACTGGAGAAAGGAAATCATTTCCAACTCAAAGTTTGCAGTGAACATTTTGTTACAGGTATGTTATTAACTCATATCATTTTAATAATAGTATAGCTAAGGATATTTTTGTATTTATGGTGGCATTGTGTTGTACTTTTGTTTAATCGATGATTATAACTAGCTGTTTTACTGACAATACTGGGTCCAAACATAGCTAGCTTTGAACCTGAAGGCTAATTTTATTCTATATTATCTTTTAGCGATATTTAGAGAAGCTAGCTAGCGTTAACTCTCTAATCTGTCAAATCTAACACAACAGTTTGCTGGCTTTCTGCCACCACTTACTGCGCACATGCTGCAATGTTTGTAAACAACGGGTTTGGTCTATACTGTCCTTTTATGAGTTTGACAGCCCCTGGTCACTGTATGCTTTTGTGTATGAAAATAAGCAGCATGAACATTCCTCGAAATTTCAAAGAGGATCATACTGAAAGTGTGTTATGAAGCGTTTGTATGTCAGTACCTGTGTGACCTTGAGTTTCTCTTCATACTGCATCTTCTCATGTTCCAGCTGTTCAACTCGATTCTTCAGCATCTTAAGTTTGTGGAGCAGGTTCTGTAGAAACACACACTTTAAAGCCACTATCATACAATAAATAAATAAATAAATAAATAAATTTGCAGTTTCAAATAACTGTTTATTAATTATAGAGTAAATATTTTAAAGGGCTTTATAATGTAAATCATCTCTATTTTTCCCCCACTAAAAACCCTAACTACCCTTACAAAAATGTACAATGTAACAATGTTTCTACCAAAATACTACACTTACTTCAGCAACGTTTTTATAAAGTGTACAACTGTAAAATTACACTAAGTGAAAATGGGATCTCCTTCAAACACTTTAAAAAGATTTCAGTTTTTCTATCATTTTATTTATTTATTTATTTATTAACCAAGGTATTTTTTGTAAGGGCAATAAGAAAGATCAGCAAGAATAATATTTGTTTTTATATAATATAAACTATTTTATATATTATTAAAAAAATTCTAACATGACACCAATTTATTTATGCAAATTAAACAACCACAGACCAAAATGAGATTATTTGAAAATATTTACACTACCAGTCAAATGTTTAAAACACTTAAATTTGTTTCTCAAGATCTTGAAAACTTTTACGTGTAGCATTAACCCTTGTGCTTCAATCTAAAAAAGTTATTCAGAGGTCCTTAAAGGACAAGAATGTCCGTGTCAAAAAACTGCCATAATAATATTATGTTAAAATTATTTTCCACTTTCAGTTAGTTCATTGTTTTTAACCAACATCAGTCCTGATCATAACTACCAAATATTCATTCATTTTCAGGATTTTAACCCTTTAAATGCCAGTTTGTTTACATAATGCCGCTGTTGTTTTTTACACACACACACACATTTCTCAAAACACACTCTGACATCCATACCAACACACCCACATAATTTTTGCTGCATCATTTATTCAATTGGCCTGCAGTGCTCTATAATACAGCAAACATAAAATAGGAAAAAAGCATGTATTTGCTCCATAGGCTAAACATGAAAAAAAATGCCGCCATTTGGTGGAAAATATTAAAAATGTAAATTTTGAAGCCAGGGCTCTGGAATGAAAGCATAGTATCATAGAATTCATGATTTTATGCTTTTAAGGGCACTGAGATCAAATATTGCTATTTTAATGGGTTTCAATGGGGACATTTTTGTCCTGAAGGTCCTGAGTGTAACTATTTTGTGTACACAGTGTATTATAGATGTATTATAGGAACTGAGGTTGAAATATCAAAATTCCCCCCAAAATACACACCTTTGGCAGAATTTATGCTGTTGGCATTAACACAGCCAAAATGATTGAAAAAACAAAAATAAAAAAGACAAAAATGTCCCGAATGTCACACAAGGGTTAAGACTGATTTTTACTGGAATTACTGGAAGAGCCAAAACTGTTATTTTTTTTCTGTATCATTCTGGCCATATATACAGTATGTAGTGTAGTTTAATTTCTTTACATTTCTTGGTCATTACATAATTCCTCTAATTACATGTGTGTTATCTCATAGTTTTGATGACTTTACTATTATTCTAAAATGTGGAAATTAATTATGATAATATTTAGTAGGTTTGTACAAAGTAATGTAGCAAAACCATTCAAATTATGATTACTGGATTTTTTTTTTATTTTTTTTTTATGGGGGGGCACCATTCAGAGTAAAATCTAGAGACTGTTGTGTGTGAAAATTCCAGGAGATCAGCAGTTACAGAAATACTCAAACCAGCCTGTCTGGCACCAACAATCATGCCACGGTCTAAATCGCTGAGATCACATTTTTTCCCCATTCTGATGGATGATGTGAACAATAACTGAAGCTCCTGACCTGTATCTGCATGATTTTATGCACTGCTGCCACACGATTGGCTGATTAGATATTAGCATGAATTAGGTGAACAGGTAGTAGGAAGTAGGTGTGCAGGTGTTCCTAATAAAGTGCTAAGTACGTGTATAAGTTCAATAGTCAATGAACTAATACATTTGATAATAGGGCAATGTCATGTGTCACGGCATTAACCAATAAAATTTGAGAGGTGCAACCTGAAATTGATGCAACTTGCAAGAAATTAAAGTTGGCACTAAAACAAATAGCTTTGAGCAGTAATAATGTTTACTTAGGAATAACGCTATGATAAAACACCATCCCTGCTCTATAACGCATTTGAAATGTTTGGCCTAACCAATAATTCATAAGCATGGACAACGATCAAAGACTGCAGATTTAAACCTGTGAGATTCATGTGGTGCCAGCCTTTCTGCTCCACAGTGGTATTGTTTGAGTGAATCTAAACCTCCAGATTTCGGACCCACCGCTGGCTTTGGGTCAGTCAGAACAGCTTGCGTTGGCTCATGGGCAAAACCCTCTTCTGGGTCCATCTCTGCTGGCTTCTCAGGGCTCTTAGTAGAGATCTGCTGTCGAATCCTGCACATCTGCTCCTGCAGCTCACTAATCAGGTTTACTACACTCTGTCAGAGAGGAGAAGCACAGATACAGGACAGATGAAAGGAAGGGAAGAGAAAGCGGAAAGAATAGATTAAGGAAAGCAGACATGTATATGGCTTGTTCCCCTTCCTATGCGTTACTTGAATAGTTTGTATTTATTTATTTATTTATTTTTGCTAGATGTCCCAATATAGTGCATTTAAAAGTAAAAATCCCATTCATTTTATTCATAGAGAAATTTATTTTTAAAAATAACAGATTATCCTTTCTAGACCTACCATGAACTGTGAGGTTGTTAAGGTTGTTAATAATATATGCTTCTGTAGAATCAGTGTGATTTCACCCTTATTTTTTACAGTTTTCTCAATCGCTTTGGCTCATTTTTTTAAACAGTCTTAATATTCTCTAAACTGTAAGTGCAATTGTTACAACTGTTTTATGGGACATCACTCTATTCAGTGGCGGTTCTAGCTTTTATGGCGCCCTGGGTGAAACCCGCTTCAACACGCTCCCAAAGTGGTTGACCGGGTATGGGGGGGCGCCCCCTGCAAGATGCCGCCCTGGGCAACTGCACATGTCGCCCATGCCTAAATCCACTACTTACTCTATTGCAAAATATAATAACTCACCCAAAACATTTAATTCATGCTTCAAAACCTAGTTATTGTGTCAGTAAATTGGCCAATGCCGAAAAGGTTTTTTTTGTCATCGTGTGGGCCGTACTGGTCAAAATGTTTAGATGTTTTTTCACCATGGCAGTCAACCCTGGAAATGTTTGTTATATACAAATTTCATTTTTGTTCTACTTTTTTATTGACACTGACTGCTTACTGTACTATACAAGAATGTCAATTTTGTCTAGCTGAATACTAACGCAACCATGAAAAAACATTCCATGTCATAGATATTTATGGAATATACATGTATATCTGACAGATTTTGATAATTAAATGGATCATTTTGCATGTGATGGCTCACACAATGAAAGAATGTTTAGAAGTTGTGAAGATTTTGACAATTTCACTGAGATTCAGCTCATCAGTTTTGATCAGCAAGCCATGTGCATTTAGTTATTGTGCAAATTGTAGACAATCGTACTTACTCTTTTGCACACATGTGCCAAAACATGTACACTTTGCTTAAATGAATAAGAAATTCAAATCTGGTGTGAACAAGAATCTAATTGTTCAGAGATTTGAACTTAATATTTTGAAAAAATAATTCTCATTCAAGAATTGAGCCAAAGGCGATTGAGAAAAACTGTAATATAAGAATCTGCCTGAAGAGTTCATTATTTCATAAAATAATGCTAAGTACATAGTCACATTTATCTTTTTCCAAATTTTAAATACTTGGCTTCAAAATCAAAGTTTGTAATGTTGGTTTGGTTCATTGCTTAGAACACTCTATTGAATATTTCATTCAAATTCCTATGGAGAAAAATATGAATTCGAAAAATGCGGCTACTGCTGATGTAGTGTGATGAAAAAGTGACATAAAAAATTTATTATTTAGACAGATGACAAACGTTTGGCTCTGTGTACTTTATTAATATTTTAAAACCCATACAGAAATCTGATATATGGACATATACACCAAAGAGCCAAAACATTATGACCACTCACAGGTGAAGTGAATAACATTGATCATCTCCTAACAAGGCCACATGTCAATGTCTGGGTAGATTAGATGGTAAGCAGACAATCAGTTCTTGTAGTCAACGTATTGAATGCAGGAGAAATGGGCAGGAGTAAAGACCTGAACGACTTTGACAAGGGCCAAATTGTTATGGCCAGATGACTGAGTCAGAGCATCTCTGAAATGGCAAGGCTTGTGGGGTGCTCCTGGTCAGCAGTGGTGAGTACCTACTGACAGTGGTCCGAGGAGGGACAAACCACAAACCGGCGACAGGGTGTTGGGCACCCAAGACTCATCGATGCGTGAGAACAATGAAGGCTATCCCATCTGGTCTGAACCAACAGAAGGTCTGCTGTGGCACAAGTCACCGAAAATTGTTTGGGAATGGTTTAAGGAATACAATAAAGAGTTCAAGGTGTTGCCCTGGCTTCCAAATCCCGACTGAGCATCTGTGGGATGTGCTGAACCAACAAGTCCAATCCATGGTGGCTCCACCTCGCAACTTACAGGACTTGAAGAATCTGCTGCTAATATCTTGGTGCCAGATACCACAGGACATCTTCAGGGGTCTTGTAGAGTCCATGCCTCGGCAGGTCAGCGCTGTTTTGGCCGCACGCAGAGGACCAACAGCATATTAGGCAGGAGGTCATAATGTTTTGGCTCATCAGTGTATAACATGAACAGATAGGCGTGAATATCAGTATCAGAATCAGAATCAGAATCAGCTTTATTGCCAAGTATGCTTACACATACAAGGAATTTGTCTTGGTGACAGGAGCTTCCAGTGTACAACAATACAAAAACAATACAAAAACAGCAGCAAGACATAGATAATAATAAAAAAATAAAAAATAAAACTAATTATACACATACGTACAGACACACACATACACACATACACACATACACATGGGTAGTGCAAATCTAATACAATCTGTTATGTACAGTGCAAATACAAATCTGTTATGTTAAGTGCAAATGTTGTTTTGTTTTTTTTTCAGAGGAATGGAATGGCAGAAGAGGTTGGATGTGTTGGATAAAAATAAAAAAGACTAAACTGTGTATTGCACATAGTTATTGCTCAATGGGGCAATTTAACTGTTGATGAGATGGAAAGCCTGAGGGAAAAAACTGTTCCTGTGCCTGATGGTTCTTGTGCTCAGAGCTCTGAAGTGTTGGCCAGAAGGCAACAGTTCAAAAAGCTAGTGGGCAGGGTGAGTGGGGTCCAGAGTGATTTTTCCAGCCTTTTTCCTCACTCTGGAAGTGTATAGTTCTTGAGGGGTGGGGAGGGGGACAGGGGGGCAACCAATAATCCTCTCAGCAGTCTGAACTGTCCTTTGTAGTCTTCTGATGTCTGATTTCATAGTTGAACCAAACCAGACAGTTATTGAAGTGCAGAAGACAGATTCAATGACTGCTGAGTAAAACTGTATCAGCAGCGCCTGTGGCAGATTGAATTTCCTCAGCTGGCGAAGGAAGTACAACCTCTGCTGGGCCTTTTTCACAGTGGAGTCAATGTGGGTCTCCCACTTCAGGTCCTGTGAGATGGTAGTGCCCAGGAACCTGAATGACTCCACTGCTGCCACAGTGCTGTTTAGAATGGTGAGGGGGGTCAGTGTTGGGGTGTTTCTCCTAAAGTCCACAATGATCTCCACAGTTTTGAGCGTGTTCAGCTCAAGGTTGTTTTGAATGCACCAGACAGCCAGCTGTTCAGCCTCCCTTCTGTATGCAGACTCATCATCATCTCGGATGAGGCCGATGGCAGTGGTGTCGTCTGCAAACTTCAGGAGCTTTACAGAGGTGTCCTTGGCAATGCAGTCATTGGTGTAGAGGGAGAAGAGTAGTGGGGAGAGCACACATCCCTGGGGGGCACCAGTGCTGATTGTACAGGTGCTAGAAGTGAGTTTCCTCTGTCTCACAAGCTGCTGCCTGTCCGTCAGAAAGCTGGTAATCCACTGACAGATAGACATGGGAACAGAGAGTTGGTGCAATTTATTCTGGAGTATAGCTGGGATGATGGTGTTGAAAGCAATGAAAGCAAATCAAATGATTTCATGACCACAGACGTCAGGGCGACAGGTCTGTAGTCATTAAGTCCTGTGATTTTTGGTTTCTTTGGGACAGGAATAGTGATTGAGCATTTGAAGCAGCATGGGACTTCACACTGCTCCAGTGATCTATTGAAGATCTGTGTGAAGATGGGGGCCAGCTGGTTAGCACAGGATCGAAGACACGCTGGTGAGAAGCCATCTGGGCCTGAAGCCTTCCTCGTCTTTTGTTTCCAAAAGATGCGGCTCACATCATCTTCACAGATCTTAAGTGCAGGTTGAGTAGCTGGAGGGGGAGGAGGGGGGTTGCAGGAGGTGTTGGTGTTTGTGTGAAGGTCAGAGTGAGTGTGGGGTGTGAGATTGGGCCTTTCAAATCTGCAGTAGAACACATTCAGGTCGTCAGCCAGTTGTTGGTTTCCTACAGGGTTGGGGGTAGGAGTCCTGTAATTTGTGAGTTGTTTCATGCCACTCCACACTGATGCAGGGTTGTTAGCTGAAAACTTGTTTTTCAGCTTCTCAGAGTATCTACTTTTAGCCACTCTGATTTCCCTGTTCAGTGTGTTCCTGGCCTGATTGTACAAGACTTTATCCCCACCCCTGTAAGCATCCACTTTGGCCTGATGAAGCTGCCTGAGCTCTGCTGTAAACCACGGTTTGTCATTGTTGAACTTTAAATAAGTCCTAGTAGGAATGCATATATCCTCACAGAAACTGATATATGATGTAACAGTATCTGTGAGCTCATCCAGGTCTGTGTTTGCAGCCTCAAAAACACTCCAATCCATGCAATCGAAGCAGGCTTGTAGTTCCTGCTCTGCTTCATTGGTCCATCTCTTTACAGTCCTTACTACTGGCTTGGTTGATTTTAATTTCTGCCTGTAGGTTGGAAGAAGATGAACCAGACAGTGATCAGAGAGTCCCAAAACTGCTCTAAGGACAGAGCGATATGCATCCTTTATTGTTGTGTAGCAGTGATCCAGTATGTTCCTGTCTCTGGTGGGGCATGTGATGTGCTGTTTGTATTTGGGCAGTTCACGTGTGAGATTTGCTTTGTTAAAATCCCCAAGAATAATAATAACTGAGTCCGGGTATTGTTGTTCTGTGTCTGTGATTTGATCAGCCAGCTGTTGCAGCGTTGTGTTCAAACATGCATTTGGCACGATATACACACTCGCCAGAATAAATGAGGAAAACTCCCGCGGGGAATAGAAAGGCTTATGTTCATAAAGAGCGCTTCCAAATTAGGACAGCACATCCTCTTTAACGTTGTTACATCTGTACACCAACTTTCATTGATATAAAAGCATGTTCCACCACCTCTCGTTTTCCCCGTTAACTCCGTGATGCGATCCGCTCTGAACAGCTGGAAGCCTGGCAGATGTAACACGCTGTCTGGAATTGCTTCACTCAGCCAGGTTTTTGTGAAGCACAAGGCAGCAGAGGTTGAAAAGTCCTTGTTTGTGTGGGTGAGGAGATGTAGTTCGTCCGTTTTGTTAGGAAGAGTGCAGAGATTCGCTAAATGAATACTCGGCAGCACTGTTCGAAATCCGCGCCGACGGAGTTTGACCAGCGCACCGGCTCGACTCCCTCGCCTGCGTCTCCTGAACAACAAAGTCGCGCCTCCAATTAAAATGTCTAGCAAAAAGTCTGAATATTCAAAAACTGGGAAAAGATTGTCTGGTACATGCTGTCGAATATTCAGCAGTTCATCTCTGTTAAAACTGACTGGAAAAAGATTACTAAACACAGGACAAACAAACAAAAACAACAAAAGAACTGAGGAGCTCCACACCGAGGCGGCCATCTGCGGCGCCATCATGATGATTAGGAATCAATCAATATACTTATGAATATTAATTAGGTTACATGCGGATAATGTCAAATAATCTTTTACTGTTTTAAAAATGTTCATTTTAGATGACCAGTTCAAGAGCTCCAATATAGGTTTGGTTTCTTTTTAAATGCCCTATTTTTGCAGTTAGGTCAGTCTCCAGGTTTAACAGGCTGGAACATTTCAGTATTATTCAAGTACATCATTCAACAGCACATTTATAAGCCTGAAACAAACCACAATGAGAAAACATCATGCTGTCTGCTAACATCAGCCTTTCTAAAATCATCTTCTTTAGAAGAGTAAATATCTCACTGACCCATTTCATACATCCAAGGACTCCAATATAGAGTTTTTGTTAAAGAGCCAAGTTACTGCATTTCTTTTCCAGGAGTGTGGGCAATCAGGATTTGAACACAAACCAGTTCCCAATGTACCGTTTGAAATAACATCATCGTCTGGTTACTAATCTTTGAAAACATATCAAGTTATCGCATAATTCGACGCATACAGTTCTCGTCAGTTGGGGAACTTGGCTTTCCTGTATGTACCATAATGTCCCCAAAAGCAGAGACAGAAATAACATTTACTTCCAAGTAAAGTTAAAATGTATCAAATTCAAGCATCTGCAGTCAAAATGAGAAAACAATACATTGCAAAACTTGATTTTATCTATGAGGAATTGATTGGATTGTAAAAAAGTGGGTCATCCATACCAGAATTGAGCCAGGTTCTTGGAATGGAAGGGTTAATAAGACAGCTAAATGGAAAGACCGTGTATTTAGAAAGTAAATAGTACATTTTGATTCAGCGTTGACTGTAAATACAGCTTTAAACTTAGGGTGTTTTCACACCTGGCTCGTTTGGAGCATTTGTTTCGGAACTTGGTGTGTTTTCTCCCTTAGTTTGGTTTGTTTAGTTATATATGAACACAGCAGTCGCACTCGGATCCGCACCAAGATAATCAGTCCACAACCACCTAGACGAGGTATATCCTTAATAATAAATCATCTGATTTATTATAATACAGAAAAATTTACTTGAATTCAATTCCATGAATCTCAAAGGATTTGTAAACATTTGTATGTCACAAAAATTTACAAATGTAAAAGTGTTTGGCTGTCCATACGTTGATATTTTGTGCATCTATCCAAACAAATATAAATGTGCATGTGCTAAAAACACACTTTTTGCATGAATACCTATGAACACTAATATGAGATCACACTGTCACAGAGGTAACATATGTGTACTATGTCCAGCACGTGGACGGACAAAGTTTCATGTGAGATGCCACGAGACACTAACAACATGGAAACTTGATGACTGGCCTATGTATAGCAGAGAGAAGAGTAAGACCCCATGAGAGACAGAGAAAGAGACAGAGACAGAGAGAGTGCATGGCATGCTGTTGGAATGTCCACTAGCAGATTGATGTCATTCTCTGTGTGAAGTTCAGGAGTTGTCAGAGCTCACGCTGAGGTCATTTTTTATATATTTCATGCAAAACAACTCTCTAGCTATTTGTCAGTTAAACTCGGCTTCATGATCCTTCTCATGACTGAATGTCATGTGACAAAAACTACCTTCATGCCTGTAATATGTCTATGTTCCTTTAGTATTTTTAAATTAGAGGTACAACATAACTGCACAAACACATAAAACTCATGTCAGCACACCGTAAAGCAAGAGACAAGGTATAGTTTACATCAACCAACATAGTTCTTAACCATAATAGTCAATCTGAACATAGTAATTACATGAACAAAGCCCACAGTCAATTAAAAGACCCAAATTTGCCAAATGTGTTGACATGTCCAAAAAAAAAAAAAAAAAAGAAACACTGGCATGATCTTCCACAAGCACTCTTTTCGGCACTTAACAGGTAACACTTAAAACACGTAATAAAGTTGACAAAACTTTGTAAAATTTAAAAAAAAAAAATCCTTATTTTAAATGCTTAATGCAGCAGTCATGTCTGGATAGATTATTATGGTCAGGATCTAAAGTTAACATTTATACACACACACACACACACACACACACATTTGCCCAATTTCAATTGATTTGTTTGTAACACCTTACATTAATGTGCCCATTAAGGGTTTATAAAGGGTTTCATTAATGACTAATAAGCCATTTACAAATGTATTATAAATCACTGATATGCGGTTATAACAACATGTTTACAAATGGAGACTTTCATTCAAAATATTTAACCAAATGGTGAGCCATTTTACTTAAAATGTTATAAATGCTTAATAACAATGTATTTAACATTAGTAACCTATGAAAATATGCATTAATGTAAAGTGGACACATATGAAGCATGTATTAAGATGTAACCAACATTATAAACCTTATAAAGAGTTTCATTAATGACTAATAAGCCATTTATAAATTGCATTATATGCATTATAAATCATTAATATTCAGTTGTAACAACATAAATACAAATGTAGACTTTCATGCAAAACTTGCCAAATAGTGAGCCATTTTACCTCAAATGTTTTAAATGCTTAATTACACTTATTTAACATTAATAACCAATGAAAATGTACCTTAATGTAAAGTGGACACATTTGAAGCACTTATTAAGAAGTTGACAACATTAGAAACCTATGGTTTAATGGTCATCAGGCTTTATATGATATATGCTGTGAATGAGCATGAAGTCCTGAAAAGTATTTTTGCAGAGGACTTTAGGTACTAGGACTAGGTAAATTGAGACAGCACTCGGAGAAGCACCATTCTTTTGACATCAACGTGACAAGGAAATTGACAACACAAGTGAGTCAAGACATTACAGTTATAATTATAAACACAAAGTGTATTGTAGCAAAATGACAATTATTTTAATCTCACTATGATTGTCTATTTTTCTGCATTGTGAAAACTCATAAATTAGGGTAAGTTATGTTTTTGAGAAAGTTAAAGATTTGCACAATTTAAATTGCAACCAATTCCCAGTCCACTTTCCTGTGTTTTGCCTCACACCATATGATGACACCGTGTTTACCAAAAAAAAAAAAAAAAAAAAAAAACACTCATTACTTCTCAGTCAACACTTCTCAACCATGTGCCCACTCTTTTGAATCAAAAAACATCCTTCACTGATTCTGTCATGATAATGTCTATGTTGTAGCCCAGCCATATTCTAACATTAGAGATTAACTATCTTGAGCACAATCTGAAACTTTAAGGGAATTATTAGGATTCAATATAGATCTCATCAGAGTTGTACCTCAGCTTTATGTTGCCTCTCAGTACTGGAAATGTGTTTATCCTCCATATCCACCAGCTTGTGTTTGAGACAGGACACCTCCTCCATCAAACTGCACTTCTGTGACTCCAGACAACTCCTGCTCACAAGCTCCTGTGACAGGACACGCAGTCAAAATGAGACAAACTACGCAACTGTACACTTCACAGGGCACAAAGTCCCTGCAAACAAATCTCTGGACTTTGTTGAGCCTCGGTCCCACAATGGCTAAATATACACGGGTTATGAGGGTTATATTTACCACAGAACTGACACATGTGAGAGAGAGAGAGAGAGAGCGAGAGAGAGGGAGAGAGAGAGGGATCATTGTGGGAAAAGTGCTTGGGGGGGGGTCAAAGAACTTAAGTAACTGCACTTCATTTTTATACTTAATTTAGCTTTTTAGGAGATTGTATAATATTAAAGCTGAATATATGTTAGTCACTAACATTTCCATGAAAAAAAAAAAAAAAAAAATCTTAAAATACTTCTTAATCCCTAAATATATTTCATGGCTCAAATCTATCCTCTTAAAAAATATATACATTTTTGTCTGTCTTGTTAAGTTAAGTCACTTTTAAAAAATTTTTTTTTTTTTTTTTTTTTTAAGAGAGATCCATTTCTATGTGAAAAATGGCTATGATCATTGCATGGTTGGTAATCTGATTCAAAAGTAATTAGTTACGGTAATCTAGTTACTTTTAAAATTTAAAACATATTACATTTTAAATTATTGTAATCAGGTTACAGTTGACTTTGAATTAAGGTAATTACTTTTAAATACATTACTTGGGTTACACATTTTAAAAATAATATTATGTATGTATAACACATTTAAAGGTGCACATAAAAATGACAGCACTATTTTTTGAAGTATGTCAAAGTATGGCTTGGATGCTGCATCATTCAAACACAGTAGTTTTCAGTTACCAATGTCACTGTAGAAATGTACTAAGCACAGTTAACCAGGATTAATTTAATCCATGAATTAAAGTGTCCAATAACAGGGCGTTTACTGTGATTAAGCAATTAGTATTCAGCTGGTCATGTGATTCTAACATGGCTGCCCCCATGAGAGCGCCCCTGACCCATGTATAATAAAAGAGCTTTTATATGTTTCTAAGATGACTGAACTCTTCATCTCACATGAGTGCTCATGATTTTTGCATATGTTTTAAAATTACAATTAATTTCTTTAGAAGTAAAACTTTTTAAATGAGGAAAAAAAAAATGACTGAGTTCACCTTTAAAAAATGAATTCATACAGTATGTTCATGTATGTCTGTTTGTTTTTCTGTGACAGTGTACAACAATGAACATGGAAAAAATATAGATATTATTTTGAATTTGTTGAGCAGAAAAAGTGTGAAAAGTGCTTTTGAAAGTAACTTAAAAAGTAAAGTGGGTTACTTTTTGAGTAACTTACCCAACCGGATGATCAGTCTATTTACAACTATATTTAAGGTTCAAACAACTATAAAATGCTGTGACAGAATTTAAGTTTTACATTTTTTAGGTAGCAGGTCTCAAAAAATAAATAGGACATCTGTTAATCACACAGGAAATCGACGTGTTGGCTCAGAATTTTGTTTTCACCCAAATTTGGACCCAATGTTCGTAATTCCTCCACCATGCAGCGAATGTTCATTCTCCGAAAATTGCCCATGCTGTCCTTAACGTCACATCCTTTTTCATCTCCAGTTAATAACGTTCTTTTTAAAATGACAGTACTCTGCTCTAAGGAGTGGGTGAAATACCAGTTGCAGTGTTGCCAGATCTCGCAAGAGAAACAAGCAAACTGGTCTGATAAAACAAGCCCAAAATAAGCCACTTGCCTCACCAAAATAAGTTAAATTAAGCCATTACATTTTTCTGGTGTGGTGAATTTATCAGCATAAAAATTGTAACAAGCATACAGTTAATTAAAGTATATATTTATTTACAGATCTGCTTCTCAATAAAAACTTGGCAGCATCAAATCTGTATTAATGCATCATATCTAACAAATAATCAGTGAAGACTTGGAAACAATTGAGAAATTTACTTTTTACCCCTAATAATGTTTTCCTTGTATCTGGATTAGCAGTACATGTGTATGTACACTAGGTATGTAGAAATTATACATAGTTGTTAAAAAAGGTCTTCATTTATATAATGCGACATAAACAATGGACAATTAGGCAAAGAAATGTGTGATGGTTTCCTTCTGGGTCAAAGCACATGCTTTTTCGGGCAACATGAAGTGGTGTGGTACCAAAAAATTACTGTGATAAACTCTTTGGCCTTTAGTTTCATATATATATATATATATATATGTTTTTAACAAAATTAACCGGTTATAACCGGTTACCAGCTTTTAAAAATAAAGTTTTCACTCCAGAACAATTGAAAATCACTTCGTTCCTGTTTTCAGTTACGCTCTGCAAAAATTTCTGTTGGTTTTCGGTTTTCATTCCTTGAACTGTTTTCAGTCTCTGGTCAAGACATTGAGAAAACTGTGCTTTAAAAGTTACTTTAAAAGGAAAATCTTCTCTGTCTGATATTGATTTTATCATGAAAAAAGCTTTTTTTTATTTTTAAATATGTAAGAATAATTATTAATTGTTATATTATTTTGTATTTATTTGTTTGTATTTTACTTTTTCTCAAGTATTTTTTTGACTATAAGTCAGTGGTGTAGTTGTGACTGAAGAGCTGGGCATACTGTGAGTTTATCAAGTCAGCAGTAAAATATGACAACACGGGTCAAATAAATTGTGCTTTTGTAGCTCAGAACATACTTAAAAAACACCTCTTTTCATTTTACTTTAGCTCATTTATCAGGCTGGTCCAGCTAGTGCACATGCGCTTTCTCGAGTTAACTGACAGGTGATGTCTGTATGTAAAAGGGGATTTTTGTTTTTTACATGGTACCGTATGTAATATTGTAATACGATATGTAACACCCCCCATATTGGGTGTTCAAATTTCTCACATTAATTTTGATACAAGTGGTTCGTCTCTTGCTTTTAAGGCAATAAGCACTATTCTGTCACCATTTTCTGTAATGCTACTCTAAAACAAGATATATTATGAAAAGGGCTACACAAATAAATAAAACAAAGAAAATAAAAGACTTTTAACACAGCACCCATCCTTGAAGTATAATTTCTCAGTAGTTTTTACAACCCTTAGAAAAGTGCATTACATCTGAGTGCAGTAAACAGAGAGAGTGATCAAACGCAAACAGATGCTTCATGTAGATCCATAAAATTAAGAGTTAAAACCTAAATGAAAAACATATTGAAAGTTGGTGTAAATAATAAAAGCAGCGTTTCATCTTGTCTTTGATCTTGATGGTTAAATTCAGACACTGAACAGAAATCAATTTTACACAGAAGTCCGATAAAAGAAAACATTTTTTTTTTTTTTTTTTTTTTTACAATGTCAGTAGATCGTACTAGGGAGTTTTAGTGAGCTTTGAGCCTTTCTGAGACAGCATGTGGAAAATATTAGGCCCCTGTCACTGGAATTGGATTTGCGTTTGAAGGCCAAAACCTCATAATGACCACAAGGCACATGTACTAAAATAAGCTTCCCGTCTGAGAGACTGAACGCTTGAGATTTAATCAGCCTGAGAGATTTTAAAAGCAAAGGCCAATTAAACAGAAATGTGCAACTGGGTGTTTTTTCAACTATCGGCAATTTTGGCTCTGTGGACCTTAGGAGATAACTCTTCCTTAAAACACACTTTTGACACTCTCACTAGTTTATTTAATTTGTCAACAGTGTAAATATCATTTTTGTTTTTGTCCTGTAAAAACATATGTAAAAAGAAAAAAAAATTCTCTCTCACACACACACACATACAAATATTTGGTTTCTGTTTAATTATATACAGATTTATTATAGGTTAAAAAATAAGAATTATTAATTCATGATGGATTTTCACATTTTAGATAACTTTCTGGGTCTGGGACAAGGAAAATAGTAACATTTATACATAAAAGGCATTTAACTTTGTGTATCAAATATGATACACAACATTTGACGGCTCTGCTTTCACTCTCTGTTCAAGCTGATGAGCCAAACAACATATGGTATATAAGTTTCACATGTTTACGGCACCATCTAGTAGTTATTTGTGTGTGTGGGGGGGTGGGTGGTTTCAATGTTTATATCGATCTACTTGCACAAAAAGTTTATTTTTATAAAGTAAAAGTGACAGTAATGATTATATTGTTACTGATATATAAAAATGAGTATTTGCTGAATATAAGCGACTTGTGCTTGGTTAAAATTTTGTATATTATTTTATTGAAAACCCCCCTTTTAAATTAATGTATTAAATATGATACAACAGACTTTTGAGGCATATCTCTCAATCACCACATGCTTTGAAAATTCTGATATATACTTTTTGTAAAATATATTTAAAGTGTGAACTAATAATTCTTTGTATTTTTATATATGCAGCCTGCTCTGTCATTACACCTCGTCCTATGCCACACCGCAATATTAATACACTAAAATGATGATAAATAACAGTAAAATGTAGAAAACAGAGCAATTACAGACAGAACAGTCTGTTTATTGAACGCAACTCATTTTCTCACATAAGCTCTGTAACGCATTCTACGGTAAACCCTGAGGGGATAAATACACAATCACATATGCAGGGCAAAGTTATTATAATAATAATTATATAATAATAATCATATAGCCAAAAACCCACCCATTAAACAAAGGTGATGCAGTTTTTGTTAATCATGGGCAGTCTGTCAAATCTTATCATGGCACACACACACACACACACACACACACACAAATACTGTTGACTTAAATGTTGAGTTCTGCTAAGTCCATCTTACCCAACGTTTTTTTTAAGGGAGGATATCCTTCATTGGAAAATAATCTTTTGTATACATTAATTGAATACAATTTTCTAAACTCATTTAAATGTTATTAGGAATCTAACTACAATTGTATTTTACACTACAAGTGAGTGAGACGTAAAAAAAAAGAAAAAAGAAAACTGTTACTTACCATAAACAAAGCTGCCTACACTACTTGCAGCTGTTGTCGTGGTGCTTGCACTGTAGTGTAATTGTACTTGGAATGATGTACTTTTGTCATGAGATTCCAGTGTAGTGTCAATTGTGTCAACTGGGTGTTAAAAACACAACTTCATAAAGATACAACCTAACTCACCTGCAAGATTTATTGCCGTTCTTTGATCCAGGACCTCATAGTTGACTAATTAAGCACTGCCTCAAGGTTTATGAGATTTCTCCTCTGACTTTGTAATTTATTTTTAATTGCGCTAGACTGCAGTACAGTGTTATGTTTATTAACAATAAAACAGTGCTTTGAATATTACTGGGTAAACCTATAAAACTTTGTTGTTTTTAACATGGTAACCTTAATAAGGTTAGAAACAATTCTGTGTTCATTCACACTGCACCTACAGTAATTCCTAACACCTAATAATTTATCATCTCTGATCTTTAGGGTCCTTTTGCAAGTAAAGATATTGGATGAATTTGTTCAGACAGTGTTAATCAGACTTCAGATTTCAAAGTACATATGGATTGGTTTTATCGAGTTTGTAAAAATGGATGTAAAATTTCTGATATCATGTTTTTGTTTTTCAGAAAACAAAACAGATTTGGAAAAAAACAATGCTGCCTGTCTGAACAAAGTAAAATAATCTTTTAATATTATCTGAAATAAATATTGGCAGTACCTGCTGAAGCATCTCCTCAGTGGAGTTGAGCTTGTGTTGATATTCCTCAAGAGAACTCTCCAAATCTCTGATCTTCTCACCTTGAGCTTCAACCTGATCTGTCAACACACTCACCTGAGAAACAGGTTCAAATTCAGTTAAATTAGCCAAAGTACAACATCTCTGTCCATTGTCCTGCCCTTAAACTTACTTCCAGGTTTAAGAGGAAAAAAATACTTCTTGAAACGCTTATTATTTTACTACAGTATGAGTCAGACTGATGACACCAGTGGGTTAAACAATTAAACTATTGAGACTGTATAATACAGTCCAGGATATTGTCGTCAGTCCAGTCTATCAGGAATAAACATTTAAGTGCTCATACTTGCTCTGCACTTAAAAGCAGCACACAAACTTTATATCAAAAACCCAACAAGCCAGGACAGGACTAATCTGTATGGCACTGACTGTTCCCATAAAACACCACAGCCATCTGTACTCAAAAAAAGGCTTTTTTTGAGTTATCTTAACCTACAAACCAAGAATGTGTGTAGTACTGTATGTCTTTACATGTAAGCAGCTGAAAAGGGTTAGTTAAGGGGTTAGATTGTGTGGGCAGTTTGTGTAGCTCTAGCCTAGTTAATAAAACTACACTTATAAATCTACTCACACTGCCCAAAACATCAAAATCAAATTCAGGAAGTTACAGTATCTTACTTAGAACTAATTAAGGTTCGAATTGCTACCTTACAGATTTATTTCTACTTGATCTAATCCATTAAAAAAAAAAAAAAAAAAAAAAAAAACTCTTTATGGTGTAACCAAGTTTTTCAGGTTGATTTAGTGATATTAAAGCCCTGTTCAGATGGGATTAGGATTAGTACTGTACATATGTCTGTAAAGTAATTATTACTGTGGACGTCTGTAATGTTTACCATTGATTCGGGCGGGCTAAGCAATCCCAGAGATGGGTGTGTCTACTGGATTTACACACTGATGCCACAAGTAACTTACCCATCAGAAAGAAGAAATGAGTAGAAATTGTTTGGAATATCTAGCAAAGTACAACAGAACTGGTGACATTAACAAGCCAGTAATCCTATATTACACTCTTGAATTAAAAATATGGATAACACATTCACATTATGTAATTTGTCTCTCCGGAAAATATTTTCCAAAATGTGGGGCTGCCGTGTCCAAACAACAAACTTCAACACAACTTCTCCCCTTCAATCTGCTCAAATCACAAAATTATATGCTTGTGTAGAATATGGTTCTTTTCCGAAACTAAATAAAACACGCTTGTTTTCTTCTCTTTTACATGGGTAAATAAACAATCAAAAGTATAAAAGCATTATCTCAAGTTGTGAAGTGTGTTTTTTTTTTGGTTTTTTTTGGCACAACATAAGCTTCAGACACTTGAAGAACTTGTGAAACAGTTAAAGGGCTCACAGGCTGGAAAGTGCAGATTCACTGGCCATTTACCAGAATATCAGTTCACACAGGATTAGTAGAACTAGTGGTTATTTTTACCAGCCGTTTTTCAGGAGGTAAAAGCATCTGTAATCTTTACCGGCACTGAAGCATTTGTAAGTCTGCACAAGTATTTACCAGTCTGCCTGGAAATAAAGTCATGTTTAAAAGGTACTGGTACAATGAGTACTTTTGAGTAAGAACTAATCCCTGAATTTGCCAAAATTTGCCTGGGCCTCATTTCCCAAAAGCATTATAAGTCTAAGTCTAAGCTCATAGAATCCATCTTATGATTCATCTTAGTTTTTGTGGCCCATTTCCCAAAGCCATCGTAACTTAAGTAGTACTTGAAAATGGTCGTAGATTTACGAGTGCTCTGGAGTAATCTTTGAGCTTTAAGACCATCGTAAGGAGACAGACTAATGCAGTCACCTGCAGGACAATCGCGAAATTACATTTAACCCTCGTGCGTCAATTTAAAAAAGTTACTCAGAGGTCCTTAGATGACAAAAATGTCTGCGTCAAAAAACTGCCATAAAAATATTATATATTAATATTATTTTCCACTTTCAATGACTTTTTTAACCAACATCAGTCCTGGTCATAACTACCAAAAATTCATTCATTTTAAGGATTTTAACCATTTAAATGTCAGTTTGTTTACATAATGCCCCTGTTGTTTTTTACACGCACACACACACACACACGTTTCTCAATACACATACAAAACACACTCTGACATCCATACCAACACACCCACACAATTTTAGCTGCATCATTTATTCAATTAGCCTGCAGTGCTCTATAATACAGCAAACAGAAAATAGGAAAAAAGCATGTATTTGCTCCATAGGCAAAATATGAGAAAAATGCCGCCATCTGGTGGAAAATATTAAAAATTAACATTTTGAAGCCAGGGTTCCGAAATGAACGCATAATATCATAGAATTCATGATTTATGCTTTTAAGGGCACTGGGATCAAATATTGCAAATATTGTTTTAATGGGTTTAAATGGGGACATTTTTGTCCTGAAGGTCCTGAGTGTAACTATTGTGTGTACACAGTGTATTATAGATGTATTACAGGAACTGAGGTTGAAATACACACCTATGGTGAAATTTATGCCGTTGGCATTAACACAGCCAAAATGATTGAAAAAACAAAAATGAAAAAGACAAAAATGTCTCGAAGGTCGCACAAGGGTTAATACAATTGAAAACAGTGAGAAAACATGAGACTTTAAAATCAGTTATTTTTAAGTTTTATTTATTTTTCATAAATCAACAATAAAAAATAACAATAAATAAATGCATAAAGTAGACAAATAAACAAATATACACTCACGTAGCACTTTATTAAGAACACTATGGTCTTAATAAAGTTCCTGACATGGTCTTCTGCTGTTGTAGCCGATCCGCCTCAAGGTTTGACACATTCTGAGATGCTATTCTTCTCCCCACAATTGTACAGAGTGGTTATTTTGACTTTGCTCTGTTGACCTCTCTCATCAACAAGGCATTTCCATCTGCAGAACTGCCACTCACTGGATGTGTTTTGTTTTTGGCACCATTCTGAGTAAATTCTAGAGACTATTGTGCGTGTCATGGCTCGTCATCCTTGTCTTCTCTTCCTCTCTGTCACCCAAGGGTGCTCTCACCCCCATCACAATGTTGTGCAATATTGACCCTTATTACTTTGGGGAGCAAAGAGCAGACCTCCACTTGATGGGAGAATCTTCCTAAAATGCAGCCTACAGCCTACTTTGCACTCCGCTAACAACACGGTGAACCTCGTTAAATTTCATATGTGCTTGATCATTGGCAGGATCAATCAAAGGGCCTCAGTGGCTAACTGCAGTCCGTTAACATATGTCTTCACTGACCCATAAAGCAATTGCACCTCACAGAATTTGTGAAAATGCATCTAATGAACAAAGCAGTGATTGTCTACAGGTAATAGATTGTTTTGCACAAAATTATCACAAAACTATATTTAATTTTGTAGGTATTTAGGTAAAATTTCTGAAAATAAATGTAAACATTTCCCAGCAAAGTCAATTATAAGTATTTCTAAACTTGCGCACAAATGTAATTAAGTTACAATGACACTACACTGTCACATCTCAGCACTTCACATATATGGAGAGGGACTCTCTGAAAGAAATAGTTCCCCCAAAAATGAAAATTCTCTCATCATTTACTAACCCTTATTGCATCCCGGATGTGAATGACTTTCTCTCTTCAGTAGAACACAAATTAAGATTTTTAGAAGAATTTCTTAGCTCTTTTGGTCCATACCATGCAAGTGAATGGGTGCCAACATTTTAAAGAAAATCACATAGGTCAGCATAAAAGTAATCCATATTTTTACTATAAATTCTCCTCCCTGCTCAGTCAATCTCCACTTTAACTTTAACATTCTTCTTTTGTTTTTAGTGATTCACATTCTTCATGCATACGCCCCCTACTGGGCAGGAAGAATAATTTCTAGAAAAAATGGACTTAAATATTGATCTGTTTCTCACCCACACCTATCATGTCACTTCTAAAGATATGGATTTAATTACTGGAGTCTTATGGATTACTTTTATGCTGCCTTTATGTGCTTTTTGGAGCATAACAATTTTGGCCACCATTCACTTGCATTGTATGGACCTACAGAGCTGAAATATTCTTCTAAAAACCTTCATTTGTGTTCTGCAGAAAAAAGAAAGTCATACACATCTGTGATGACATGAGGGTGAGTAAATGATGAGATATTTTTCATTTTTGGATGAACTATCACTTTTAGTAACTCTTAAAGTGTGTCCTCGCACGTTCATGTTAAGAGCAACTTTGGGAAATGCAACATAAAAAATAAACAATTTTCATAAAATCGCTCTTAGAAAACGCTCTTAAATGCTATGATCAAGCGTTATTGGGAAATGAGGCCCAGGTCTGTTGCATCAAATCAGGGTTTTGTTTTAATAGTAGCAAGTAAACTAGATATCCATGAGCAGAACTATATTCTGCTTAGTTTTCCGACTTATGTCTGTGAAATAATTGGTACATATTACTATTGGTTGGACAGAATTTCTGAATTCTGTTTTCTATACAAATGGTTTCAGATTGAAACACTGCTGTGAATTCTGTGAAATTATTTGATGTTTTTTTCATGCTGGTCTGTTTTTGTATTTTGGATTGAGCTGCCTCTAAATGGCACATAAAAACATAACAAACTGTGGTTTCCTCTTAAGTAAGTGGGCAGTTCTTGTCCAGAAAAAAGTGCAAAGTGGACCAGACTGTACATACTACTTACCTTTAAATATGCAACATTTAAAAGAGAAACAAAACATGCTTTCACAATACTGCTAAACGTGTGGTTCAGTATTCATACATTACATGCCCAACCAGAGACAGAAATATACTGGATCACTGCTACACAACAATAAAGGATGCATATCGCTCTGTCACTAGAGCAGCTTTGGGACTATCTGATCACTGTCTGGTTCATCTTCTTCCAACCTACAGACAGAAATTAAAATATGCTAAGCCTGTAGTAAGGACTGTAAATAGATGGACCAACGAAGCAGAGCTGGAACTACAAGCCTGCTTTGACTGCACTGATTGGAGTGTTTTTGAGGCTGAAGATACCAATCTGGATGAGCTCACAGATACTGTTACATCATATATCAGTTTCTGTGAGGATATGTGCATCCCTACTAGGACTTATTTAACATTTAACAACGACAAACCGTGGTTTACAGCAGAACTCAGGCAGCTTCGTCAGGCCAAAGAGGATGCTTACAGAGTTGGGGATAAAGTCTTGTACAATCAGGTCAGGAACACACTGAATAAGGAAATCAGAGTGGCTAAAAGAAGATACTCTGAAAAGAGTACGACCCTGCATCAGTGTGGAGTGGCATGAAACAACTTACGAATCACAGGACTCCTGCCCCAACCCTGTGGTGGACCAACAACTGGCTGATGACCTGAATGTGTTCTACTGTAGATTTGAAAGGCCCAATCTCACACCCCACACCTGCTCTGACCTTCACTTCACACAAACACCAACACCTCCTGCAACCCCCCTCCTCCCCCCTCCTGCTACTCAACCTGCACTTAAGATCTGTGAAGATGATGTGTGCGTTGTCTTTCGAAAACAAAGGATAAGGAAAGCACAGGGCCCAGATGGCGTTTCACCTGCATGACTTAGATCCTGTGCTAACCAGCTGGCCCCCATCTTCACACTGATTTTCAATAGATCACTGGAGCAGTGTGAAGTCCCATGCTGCTTCAAACATTCCACTATCATCCCCATCCCAAAAAAAACGAAATCACAGGACTTATTGACTACAGACCTGTCGTACTGACGTCTGTGGTCATGAAGTCATTTGAGAGACTGGTGTTGGCCCATCTGAAGGACATCACTGGACCCTTTCTAGATCCCCTTCAATTTGCTTATTGAGCAAACAGGTCTGTGGATGATGCAGTCAACATGGGATTGCATCATATCCTGCAACATCTGGACAGACCAGGGACATATGAAATGATCCTTTTTGTAGACATCAGTTCAGCTTTCAACACCATCATCCCAGCTATTCTCTGGACTAAATTACACCAACTCTCTGTTCCCACGTCTATCTGTCAGTGGATTACCAGCTTTCTGACGGACAGGCAGCAGCTTGTGAGACAGGGGAAATTCACTTCCAGCACCTGTACAATCAGCACTGGTGCCTCCCAGGGATGTGTGCTCTCCCCACTACTCTTCTTCCTCTACACCAAAGACTGCATCGCCAAGGACCCCTCTGTCAAGCTCCTGAAGTTTGCAGAAGACACCACTGTCATCGGCCTCATCCAAGATGATGATGAGTCTGCATACAAAAGGGAGGTTAAACAGCTGGCTGTCTGGTGCAGTCAAAACAACCTTGAGCTGAACATGCTCAAAATGGTGGAGATGATTGTGGACTTTAGGGGGAACCCCCCAACACTGTCCCCCCTCACCATTCTAAACAGCACTGTGGCAGCAATGGAGTCATTCAGGTTCCTGGGCACTACCATCTCACAGGACCTGAAGTGGGAGACCCACATTGACTCCATTGCGAAAAAGGCCCAGCAGAGGTTGTACTTCCTTCGCCAGTTGAGGAAGTTCAACCTGCCACAGGCGCTGCTGATACAGTTCTACTCAGCAGTCATTGAGCCTGTCCTCTGCACTTCTATAACTGTCTGGTTTGGTTCAGTTACGAAATCGGATATCAGAAGACTACAAAGGACAGTTCGGACTGCTGAGAGGATTATTGGTTGCCCCCTGCCCTCCCTTCAAGAACTATACACTTCCAGAGTGAGGAAAAAGGCTGGAAAAAACACTCTGGACCCCACTCACCCTGCCCACTACCTTTTTGAACTGTTGCCTTCTGGCCGACGCTTCAGGAACATTTTTTTCCCCCAGGCTATCCATCTCATGAACAGTTAAAACTGCCCCTTTGAGCAATAATTAATGTGCAATACACAGCTTAGTCTTTTTATATTATCTAACACATCCAACCTCTTCTGCCATTACATTCCCTTGCACTGAATATAACCGATTTGTATTTAGATTTGCACTACGTATGTGTATGTGTGTATGTATGTATGTCTGTTTATGTATGTATGTATGTATATGTATGTATATATATGTATATATAAATACATATATATGTGTGTGTGTGTGTATATATTATATATATATATATATATATATATATATATATATATATATATATATATATATATTGTCTGTTGAGTATTCTATATATACTTTTTTCTTTTCAATATTTATCTATTTTTTATTCAATTTTCATTATTTTTTTAAAGTCTTGTTGTTGTTTTTGTATTGTTGTGTACTGGAAGCTCCTGTCACCAAGACAAATTCCTTGTATGTGTAAGCATACTTGCCAATAAAGCTCATTCTGATTCTGATTCTGATAGTCATCTGACTCTTTAGAGAAAGGAGGGATCTCATAGACGGAATCTCTACAGGGTGAATCCAAGTACTCATCACTAAAGTGTTCACAAAGTATTTGAATAGTTCAGGAGATAAGCAGCAGTTTCTGATACTGCCTAAAACATTTGTTAAAAAAAGTAATGTAGATCAAACAGATCATCAAGGCAAGGGAATTAGGATATACATTAGGAAATAAATTGTTACAGATTGTCTGCATGTTTTACCTGTAACACAAGAGACTCTTTATCACCCTCTAGACGAGACAGCCGCTCCTGATAGCTCTCACCGTTGCCTGGGTTTTGCACGTTGACCTGCGGTTCACACATGGTTAGAGTTACATTTACAATCAGCAGTGTGGAGAACAAACCCTGTAAACCATGACGTGCGAGACCCACAGCTACTGTTACAGATGCCCACAGTGACTGAGAGAGATGGAATTCTGGTCGCTTGTAATCTCCCGTATGAATGACTGTTTTTGTAAAATATGTAACAGCTCTTCACCAAAACTTCACTTTACCCAACCTGCCTACATTATACTGTGTTAGAAAGGAATTTCTTAAGAGGTTTACTTTTCTAATCAGGTTTTGATGCACAAGCTTCATGCAGTAAAACTGAGGGACTTTGTGGAATACACCAGTCAAAAGATTGGACACACATGACTGAATTTATGTAAGTCTTATACTTAAATGCTTAAAATTTGGTTTGGAGACTAAAAGAAATATGCCTACATATAAATTGGTACAAGTAAAAGCAGTCAGAATATGTCCAGTGTACACTTGAATTTCTTCAGTATTGTTTAAAAAGCATATCAAGATGAACCTCATGAAGTTTGCTGAGAGAATGACCAGAGTGTGCAGAGCTGGAATCTAGACAAAGGGTGGTTACTTTGAAGAAGCTCAAATGATATTTGATTTTTTTAACAGGATGGAGAGAAGACATGTGCACATGAACGCTGCATGCATGTGTGTGCAAAACTGAATGAATATCAAATGTTTACACAACACATGATTGCATTTATTGGTATAAAGGCAAGAAACAGCCCTACATCCCTGTAAAAACATACTGAGTGCATAAATGGACAACAAAGCTACTTCAATATGTGCAAAGTGAAGTGCGACAGAAGTCAGCAGTTATGGTTCCCCATTCATTCCTTCCATAGGGGTTTCATAAAATCCTTCGTAAATGAGTTCTAAGCCATGCACCAAATCAACCAGCTCCGAGGTGAATTACAACAAAACAAACTTTAAAGCAAAAAAGTATTTGCAAACCAGACAAAAAGACACAGGAACAAGACTGTACAAGAGAGGTATGTCTTTTATGAGGGAATGAACTACAGTCCAATGAAGCATTGTGAATGACGTAATCGAATTAAAAATGTTGAAAAGTTGTTGATTTTAAGTACAACATTTTCAGATATACTGTATACAAATGTATTTATATTAAAATGTATTAAAAGTAGTTTGAGAGTGTAGGGAGACCGAGTCAGCTGTGTAATTTTCAGTACAGTGGACTGTCACTGCAGAGCTCTTAGTTGTGTAAGGCAAAAAGTGCTGACTTTTGTGAATAAGGCATATTCTAGAGCTTAATTTTCATTGAAAGGAGGCATGTTTGCGCTAAAAAGAATGACAATGACTTAATACTCAGTGGAGCACTATATCAGCGCAAATAACACCTGGTTTAACTTGATTATGGGTGGTTAGTGAATAAGATGCAGGCTTTTGCGTTGAAATACCACCCATAAAAGTGCAGCAATTGTTTGGTGAATTCGCCTCTCATATTTACTCATGTGTTTTTTTAATAAAATCACACTATCAAATAAAAAATCTTTGTTGAGACTCAGGGTTGAGAGGGTTACTTTTGAAATGTATTCCACTACAGATTACAGAATACATGCTGTAAAATGTAATTTGTAACGTATTCCGTTAGATTACTCAAGGTCAGTAATGTATTCTAAATACTTTGGATTACTTCTTCAGCACTGGTAGATTTTTTCACTTGTTTTGACTATTAAAAACTCTGCCAGTACAGTAAGACAAAATACACATTAAAAATACATTCTCTGAAAAACCTAAATATCTTATGCAGTGTTGTTTCTAAAACAAGATAAATCAAATTGATCTTGTTTTAAGGATTTTTAGATATTTTTACAGGAAAACAATACAAAAAATTATTATCAGGAACACAATTTTTGCCCTAATATCAAAGGTCTTACTAGAAAAAAAGAAATTATGATCTAACGTGAATTTTCTTGATAAAAAAATATGATCGTGCCTGGTAACGTGCATGAAAAATGGCTAGAAATAGTATTTTAGCTTAGCGTAAAGCTGACAATTTACACAAGGCTTATTTCTATTTCTTCTGCTCCAAACTTACTTCAAACTTACTTCTCTGTCTGCTCGTATGAATGTAACACATCATAAGAAAGTGTTTCACCGCTGTTCAAATGCACTTTGGATCACATCATTTATATGTATAAATTTTTTCCATCTGAAAGGACTAAATATTAAATGAAACAAATGACAATAAAATGCAAAGTAATCTCTTCAGTAATCAAAATACTTTTTGAATGTAACTGTATTCTAATTACCAATGATTTAAACTGTAACTGTAGTGGAATACAGTTACTTATATTTTGTATTTTAAATATGTAATCCCGTTACATGTATTCCGTTACTCCCCAACCCTGTCTACAGCACAGGTGCTTAACCTGTCAATGCTACATTTAATGAGCCCTTCAGTTTGTGACTTTTAGATAAACTTGTTGCACTGTAAACCCTAAAGTTGTTCTAATTAAAACAGTACTGAATTTTGAATTTATTAAGTAAAAACAATGCTATTTTACTTGCAAATCTCAGTTAAGTCTACTTGCATATAGTTATCAAATACTTAAGTTCACTCTATGTGAATGCCACATTAGGTGAACTTAAAGACACAAGTTTGAGAGACACCATTCCTCATTGTTTTGTAATATTTAAGTGTTTCTTTATGTCACAATTTTGATGTTTTGTATTCCTGTTCGTGAATCTATTGTACCCTGATGATTTAAAAAGTTTACATTTTGCACATGTAATTTATTTGAGAAGTACAGTAATTGTTCTTATAATGAGTATATTTGGGTTTACCCCCTATTTGAAACAACTTGTTTTCTCAAATAACAGCTTGTTTCTACTCTAACCACAAACTCCACTCATCACTCAAGTGTATACAGCTTGTTAGGGTTTACGGTTTATTTGACAGTCTTTGCATTTAATTGAAAAATAACCTACTAAAACAGTCAACAAAACACAAGAATGACAATAAGAAAAAAAGTAGAAGAGCAGATATATCAGAAATATATATATCAGGTATATAACATATGCTTACCTTTTTAAGCCATGCAAAATGTTTGGAAATATCAACGTCCCATTCCATTCTGCAGGGCCATTATAACATTCTTCAGTCTGATAATTTCACAACTTCTAGCACAGAAATACAAATTGATAATACTTTTATTCTTTCCAGTCTTCAATCAAGTACCACCCTCTGTAACTTTCTCCCTTTTCATCTGAGTTTAGTCTTTGGTTTAGGCTCCTGAGCATATGGTTTGGAGCAGCGCTCTGTAATATCAAGCTACATTCCTACCAGTTGCTCTCTTTTTTTCATTTTCTTTCTACTCCTCCTATACTCTCCTCCTCCACTCTTTTTTCCTCTGCCAAACCATTTTTTCTTCTTGTTTCTAAACTTATCCTTCCCCTTCGTTCTCTCTTATTAACAAGTGCAGTGTTTAGGGGCTTTCTGTAGGGGAAGCATTCACATGACACATACATGGAAAGAGTGCATGTGTGAATTGTAAGAGATGGGCGCCCCAGTGGAGCAGAGCCCCTCTTAGAGAGGCCACAGTGTCCACTTGAGATCATATGGAGGTAACAGCCTGCCATGAGTGCATTAGACATGTAACAGTGTCTGTTGACAATAGCCTTCAAATGGACATAAAATGTCAAACTATAGAGAAACAATGTGGCATAATATTTGCCCTGAGGAAAATTACACTAATCAAGAATGTTAAGAGTATACTCTTTGTAACACAAGTGAGAAACACAAACCTCTTCAACAATGGAATGATGGACACAAACAGTACCTTCAATGAAAGCAGAATGTCAAGAACATGTCCAGGTCACATTTCACCCCAAAATTAAAAGAAAAAATAAATAAAATAAATAATATTTTGCATTAAGCAAATGAAGACATTTTAAATTTTATGACGATTAAGATTTGTGATGTTGTGACATCATTTTCATGACAATTAACTTTAAAATCTGTGTCTTTAACATCACATAGGAAAAACATCAGTGTTAATAGAACACTTCTTGGTGTACATTTGGCTCCAGCTCATCAGGTATAAATATGATCTCTGAAGCAGAGTTGAAAATGTCCTATTAATTTAAGTTAGGACACTCTACATGGCGCAGACCGATAGGTTCAATTCCTGACACGCCTCTATGTACACTGATGAGCCAAAGCATTATGACCACTCACAGGTGAAGCGAATAACATTGATTATCTCCTGACAAGGCCACATGTCAAGGTCTGTGTAGATTAGATGGTAAGCGAACAATCAGTTCTCGTAGTCAACGTGTTGAATACAGGAGAAATGGGCAGGGGTAAAGACCTAAGAGACTTTGACAGTTTGACAAATTGTTATGGCCAGACGACTGGATCAGAGCATCTCTGAAACAGAAAGGCTTGTGGACTGCTCCCAGTCAGCAGTGGTAAGTACCGACCAACAGTGGTCCGAGGAGGGACAAACCACAAACCGGCGACAGGGTGTTGGGTGCCCAAGGCTCTCGATGCGCAAGGGCAACAAAAGCTATCCCGTCTGGTCCGAACCGACAGAAGGTCTAATGTGGCACAAGTCACAGAAAATTGTAATGATGGTTACGGGAGGAATGTGTCACAACACACAGTGCATTGCACCCAGCTGCATATGGGATTGTGTAGCCGCAGACAGGTCAAAGTGCCCATGATGACTCCTGTCCACCATCAAAGTGCCAACAATGGGACCTTGGAGCAGTGAAAGAAGGTCGCCTAGTCCGACGAGTCCCATTTTCTTTTACATCACATGGACGGCCGTGTACTTGTGCGCCATTTACCTTGCACTGTGGGAAGATGACAAGCCGGTGGACGAAGTGTGATGCCCTGGGAAATGTTATGCTGGGAAACCTTGAGTCAGGCCGTTCATGTATACATCAATTTGACATGAGCCACCTACCTAAACATCATTGCAGACCAGGTACACCCCTTTATGGCAATAGTATTCCATGATGGCAGTGGCCTCTTTCAGCAGGATAATGCACCCTGCCTCACTGCACACATTGTTTGGGAATGGTTTGAGGAACATGATGAAGAGTTCAAGGTGTCGCCCTGGCCTCCAAATTCCCCATATCTAAGTCCAATTGAGCATCTGTGGGATGTGCTGCACCAACAAGTCCGATCCACAGCGTCTCCACCTCGCAATTTACAGGACTTGAAGGATCTGCTGCTAATGTCTTGGTGACAGATCCCACAGGACACCTTCAAGGGTCTTGTATAGTCCATACCTCGGCAGTTCAGCACTGTTTTGGTGGCACACGGAGGACGAACAGCATATTAGTCAGGTGTTCATAGTGTTTTGGCTCATCAGTGTAAACCAATCTGGCTATTACACCCTTCTGTCAAAGTATATATAAATGGTAATCACCTCAACAGCTTCAAATAAAGTTCAGCAGCACAGCCTAGCAAAGCATTCACCCTCCACCTCCCCAGCTACACTTGTCTAGATCTGCTTTACATAAGGAGGGGTTAAGTGATTTTGTTCAGTGGCAGCAGCATGTCTCTCGTCTCAGATGCAGCACGTTTCCAACAGCAGCACCATTTTGACTTATGTCAAGCAGTAGCAGCAGCAGCAGCAACTTTCTCTCTCATCTAACAGCAGTAGCATATTGACTAATGTCAAGCAGCAGCAGCGTGCGTAAAGCAGATCTAGTTTGCCAAGACCAAATCTACTACAATAGATTTGGTCCTACTAACTGAAATACACTTTGTAGTGTTAACTGCTGAACTGTACATGCTGTTAATGAAATAAAGTAGATACTGCTCTGAAAACTGTGTTTACGTGTTCTATTATTATAGCAAATTTGGGTTTATTTATTTCAAACAGTTTGTGCACAAAAGGATTGATTGAGAATTTTGTTTTATTGAAAAGGTTTTATTTGAAATCTACATTATGGCGATAGCGTTAGAGCCATATGTACATCAAGGAGTGATCATTTAACACTTTTGATTTGCTGTGCACCAAATGGAATTGTAAAACTAAACAGTGGCTGAATTCAGAATTGTATACAACCAAACTACTCTTAATATGCATGCCATAGAGTATATCAGAAATAGTAACAATAGTATTACCATACCACTCTATGCCATTCCGATCTCAGCCACTTTTTCAAACGCATTCCAGAAAACTATAGTCCCGCACCAAAATTCACACCGTTGGTTGAGACAATGTTGCAGAGTGCAGAGTGTTATACTTTTAGGTGAAATCAACCTACAAATGGCTTACATGACTGTTGTAATAAGTCAGTTCTCACCAATCGTCTGTCCAGCCAGAGCATCAGAGTGTGAGCTGTGGCAGAGGGGATCTGTCTTCTCAGAGTGTCCAAATATTCTATACATGCCTGTTCTTCAAGAGCCACTTTCAGCTCCTCAGCAAGCTGAAGAACTTTCAGATGAGCAGTACATACTGCAGACACATGCTGTACAGATGGAGAGCTCAGATCATCTGAAGAAAATGCAGCCTTAGACCCTACAATACAAAAACAGTATATTGCATGAACTGTTGCCACTGGTGTTTTCCATCAAAGAACATTTGAAAATGATTGCTGTACACTAAAAAACTATATCCCCAGCACAAAGGGCAAGGTCAGGGCTAGGTAAAGGATTAAGTTTAGGCATCTGTTGGGATCATTTTGTGGAGTCATTTTCTTCCATTTCTCTGATTTTAGGACTCCCAAAATTTTCAACCAAGAGTAATTCATGTAGCATTTTAACACTAAAAGTAGTTCCTAAACCCATGACAACTTAGAAATCATTCTGAGGACTTCTAAATTCCCAAGTGTTAATCGCAAACAATCCAGCGCATGGCTGCTGCCGTCAGTCCACATTAAAAATTATGTATTAGAATATTATGATGACATTAGCCGTTTAAAAAGGTATCGCCTGAATTACAACAGGCGATATTTTAATAATATATTATTATATTATTATAAATATTATAATGTTGACATTGACCTTCAAAAAAGGTATTGACTAAATTGTGGAAGTCTTTGTTTGGAAAATGTTGCCTTCACTACAAACGCTCTATCACCGGTCTTGGAACAGCCAACAGTTCACGAAAAGAAGATCTAAGAGGTCTAACTGTTTCATAAGGTCTTTAAAGTTCTGCTAAATGTAAATGCTAAATATTCAGGCACCAACCCATGTAATGCCTTATATGTAATTAATAAAATCTTAAAAATCAATCCTAAAATGAATTGGTAACCAATGCAAAGAAGCTAAAACTGGAGTAATATGATTAAAAGACCTTGTTAGTGTCACATAACATTCGGAAACTGTATACAGTATAACTATTTGAGCAAATCAGAACAAAAGGTCACTCCATTACATTCTAGGCCACTATCTTCATGTTGTTCTGCAAGAAGGTAAGTTTGTGAACATTTTCTTTTGCAAGACGAGATCTGCTTGCAGTAACAATGTCCCTTGCAGTGGAGAAAACGTACTGGTTCCCTGAAAGGAAGGACTGAGACTGTGGAAGCGAGGGCGATGTCGAGTGTTTGTCTGGGAAGAGAGGAAGCAGTAAGGGTTTTCACCTGAGATGAATTGCTGGTAATTGCTGTTTCTTTATTCGCAGTGAGAGACAGAGGAAATAAAAGGGACCAGACCTCAGAGTAAGAGCCCAGCTGAAGCTATGAGTGTGCTGGCCACTGCCAGTCCCACTTTATATAGCGCTTGAGTGTTTTTGTGTGAAGCTTTACCATTACGTAGTCAAGCGAACATGTTTTTGTGTGAAGAATAAATTTACCTTTGAGTTGGATTCGCCGTCTCCCGCTTTCTCATTCCTTGAACTTGTTACACTGGTGCCAAAACCTGGGATTAGAGGAAGAAGGATACGTCGCCGCTGGAGGAAGTCTTCCAGTCCCTTGCCAGCATCCACCAGGGCCAACACCAGGCCCTCATGGAGCTTTGGAGAGAGCAGCAACAGCGCTTTGAGGTGATCCTTCGGGCCCAGGAGGAGGACCAGCAGGTGCTGCGGAGCTTAGTACCCCAGAAGGGGGCGGTATCCACGTCCCTGGCAGCAGCGCACCCCCACGTGTTGCTCACCAAAATGGGGCCTCAAGATGACCCGGAGGCCTACCTTGAGCACTTTGAGCACACCAGCGAATCTCTGAAGTGGCCGCCGGAACAGTGGACGGTCCATCTTCTGCCACTGCTGACCGGGGAAGCCAAGATCGCGGCACAACAGCTTCTGGTCGCCAACCTCCTGGACTACTAGGTGCTGAAGAAGTCCATCTTGCAACGGGTCGGATGCAGCCCAGAAGAACACTGCCAGCATTTCCGCTTCTTAACGCTGAGTGAGGTCAGCCGCCCGTTTGCCTTTGCCCAGCAGCTCTGTGACACCTGCCGGTGGTGGGTGCTAGCCAAGGAGGACACGGCACGGATCGCTTTTATTCGAGAATGGATTTCAAAAAGGGATATTGGCATATCCCCTTAACGCAGATGTCCTGTGAAAAACAGCCTTCTCCACACTGTTTGGATTTCACCAATTTGTGACCCTTACATTCGGTTTGTTTGGGGCCCCAGCTACATTTCAGCATCTTATGGACAGGGTCCTCAGACTGCACGCTGCGTATGCCGCTACTGATTCACACAAGCAAGGCAACACCTACTAAGCATTAGGGTTGTTGAAAGACATGTCATAGTCTCACCTTCGTATTAAACAATAGGAAGGGAAAAAGATAAACGCATGATGCACAGTTAGAAAATATAACAATGACACTAGCCATACAGGGTAGAGAAACACTGTACAAAATTACTTTCCACACCAAAGTAGGGAATTGAATACAGAACAGTCACAGACTGACAAATGAAATAATGCCACTAGCCAACAGGGTAGTTGAACATTAAACATTGGTCTTCATCCTAAGAAATGTCAAGGAATGGCATGGACATAAGGCCAACCAGAACACCATGATGCTGTGAACATTGAGAAATCAACTCTCCTTTTCAGCAAGGGTCTGGAAAGAGAGAAAGGAAACATTAAAGATATAAAACCTGGCAAAGGGGAAGCCCAGCCCACAGTGAGGCAGATGTCCTGCAGGGATACACCTTTATCCATGCCCAGGAGGAGGCCATGCTCCAGGTAGAATGAGCATTTGCACCCATGGGACACTGCGCAGCTTGCAAATCATAAGCCAGCGCAATGGAGTCGACAACTCGTTGAAAAAGTCTTTGTTTGGAGACGCCCAAACCATTTGAACAGCCCCAATGTAGACAAAGAGCTGATCCGTCAGCCTGAATTGACTTGTGCGGTCAATGTGCATGCGTAACACCCTCACAGGGCAGAGTATGTGCCATTTCTGCACCTCGTCCGATTCAAGCGGATGAGAACAGAAAGCATGTAAGGTTAACACCTGAGCTCTGAAGGGAGTGGCCAAACCTTGGCACATAACCTTCCCTAAGCTTCAGAATGGCTTTTGACAAGCTGGGTCTGAATTCTAAACAAGAATCATAGACCAAAAGGGCCTCAAGATCCCCAATACGTTTGACTGATGCCAAAGCAAGTAGCAGCATGGTTTTCAGAAATGGTGTGTGCAAGCTTACTGCATCAAGTGGCTCGAACAGGGAGCCCATAAGCACATTACGTACAAGCGCTAAGTCCCAGACCGGGACAGTAGCGGGTCAAGAGGGTCTCAACTGTCTCGTACCTAGCAAGAATTTAATGACCAATGGGTGTTTGCCCACTGACAAACCACCCCAGAGGGTGTGTCCTGCTGATATATAACAGTGGAACACACTTTGAGCATGGATGGAGTCAGTCCTGCATTCAAACACTCTCATAAGAAATGGAGCATCATATGCACAGGGCAATGTGCCGGATCCTCACCTTGGGAGGAACACCAGTCAGTGAAACCTCTCCACTTCAAGACATAGCTGCCTCGTTGAGGGGAATCCAACAGCTGTACCAGTACCAGCTCTGAGAACCAAGAGCGTTTAAGCCATTCCGGCACAAGCAAAAGCACGGTATCCCTGTCGTTCCTAATTTTGCACAACAGTTGGTGTGGCAAACAAACTGGAGGGAACAAATACTTATGCCTCACTAGCCACTTGTGAGCTAGGGCGTCCAAGCCTAGCGGATCCTGAGTGATGGAGTACCAGAGGCGTGGTCTCCGGGGAGGGAAGCAGGTCCACCTCAACTTCCTCGAATACCTCCCAAATCCACAGAAGAGTCTGAGGGTGAAGTCTCTTTTTCCCTTGGCTGATCCCCTGAGGTGAGAGCAAGTCTGCACCACAGTTCAGGTGACCGGGTACATGCATCGCACTTACTTACAGGAGATACTTCTCGCAACAGAGGAGAAGCTGGTTTGCCAGGTTCAACATTGTGTGTGACAGTACTCCACCCTGGTGGTTTATGTATGCCACAACTGCAGTATTGTCCAATAGCGCTCTCGCCTTACGGTAAATGCAGATATGTGTATGTGTTTTTTGTGGTAATCAACATATTATGCCACAAATGCTGACGATAAAGCTTAACTTGTATTGAACCTGCAATTTTCCTTTAGTTATGGGAAATTATGGTAAGCATCTCACCTCAGTTCATACATGTCTCACTAATGAAAGCCCAGTGACAAAATACCCCTGACATCATCACCACCGCCGAACGTGAATGAGCGAGCTGCAAATGCCACGGGTGCACAGAACATAATGAATCTCAACAAGCACTGTGTCAGCACGTTGACTCAGCCCAGGTGATAAACAGCCATGCCTGACAGGGATAAACAGTAGCAATATATAGCATCTCCCTCATCATTATCTCTGCCAAACACGATCGTATCATGCATGCCAGGGCGCAAATCTTCACGGCCGTGCTGGACAGATGAAGCCGCTTTAGATGAAGAAGAGGAGAGACGCAAGACTCAAGCCGGTGACAAATCATCCTCAAGCTCTCCATGTTCTATATCCCATCCTAGCAGAAAAAGTCTAGTGGGAGGAGAAGGGAGCAGCTTCAGTTTTCAGAACAAAAGCGAGCCAAGTGCAAAGCATTTTGAGTTGAATGTGCTCACAATGAACGCAATCAATCTCAGCAAGGGCTGTATCAGCATGAGCTCAGCCCAACTAATAACAGTGCTCGTACTGAATGGGCAAAGCCACTTGATATAGAGGAGAAGAGGCACGCAGTGCTGAGCCAGTGACAAATCCTCATCATATCTACACGCTTTATTTCCTGTCCTCGCACGCCACAGAAGGAGGAGAGGGGAGTGGCTTCGGCTTTCAGAAAGAAAACTTTTTCCATGAGTCAACGAGAGCCGATTATATAAAAAAGTGCATATATATAAGGCAGAGAAATTTATATATATATATATATATATATATATATATATATATATATATATATATATATATATATACATATCTATCTATCTATATATATATATATATATATATATATATATATATATATATATATATTTTTTTTTCATGTGTTGTCTGATTTTTTAAAGGATTTCTTAAAGAAACACAATTTGCTGGCAGTTTATCTTATGTCCAACATAAACCACATGCAATGATTTGGTCTATCAAAAAACCTGTTCTTATGTGTAATAAGCCAGATTTAAAGTACTTTGGAAAAGCTCATGTTTTCAGACCACTGAATGAAGATCTCAAAGATCTTGAAGAGAATGGTGTTGTTGTAAATGATGGCAAAATTTTGAAAGCTTCATTGTGTTCCATTGAAGGTGACAACCTGGGATCATGCACCATTGGTTGTTTTGTAGAGAACTTCAGTCGAAGCCTAAATTTCTGCAGGTATTGCATAATTTATAGAAACATATTTTTAGCCGAAATCCTTAGAATCGGTCTTTAAGTAAACTGTACTTTCTTATCAGAGAAAAGGACAAGAAATGCAAGGTTATTCTTCTGTCCAGAATTAAACTAATTCTTGTTCACAAAAATTCCATGATTTATTTTATATCTGAGAAAAGGCATGCAGTTCAATTGGTGGATTTGTGTGTGTACTGCATAACAGATGAGGAGCCAAGATTTGTTTGTGTTCTCAAAGATGAGCAATTAGATTGTTGCCCTCTCCAGATGTACAAAACATTTGGCTTGTATGTGATTGTGTTCCACTACTCTCTTCAATCTTTTTAATGTATGTCCAATTTAGAGGAGATAAAACTCGTCATCTGCTCCTCCTCCTGGTCTCTCTGATGAAACACTCCAAAAGCTGATCCATGGGCTTACTGCTACTGGTTTTGAAACAATCTGACCTCCACTTTGTGAAGGAAGAAGACCTAATGGTCTTAATGGAAAACCTCATGCCTTTCCAATGCCGTAAACTACTAAATTGCATGGAAATGTGAAAGTATTTCAAATGCTGTTTATGTGGACAGAAAAACAGCCTCACTGAAATATCCTTGTTACTAATGGGCATTTGAACATTTTTAGTTATGTGTTACTGTATATGTTCCATGTTCACACTTCACTTTTATTTTTGGTTATGTTAGAACAAGCCAGCTTCTCAACCCCCCAACGCTCATTACATCAAGTCCTCTCTGAAGCATCAAGCCCAGTGTTCCAGAGTTTTTCAAGGTTTCCATGTTCTACACCATCTAATTTTCCTGCCTGCTCTTCTGCATCTTGTGCCTGGGCTGAAATATTTAAGTTGCCTGGGGAAGTAATGCCTCCTGGCATTAAGCTGGCCATCACAAATAAAAATAAAAAACATCACCAGCCGATCGAAGGCAGCCAGTAAGTATGGTAGTGAATGACAATGTGAAAACATGAAGTCAACCCATCAAGACGACATTGTCAGATTGTGGCCCAGAACATTGTTAAACAGTACTCACATAGATTTGCTGATTTTCAATCTGTTTTAAAACTATTTCAGTATTTTAATTTTTCTGCCTCTATGATTATATTCTATCACCTTCACATTTCTCCTCTCGCTCACATGTTCCTGCCATAGTTAGCTCTATCTCTCTCTGTGTCCCATTTCTTTGTCAGTATCTCTCAACCTTTCTTTCTCTCCCTCACATAATGCTAATGGTTATATTCAACATGACAAACATTGGTAAAACTTTATACAATAAGGTTGTATTTGTTAAAATGACCTGTTAACATGTTCTAGCCATTAACAATGATTTTACAGCACTTATTATTCTTCATTTTATTTTCCAAATCTTTTATATGTGAATCAATGACACCACACCACAGAGGTGGATGTTGTCAGTGGAAGGGGAAGTTGTCTTGGGGCCATGTTCGGAGGCATTTGTTGAGGGCCTGGCAGCATTAATTGCTACCTACTGTACTACAACTTTAGCATTGCATATCAGGATGAAGCAGCATGCATTTTAAAATTTATTCAGAGGTAGGTCAAAGCAATTTAACCCTTTCTCATTATACAGACTTCCAAACTTTCTTAACTTTTTTAATGCACTTTAGTTTTTGATCAAAAGTTTTGGTAAACATGTATTTCCACTTCAATTTGGACTCCTGGTTCAAATGTCCTTCAAATTCAATCCCACTCAAAAACGGCTCATTTGCCTTTGAGACTTAAGAATAATCTTGTTCTTTTTTTAAGATTTAACATTTTTGCAATTAGGGGAAAGGAACCTTTTTTTATATAATTCATAAACAGGCAGGTTGCCAGTATGATATAGAGTTATCCAAAAATCCACCTCTAAATGCTAATCAATTTCTAGGTATTGCCTTCAGTTGAAGTATCTGTATCTGCCATGTATACAATTGTTATATTGTTGTGAACATGGAAGAAGGTTAAATGTTTCCAATATGTCTGATAATATTTTAATAATAAAAACATCCGCTTTGTGGGTAATATGAGTCTCTGTTATGTCTGTGGTCTTCTGGGGTAAAAATCTGACCCTGAATGATGAAGCAATTATTAATTATTAAGTAATATATAAGAAAAAAAATGAAAGAAAAAAAAACTTGAAAAACAGGGACACTGCCTCCTTAACAAGAAAACCGAATATGTTCAATTGTAGAACAACTCAAGTAATTTTAAACAAATCAGGTGAGTCCTTTATCTGCTGCAGAAAATACAGAAAAAGAAAATGACTTGTTTTCTCATCAAGCAAATACAATTAGAATAGATGCACTGAATTTTGTCTTTCACTGATTCTTGAGATGTACAAAAGTCATGTCAAAAAAAAAAAATCAAGAAATTCATAATAATAAAAATAATGAAAACGTTAAATCTAAAGGAAATATGTATACTCAGGGCATTTATTACTTATATTTTATATAATTTCATTATAATTTAAAAAAATGCATACTCTATATTTGGAAGCACATGAACTGGTTACTGGTGTAACCTCCATTCCCTGATGGAGGGAACGAGACGTTGGTGTCAATGTAGTGACACTAGGGGTCACTCTTGGGAGCCCGAGACACCTCTGGTCTTTGATAAAAGGTCAATGAAAATTGGCGAGTGGTATTTGCATACCACTCCCCCGGACATACGGTATAAAAGGAGCTGGTATGCAACCACTCATTCAGGTTTTACACTGAGGAGCCGATATAAGGTCCGGCCATTTCAGCGGGTAGTTCAGCGTTGTGGCAGGAGGGACCAATGTCTCGTTCCCTCCATCAGGGAACGGAGGTTACACCAGTAAACATGACGTTCCCTATCTGTCACTCACTCGACGTTGGTGTCGATGTAGTGACACTAGGGGTCCCTATACAAAACGCCACAAGGCTGAGCTGTGTTAAGTGAACTGGCAGTGTGTGGTGGGTAGACTTGCTGTGTGCCTCATAGCCAGCACACCAGGTCGACTTGTAACCTCCCCCAATACAGTTATGAGTGTCGAACGGCCCTTTTGGGGACAAGTCGACTACCCAAAGATAGAGACAGGCTTAACCCAGTCGTGGCCTCTTTTCCCCTTCTCTTTTTCCACTCCCTAAAAAAGAAGGGGGATTATCTGACTGGGCCGCCAGGTCTAGTCAGGGGGTGTCCCTCCCAAGGGGAGGACACCGCGGAGACCACACCTCGCCCCAAGAGAGGGGGGGATATTTAAGTGGAAGAATACGTCACATGGTCTTTCCAACCATGTGGAGAGCCTTCAAGGTAGATCCTGCCCAATGGGGGAGGAGTTACTACAAACATGGAGACTGGGGCAGAGGGGCTCTGCCCAAGGAAGACGCAGTATGCCAGCAGGGAAACAAACTAGCGGAAGATATAGATTGCATGGGGTTAGCCTTACAGGGAACCGCCACATGCGGAGCACCTACCACAGAACAGTGCTCTTAGTTAGTGCATGTACTGGGCCGGCAGTGAGTCTCTCCGAAAACTCGACTGCCACAGGGCTCGGAGGAAGTCAACCAGGGAACAAATTTTGTGAACACTACTGGGAATTAACGGCACACGTCTTCAGCTCAAAAGGAGGTGGAAGGCACTATGTGCAAGCGATACACCCGGCCGGCTATCCCGGGCTTATCCGCTTGTGTTGCGTGCCACTACCTGGGACAAAACCATTTCCACCCGGAGGTTGTAGAACCTTGCATAGGTGTTGGGTGTTGCCCAGCCTGCTGCTCTGCAAATGTCTGTTAGAGAGGCACCTCTGGCCAGGGCCCAAGAAGCCGCTACACCAAGGGTAGAATGGGCTCATAGCCCTACTGGGGGCGGCATGTTTTGGGTGAGATATGCCATAGTTATGGCATCAACAAGCCAGTGGGCGATCCTCTGCTCGGAGACAGCGCTTCCTTTCCGCTGTGCACCAAAGCAGACAAAGAGCTGCTCAGAGACTCTAAAGCTCTGTGTGTTATCCAAATAGATGCGTAAAGTGCGCACCGGACACAGCAACGACAGGGCTGGGTCTGCCTCCTCCTGCACTTGCAGGTTCACCACCTGGTCCCTAAAAGGGGTGGTGGGAACCTTGGGCACATAGCCCGGTCGGGGTCTCAGGATCACATGAGAATAACCCGGACCGAACTCCAGGCACGTTTCGCTGACAGAGAACGCTTGCAGGTCACCTACCCTCTTGATGGAAGTGAGCGCAGTCAGGAGGGCAGTCTTCAAGGAGAGTGCCTTAAGCTTGGTAGTGTTGAGGTTGCCCGGGATGTGAGTGGCTTACAGCGACATATGCTATTGCTGCTGTGCTGTCCGTCCGAACTAACACGTGCTTGCCCTGGATCAACGGCCGGAACCTCCGCAGGAAGGGTCTGTGTCAAGGAAGGATCGAGACGTGAAAGTACGCATCCTTCAGGTCTACCGCCGCGAACCAATCTTGAACGAGAGTCTGTGTAAAGCCCGGTTCAGTACTCGCAGGTCCAAGATTGGCCGTAACCCACCGCCTTTTTTCGGTACGATGAAGTAGGGGCTGTAAAACCCTTTCTTCATCTCGGCTGGAGGGACAGGTTCTATCGCGTCCTTGCGTAGGAGGGTAGCGATCTCCGTGTGCAAGATGACAGCGTTTTTGCCCTTGACCAAGGTGAAGTGAATACCGCTGAACCTGGGCGGGCGCCTGGTGAACTGAATCACGTAGCCGAGTCGGACGGTCCGGACCAGCCACTGCGATGGATTGGAAAGCGCAAGCCATGCGTCCAAATTCCGCACGAGGGGGACCAAGGGGACAACGTCGTCGGACGTACTGGCAGGTGGGGCCTCACGGTGGGGCGGAGCGCGAGGTGCCACAGCACGTCGTGGCCGTGCTGAATCTAGGGACATCGAAGCACTTACCTGGCTCCTTGTGACCACCCCCAGAACAGCCTGAGATGGGGGAGGAAGAGGTCTGTCCTCGTAACCCGTGGAGGCTGCCACATCGGGGCGGCTGTGTGCCACAGCTGGGCACTCAGGGGTGGAAAGGGCACTGCTGGAGCGCCAATCCTGCGAGAAAAAGCCCGTGGACAGTAGTCGTGGTGACGACCGTACACACCGGGTATGTGACCCAGGGAGGAAGGAAGCCGCTCTTTTGCTGAACTGTTGGGTACCGCAGCCACTTGGGCATGCGACGAAATCAAACAAAAAGGCAACAAAAGATTTTCCACCCAGCCCTCCACCGGGGGATGGAGTGGTCTTCCTACCAGCTCCATCTGAGTGGGTTCCCTCGTCCCTGGGTTGCCCGTCTCAGGGGCGCTTTGAGGACCTCCGTGGGTTCTTCAGCACCGGCTGTGAGACGGGTGGCATCGGCTTCCTGCGGTGGGCTCCACACCGGGGCCGGGCCAAAGGGGCAGACAGGGTGCGGGATCTTGAGCTGCGCCGGGGCAGGATGTGCTGGATTGCTTCCGTCTGCTGCTTTACTGTCGAGAACTGCTGGGCAAAGTCCTCAACGGTGTCGCCGAATAGGCCCGCCTGGGAAATGGGGGCAGCAAGGAACCGTGTCTTGTCGGCCTCGCCCATCTCGACCAGGTTGAGCCACAGGTGGCGCTCCTGGACCACTAGTGTGGCCATCGTCCGACCGAGAGACCACGCCGTGACCTTCATCACCCGGAGGGCGAGGTCGGTCGCCGAGCGCAGTTCCTGCATCAAATCTGGGGTGGAACTACCCTCGTGCAGTTCTTTCAGCACCTTGGCTTGGTGGACCTGCAGGAGAGCCATGGCGTGCAGGGCAGAGGCAGCTTGTCCAGCAGCACTGTAGGCTTTAGCCGTCAGGGATGACGTGAGCCCACAGGGCTTGGACGGGAGCTTAGGGCGTCCATGCCAGGTGGCGGCGCTCTGCGGGCATAATTGCACCACGAGCGCCTTATCAACCGGGGGAATCACCGTATAGCCCCTGGCCGCCCCGTCATCGAGGGTAGTGAGAGCGGGGGAACTGCGGAGTCGGGGCCGGGCAGTGAAAGCTCCCACGACTTTGTCAGCTCCTCATGCATTTCCGGGAAGAATGGCACTGGAGCGGGGCGCAGCTGTTTTGAGCAGCGCCGCGAGCCCAGAAGCCAGTCATCAAGCCGCGAGGGTTCAGGGGAGAGCGGAGGGTTCCACTCTAGCCCGACGCTCACGGCTGCCCAGGAAAATGTCCGTCATTTCGGCATCGGCCTGTGACTGGGCGACCGTCCCCGAAGGGGGAAGCCCAGCTGAGGCTTCTGCGTCTGACTGGACAAGCCCGCTCTCCGATGCTGCGCTCGAGAGCTCATCATCTTCGCGGGCCCCGAACAAGAAGCCAGACTCGCTGTGCGACGAGCCGGCGAACTCATCCGGAAGCCCGATTGGGGCAGATGAGCCTGCTGGGGAATGGGAGGTCCACGGGGGGATACCCGGCGGAGACGATCCCATTGAAGTCCTCAAATCTCCCCCAGTGCTAGCCGCGCTGACCTTATACCCGTAGGTAGAAGGACCGAGGCAGGAGCCGCTGGGGTGGCTTGCTTTCTTACGAAAGCAAGCCGCGACCGCAACGTTGCCATGGTCATGTTCTCGCAGTAAGAACATGAACCATTCATAAACGCTGCCTCCGTGTGGGTCGCGCCCAGACACGAAAGACAGCGATCATGACCATCCGAAGTTGAGAGAAAACGACCGCAACCAGGAATAACACACAATCGGAAAGGTATCTTTAGAAAGACGCGTCTTTAAAAAGTCGTTCCGTGTGTGCGCTCTTTTAGAGAAATATACTCTTTTAGAGGGGAAAAATGCTCTTTCAGAAAATATACTCTCTAGTTTTTCTGCCGAAGCGCCCAGGGGCGTTCTCTGCAGTGCACCAGTGCAGAGGAGGGAGAAGCCACTGAAATGCGCCGTCAGATCCAGCAGAGGTGAATGAACAGTGCTATTCAGCTCAATGAGCATGACCGTTCGGCTCCGAAGAGAAAATCTGAATGAGTGGTTGCATACCAGCTCCTTTTATACTCGTATGTCCGGGGGAGTGGCATGCAAATACCACTCGCCAATTTTCATTGGCCTTTTATCAAAGACCAGAGGTGTCTCGGGCTCCCAAGAGTGACCCCTAGTGTCACTACATCGACACCAACGACAAGTGAGTGACAGATAGGGAACTTGTAGTGTCCTCAGCAAAAGATCACAATGTTAAACTGCCAAAGTGTTTAAAAATGCAACAAATTCATAAATATAAATATCAACTGAAAGGTAGAGAACATTTTAATTATATTTTCCATTAAAAAACTGCATATCAAAGTTGCGTCCTCACTTTGCATCAACTTTCTGTCAGATTTGATTTAGAATCCTGAATCAATCAGACAATGTCATGGTCAGCTATAACTCTGAGTACCGCTTTCCCACTTCCTGCTCATCTTAGATGCAACAGTAGGACACGGTCTGGTAATTTGTATATGTTTATATATTTCAAACAAACAATGTTTAAGTCTCTGCGGTCACAGCTTTAACATGTAAACACCGTTATCCCATTGTGATCATTTCTGTTAAGATTTGCAGAATAATTTTAGCATTTTAGCTTAGGTTATAGAGGCTGCTTCAACTGAAAAAAAAAACAAAATGGCTCCAGTTTAAAACACATGGTTAAGATGGAAAAATATTCAATTTTATCAACTCAATTTTCAGAATAGTATGAAAACAGAAAAAAACAAAATTATAGAATGTATTTTATCACTTAACTCCTTTACTGAACACCATTATTAGACAATTAAAGACTTTACCCTCTTGTTGGATGGATCAAATTAAAATAGCGTGCTTTTAGTGTGTCTGATGGAGTTGACAGATATTACAGTAAGATGTAAGTTACAAAGTGAATAAATGTCAATTTTCAGAAAAAAAAACAAGTTTTTGCCGTTTTTATAAAAACCTGTTCCCTTACATGGTTCGTTAGCTGAGACCTTTTGTCTACAAATATATCCATTTCAAATTAATGTATTATTAAAAAATAAAAACATGTTTTGTCCCTTATCTCAAGAATCATGACTTTGTTAACATCTTAAATCTGACAGGAATATATCTCAGATTCAAAATCAAATCAAATCAAATCACTTTTATTGTCACACAGCCATATACACAAGTGCAATGGTGTGTGAAATTCTTGGGTGCAGTTCCTATCAACATAGCAGTCGTGACAGTGATGAGACATATACCAATTTACAATAACATCAAATTAACACAACACAATTTAAAGTCTAATATACACATAATTACACACAACACAATGTACAAATAATAACATACACTGTACAGTATACAATACACTCAATATAGATACACATTATTCAATAAAAAAAAAAAATGTATATATAGTAGTATATATAGAATGTACAGTAGGTTGTATTGTACTGTATTGACTTTCAGGCTGTCGGTTGATAGTAAGTTGTTAAGAGAGAATATAATATAATAATAATATAATTTATGACAGTGAGATATAAGAGTAAGAGTAATAAAGTGCAGTGCTGATGTATTTGATCGTGGGAGATCAAGAGTTCAAAAGTCTGATTGCTTGGGGGAAGAAGCTATGGTGGAGTCGGCTGGTGCGGGTCCTGATGCTGCGATATCGCCTGCCTGATGGTAGCAGTGAGAACAGCCCATGGCTCAGGTGGCTGGAGTCTCTGATGATCCTCAGAGCTTTTATCACACACCGCCTGGTATATATGCCCTGGAGGGAGGGAAGCTCACCTCCGATGATGTGTCACACCACCCTTTGCAGTGCTTTGCGGTTGTGGGCTGTGCTATTGCCGTACCAGGTGGAGATGCAGCCAGTCAGGATGCTCTCTACAGTGCAGGTGTAGAACCATGTGAGGATGTGGCGGTTCATTCCAAACTTCCTCAGCCGTCTCAGGAAGAAGAGGTGCTGTTGAGCCTTCTTCACAATGACTTCAGTGTGGGTGGACCATGTGAGTTCCTCAGTGATGTGGACACCCAGGAATTTGAAGCTGCTGACTCTATCCACCGGTGCTCCATTGATGGTGATGGTACTGAGTTCTCTGTCTTTTCTTCTGAAGTCCACCACAAGCTCCTTTGTCTTACTGACATTGAGGGAGAGGTTGTGCTCCTGACACCAGTGTGTCAGAGTGTGCACCTCCTCTCTGTAGGCTGTTTCATCATTGTCAGTGGTCAGACCTACCACCGTCATGTCATCAGCAAACTTAATGATGGCATTGGAGCTATGTGTTGCCACACAGTCATGTGTGTACAAGGAATACAAGAGTGGGCTGAGAACACAGCCCTGTGGGACTCCAGTGTTGAGGGTCAGTGATGAGGAGATGTTGCTGCCTATTCTAACCACCTGGCGTCTGCTTGACAGGAAGTCCAGGATCAAGCTGCACAGCGAGCTGTTTAAGCCCAGAGCCCGGAGTTTCTCATCTAGCTTGGAGGGCACTATGGTGTTGAATGCTGAGCTGTAGTCTACAAACAGCATTCTCACATAAGTGTTCTTTTTTTCCAGGTGGGAGAGAGCAGCGTGTATTGTAGATGCAATGGCATCATCAGTGGAGCGGTTGTTGCGGTAAGCAAACTGCAATGGGTCTAAGGAGAGAGGCAGCACAGAGCAGATGTAATCTCTGATTAGTCTCTCAAAGCATTTGCTGATGATGGGGGTCAGAGCAACAGGACACCAGTCATTTAAGCAAGTTATTTTTGATTGCTTTGGAACAGGCACAATGGTGGATGTTTTAAAGCATGTGGGGACTACAGACAAAGAGAGGGAAAGGTTGAAAATGTCCGTAAAAACACCAGCCAGCTGGTTCGAGCACGCTTTGATGACACAGCCCGGAATGCCGTCTGGACCCTCGGCTTTGCGGATATTCACCCGTCGGAAGGATCGGGTTACATCCGCTACAGAGACAGAGAGTGAACTAACCTCTGTGGCTTCGGCCGCGAGAGCTCTCTCTGCGAGGGCGGTGTTATTTCCCTCAAAACGAGCATAAAAAGTATTTAGCTCATTCGGGAGAGAGGCAGCGGTGTTCATGGTGGAGTTTTTATTCCCTTTAAAGTCCATAATGATGTTAATTCCCTGCCACATGCTTCTAGAGTTGGTGGTGTTAAACTGTCCTCCAATCTTGTTCCTATACTGGCGTTTTGCTGTTCTGATAGTTTTTCGGAGTGCATAACTGGCTTGTTTATGCTCCTCCGTGTTCCCGGAATTGAAAGCGGAGGTCCGCACATTAAGTGCCGCGCGAACATTGCTATTTATCCATGGTTTCTGGTTCAGATAGATCCATGTTGTTCTGGTCGGAACGATGTCCTCCACGCAGTTTTTGATGAAACACATTACACTATCAGCGTAAAGCTCGATGTCGTCATCAGAGGCGGACCGGAACATCTCCCAGTCCATGTGATCAAAACAGTCTTGTAGCGTAGAGTCTGATTGGTCCAACCAGCACTGGATCGTTCTGAGGGTGGGTGCTTCCTGTTTCAGTTTCTGCCTGTAAGCGGGCAGAAGCAGAATGGAAGAGTGGTCCGATTTGCCAAATGGTGGGCGGGGGAGGGATTTGTAGCCATCCCGGAAGGGAGAGTAGCAATGGTCCAAAACCCGGTCCCCTCGTGTGTTGAAACTAATGTGCTGGTGGTATTTTGGTGCGACTGATTTGAAACTGGCTTTATTAAAGTCCCCGGTCACAATGAACGCGGCCTCAGGGTGCGCGGTTTCCTGCTCACTTATACTCCCATACAGTTCCTTGAGTGCCCGGTCTGTGTCAGCTTGTGGGTGGATGTACACAGCAGTGATAACGACCACTGTGAATTCCCTCGGTAGCCAGAATGGTCGACACAGAAGCATGAGAAATTCCAGATCAGGAGAGCAGAAAGACTTGATAGAATGTACGTTCCTCTGATCACACCAGGATTTGTTGATCATAAAACATACACCACCACCTCTGCTTTTACCTGAGAGGTCTTTCGCTCTGTCCGCTCGGTGCACGGAGAACCCCACGGGTTCAATGGCTGAGTCTGGAATCTCTGCAGACATCCAAGTTTCTGTTAGGCAGATAATGCAGCAGTCCCTCGTCTCTCATTGGAAAGAGATCTGTGCTTTCAGCTCACAGAACTTGTTATCCAGAGACTGAACATTTCCCAGTAGAATACTGGGTAGCGGGGGTCAATTTGCACGGCGTCTTACTCTGATGAGAACGCCGGCTCTGTTTCCCCTTTTCCTCCTGCATTTCCGCGTCTGGACTGCCCAGATAAAGGGCTCCGCTTGCGTGTTTGTAAACAGCGGGTCAGCATTGAGGAATTTAAAGTCCGGTTTACGGTGTGTAATTGCTTAACCAATGTCCAAATGTGTTTGTCTGTCGTAGACAATAAGGCAGACAACATCCAAGATAAAAAACATAAGAATTGTGAACAAAACAAACAAAACACTACCATGTTGTGTTGGAGCTCGCAACGCCATCTTGAGTCCAGTGATTCAAAAACACTGCAAAGTTTAATTCTGCCATGTCATGCAGTTAGCATGTAGGCTAAAGCCACTTTTCCACCATCGGATCAAACAGTGCTCCTCACGTGTCTGGGTGTACAAAATTTAAAAAAAATATCTTCTGGTATGTTTTTTTTTTTTCTTAACCATTTCACACGTACGATCAAACCGGTTTGATTACAGTATGCTGGCTCAGATGCGTATGATCAAACTGGTGTTATCTGCATCCATGCTGCTGTTTTCCAGCAAAAGAGGGACTGAAGTGGTTGTCATAATGAACCAGCTGCTCAAATAGTCTTTTCAACATCACAATATCCTTATTTTTATATGTTACAAACATTCAAACAATCACTAAATAAAAGTTTAAAGTCGTTACTCTCGGAGCACACTGTTTTGACAACATGATCACACGTGAAGTCTGCATGATGTTTCCGATAGTTTCAGTACCCCAGGACTGTATGCTGATGCGCTGACATGTAGCATTCTTATCAGACATGTTTGCAGTGGTTTCAGTATGTTTATCTTTCCACCTGGCGTGATTGGCAGCGCATTGCATTAGCTGCGTGGGAGACTAGGGTTCAAAGTCAGATAGTAACAATGTTTGAATAATCAGTGACGAGCATGATTCTGAGGTTTTGCTTTTCCCTCTAACATTACTTTTTTACTCCACTAATGGATAAGGTAAGGTTTGGGTTTGGGGATAGGATCTTAATATATGTTTTTCTCTTCATTGTAAAACATCCTGTAAAGCTGAAAACAACTTGCCTCACTACTAGCTTTTGGCGACCTCTCCTGGACATAAATGGAGCTCACACGCACCCATATACCCTACAACACTTACCGCTTTGGCCACTGGGGGCAGTGTTTCGAAATTTCGGTCAACGTGTACCGATTTTGATGAAAGAAAAGTCGATCTACTCTTTCCGATTTCACTGTGAGATCAGGCTGGTTTTGATGCAGCGATGCGGCCATGTTTTCTGATGTCAAAAGAATACACAAACTAATCAGTCCACTCGAACCTTCTCCCATTCCATCTGTCACTCATTCTAACCACTTCCGGTGCTGGGAAAGTGGAAGGGCTAGGCTTTTAGAACCTTCCATGATTCTATCGTGAACTTAAAATCCCATGTTGCATTGGATGTAAACAATATGGTGGCACGCATAGCCAGCAAGCACATTTGCATCTTATCTGTCATAATCAGTCATTATAAACATCTAAAAACCACATTATATGTTTGATAATATACTGTATAATCTGACCTTCAGTGCACCTGTTGTGAAGTGTAAGGTAAGACTCTTTTTTTTATTACAGCACACACACAGTCTGAGGCATTTTTTGGATCATGGAGATGTTTTGACATGCCCTGACATTTGTACTTATTTCAGGAACTTAGTAATAGTCTCACTCTATTCAGCCCAAACTGTGCTACAATAATATTAGCAACTAGTATGTATTCATTTATATTTTTGTGAAAATCAACTTTAAACTTGGTTAGTAAAAAAAAAAAAAAATTAAGGACACTCAAATTAGGGCCACAAAACACATACTAAACATTTTTTTCACAAGACCTTTGAGTGCTGAATTTTATAGACCAGAGCCTTTGCTACAACATATGTTGAAAACCATCCTGTTCATTCATTCACATTAAACAATAAATGTATTTAACTTTTGGAAGTCACCTTTTGTTTTAGAAAGGTTATATGCAAGCGAGCGTCATGAACTTTGATGTATTTCACACCATAGGGTGATAATGGCCCACCCCCTTATGGGGCTATCATTGTGGAATGACACTGTGAGAAGACAAAAGAAAGAATGTTTTCTTTTTTTCTTCTTCTTTTTTTGTGTTTTATTGACAACATAGTTATATAAATTATATTGTGAACTATTACTAAAAATGTACAAAAAAAAAAAAAAAAAAAATTTGGTCAGTGTAAATATTAGGGAAATAGTTATATGGCATAATTTGTCAAATATTGTAAATACGTTTGAGAGAGCAAGATGCATTTAGAGTAACAAATGAAGGTAATGCTTGTTTAAAATCAAACTTTAGAAAAGGGTGCACCATTTCTTGTGAATTTCAATCATATTTGACATTTCAATACCTCTCAAGTATTCTATAAACAAATAAACCTCCATTGTGATTGGAATGATATATAGTTTGATATAAAAATTATGCTATTTAGTGTTTTGAGAAAAAATAAAATCAAAGGAGCATTTTACCCAGCAGAGCTTTTTGCCCCGTTGTACCCTATTATCACACTACATAAACAATGAGTAGAGGAAAAAATGACAATCTCATTAGAAAGTATATCCTGCACTGGATCAAGTCGATATTTAAAATGCAAGTGTTTCTCATCAGTCGCAATACTCTTCTGAGGAAAATTTAAATTGTTCCTCACCGTTCAGGATCATCTGGAGAGCTTCCTCACGTAAGTAGCATGCCATCATCCAAAAGCAATGAAAAATCAATGAATCTGATGTAGCTGGATACCACTTTTGTAGCACTGATGGGGGCATTTGCCATATTCCTGAGGATCATCCCAGATTTCCAGACCATTAATAGTGGTATTAATAGTAGTATGAATAATGGACTCTGCTAATGGGTGTTCCTAAAGAGCTGTGCTAATGAGGTGAGAACGAAAAAACTGTACCTCTCGTTAGTTTCCTACACATTACATAATCTGAGAATATTTGTTTTGGATGTGAACTGGTTCATTTAAAAGTAGACATTTCATGGTTTCTATAGACATATTTATCATGTCTGTGCGACAGTTATATACTGAGTTTCGGTTCTTTTCTTTTTTTTTTCGTGCTCCAAACAAAAGTTTACTGAGATTGACGCAGTAGAAAGTGCATCCTGTTTGTTTTCTGTATTTTACAAAACGTTTTGTTTTTATTGTGAGTGGACACAAATAAACACAAATAAATGTAGACCCGTTACAGTTTTGAATGATGTCTTCCTCTTATCTGAATGACCATAAATGACAGCGTTGTTGCTGTTGTTATTAGAAAAAAAACAAGTGATCGCACCGACTCCAGAGGGTTAAAGAACTCATGCTGGGGGGTCCGTCAGTAAAGGAGAATTAAAAATGTGTTTTCTAAACAGCAATGATCAAATGTTATTTTTCAACAAGACAATGCTCCTGCCCACACTGCAAAGACCACCAAGGCGTGGCTTGAGGACAAGTCCATCAGGCTCATGTTTTGAGCACATCCTGGACCATTCCCTTGGACACTACTCATCTTACGCAGTGCCCCCTTTCACGGCTAGGACGTCAGATCCCCTTTTACTTTGGAGACTTTCCCCCATGGACATTTTTATCCCCCTTTTTAAAATTTTCTGTTTATAATTTTTAATAAATGCCTATCCGAGGCCTGACACCACACCCAATGTGTCAGATGGTCAGACAGGGGTGTCAGAAAGTTTTTTTACTCTATGACCATGCACTACATGGACAGCTTTCACTGTTGCACACTGTCACCGTTATTTTATCACCGTCTCCCGCTGAAATAGTTTAAATGGAACATTGACGGGGAGAAAAGGGTGGCAGATGCAACTGGAGCTTCTTGTTTGGCCCCTGAATGGGATTCGTCTAACACCCATGGGTTCTCAAAATCGGTGCTCAACACAATACAACCCCTCAACGAGTTGGCTGTATGCCTTAAAGTGGCAACTGTTCACTGTCTGGTGTTACTCCCAGGGTGAGGACCCAGCGCATTACCTTGTTCAGTTAAACATGTCGAGGTCTTTCAGGCCTTGTCGGTCAATGAATCTTGCTTAGAATTAGAACCAGGCTTATTAAAAGCAGTTCTCAAGCCTAGAGAGGGTTATGTGCCCAAAGTGCTGGCCACCCCCTTCAGGGATCGCACTGTTCGCACTGTCCACATCACTGAGGAACTCACATGGTCCGTCCACACTGAAGTCGTTGTGAAGAAGGCTCATCAGTGCCTCTTCTTCCTGAGACGGCTGAGGAAGTTTGGAATGAACCGTCACATCCTCACATGGTTCTACACCTGCATTGTGGAGAGCATCCTGACTGGCTGTATCTCCGCCTGGTACGGCAATAGCACCGCCCACAACCGCAAAGCACTGCAAAGGGTGGCACGAACTGCCAGACACATCAGCGGAGGTGAGCTTCCCTCCCTCCAGGAAATATATACAAGGCGGTGTGTGAAAAAAGCTCGGAGGATCATCAGAGACTCCAGCCACCCGAGCCATGGGCTGTTCTCACTGCTACCATAAGGCAGGCGATATCGCAGCATCAGGACCCGCACCAGCCGACTCCACCATAGCTTCTTCCCCCAAGCAATCAGACTTTTGAACTCTTGATCTCCCACGATCAAATACATCAGCACTGCACTTTATTACTCTTACTCTTATATCTCACACCGGACTGTCATAAATTATATTATTATTATATTATATTCTCTCTTAACAACTGACTATCAACCGACAGCCTGAATGTCAATACAGTACAATACTGTACATTCTATATATACATATATACTTTTTTTTATATATTTGTATTTTTAATTTTCATTGAATAATATGTATCTATATAGTAAAAAAAAAAAAAAAAAACGGCGTATTGTATACTGTACAGTGTATGTTATTATTTGTATATTGTTGAGTGTAATTATGTGTATAACAGATGTTTAAATTGTGTTGTGTTAATTTGATGTTATTGTAAATTGGTATATGTCTCATCACTGTCACGACTGCTATGTTGATCGGAACTGCACCCAAGAATTTCACACACCGTTGCACTTGTGTATATGGCTGTGTGACAATAAAGTGATTTGATTTGATTTGATTTGTTACCTTACAAGTGTTCTCTCTTTCTCCCTTAGCCACATTTGAGTCAAAGAGATTGTATATGCTCTTTCCTTTGAGGGCATTTAGCATGTACATTGGGTGCAGGCTGGGCTTCTTCTAACACCTTGAATGTAACTTGAATGTTTCCTACCTCTTTTCCCAGATTTTGACTGCAATGTTTCACTACCCTGCTTGGCTAGTTGCATTGCTTGTATTCTTAGCATGTTTCTTGACCATGTCATCTTCTATCTTCCCATTATGTTTGCGATGTTTCACTACCCTGTCGGCCAGTGTCATTGTATTGTGTTCCTGGTCTGTGACCGTTCTGTCTCTCTCCCTTCCCACTGTCGTGCAAAGAAGAGTTTTTCTGAATAATGTCTCACTTCCCATATGGCAAGTGGCATTGTCATGCTATACTACCTTAAATGGTTGTTTGTTCTCCCTCTTCTTTCCTATTTTCCATATGAAGGAGGATGTTTTATCAATGCTTTTTCTCTACTCTATTGGCTAGTGGGCATTGCTTTAGTGCAAGTGAATTAGTAGCACATTGTTATGGTATACAATTCCCATAGCATCAGCTACTGACTCAGCGTCGAAGTGACCTACTTGAAAGGGAACGGTTACAACTGTAACCTTGGACCCTAAAAGGAGGGAGCGAGAGATGGCTCCTTCCTTCAGTCAAAAATCCTGATGAATGTAAGCATAAGCGTAGTTCTGGCAGGAAGATCTCGGGATTCATTCTATCAGGCATCTCATCCAATCACAATACAGCCTCCGCTTTATAAGCCTGCTCAGGTGTTTCTCGTTGTCGGCATACTTCTGTTGTTTTCACATCACACGCTATGGCTCACTTCTCTAAGCAACATTCACTTCATTTTGGATTATACCTCGTGGTCTACTCAGGGTGATGTTCACGCTCCTCAGTGCAGCTGGTCTCCATCAGGAATATTTGCAAAGTTCTCCGTCTATTCTTCTTTGGGGGAACAATTGTCAATGCAAATAGCTGGTGGTCGATGGGATTCTAGGCTTTCTGCTATCAATGTTTTCAATTATCTGTGCATCATTTCCCTTATACTGCTTCAATATCACATTTCAAGCAGCAATATTTCATTTCACTGCAGTATTTGATTCTCATGATCATGTTAAGTGATCGTGTGTTCCGCCAGCGTGGTGGCCGGGCAGGCGGGTAACCGAGCCCTGGGCGTTCTACCATTGGGGAATCAGGCTCCAATATTCATGCATGTCATCATGCATACATACTTCAATGTACTGGATGCTTCTTGCGTTCTGTTGGCGCTCCCATCCCATAGAAATATCTACTTCTCACTGGTAGAACGAACCCGTGTGACATTTCTGGTTGATACCTGTATTATGGTTTATATTAACCTGGATGACATTCCCAGGGTGGCATAGTCAGAGTAATTGTCTTGTCCAGAATTTACACTGGCTCTCCTTTCTCCACACCACTCACCACATAGAGAAGTGCTTTGTGGTAGAAATATACTCTATATACTAAATAAACTTTATGGCTAAAAAAGTACTAAAATTTGTCACACTTATGATGCTTTGTGATCTCGGAGAGCAGGTCAATTTCATTTTAATGTGACATTGTTATACAACACTAATAGACTGAGCAACGTCACTTCAGACGAGGGTGACCACCTGGTTATTTCTCTGTTGCAGGACAGCAGACATGATTTTGTGGGACAATGTGGGACACATGGGAGAGAGAACTTGATAGGCTTTATGAAATGTTTATTTTAAGGCAGTGATCTGTGACACTCAATTGGCACTCAGTTTGCCCAAGTTTAAGTGATATAATAACATTTTAACAGCATGAGACCTATTCAATCTAGTAATGATAATGAGCCGAATATAACAGGCTAGTTGTTAAAAATCACATTTTATGCAGAGATACATTTCCTTGAGTAGCAACTCGGTTATGCTCCTTTATTAGACAATCCAAAGTGTAAATGCGTTCTTGATTCAGTGCATTTTAAACTTGTATTTTTTGTTGGATCTGGCAGCTTCAAGCAGGGCCTTCTCCTTCAGTATGTGTACGTAGAACTCCTAGCAGGTGCAGCTGTTGTTAACCTTCACAAGGAGTTCACTTTTGATAAGGTCCACACTGGCTCGGTACCTTTGCTCCATCCACACAGCCATAATCACCAAAAACACTCTCTCCATGAATGCGTTGGTGACAGGGATGCTCAGAGCAAAAAAGCTCTGTCATGTTTGGGGTACTGCCATGCTTCAGCAGAGCTGTTAAACTTGTTGCAACAAGATATGCAACAGGATTTTGCGATTTTCCTTCACACATGGCAAAAGAACACAGAACTCGTTGTGCAAAAATTGGAGCTGGTTCATGTCCAGTTTAGAAAGCTTCAACTACTTTACTGAGGCCTTGGAAGCTGAATTCCCTCTTGATAGTCAGGACTGAGGTTTAGATAGAGATTTATACAGGCTTTATTTATCATCAGAGAAATCAAACCACTTTTTTAGGTAAGCAAGTGCTCTCTGATAGAACAAAAGAAAGTCCTGCTCAATAACCTGTACAGTGGGAAACTGCTGCAGGAGAGTGCTTGTCTCAAATCCAAAGAATCAGTCTCTTTCCCTTTGCTCGAGTTTCAGTTTAAGATTGCACACAGTTGTTTCGTTCCCCTCAACATTAAGCACTGCGTCACAAAAAGCATTTCAGGCTATTTTGCAAAGACATCAGGTATGCCTAAAGTTCACAGAGCATGTCCTCTCCATTCTCGCCATTTGCAAGAAATTTCCAAAGGTTAGATGGACAGCTCTCTTCTCCAAGAGAAAAAAAAAAGTAACTTTTGAGAGCTGGCCAGGAGTCGAGTAGGCGTTTGACAGCAGGCCACAAACTTAGCCACCTTATCAGCACATTGTTGTAAAGGGCCATGTACTTCTCTTCAATAAAATCAAAAACATCCTTTAATTCTTGCACATGTTTAGCTAAAGACGAAAAGTGGTTGTATATTTTGTGACTATGCTCTTGTAATGGACTCGACATGGAGGTGAAGGTAGAATCCATATGCAAGAAGTTTATTACAATCAGCAGACAAATCCAAGACATAAGGCAGAGACGTAATCGTTGAAGCAGGCAAAGTAGTCGTTACACAGGTAATCAGTCCAACCAGGCAAACAGAGCAAAACAGTAATCCAAAATTGGTAATCCAGTAAAGCAGGCACAATGGTCATAACAAGTAGGCAATAAACAGGCAATGAGAATTACACTTGGTAAGGCAGTGAAACTGGCAATACTTGGCAAAGTAACAATGGAAAAGCATGGCTATTTATACAGTATGAGGCAAACAGGAAATCACCATAGAAGAAACGGTACAGTGTTAGTATTCAAGAGAGGGCTCCCTCTGGTGGTTGGCTGAAGGGATACCAACCTCATTCGTTACAGCTCTCAATGTCAATTCTCAGCTTATCACCTGCATGCCTCCCACAATTATGCAGAATATGGGCCATGCATGCTGGCCTTGATAATAGAAACATTCTTTTCTTTCAGACTGTTATACACAAGAGTTATACACCCTATAATTCACGCTGGTGTTATCAGCCGAGTATGCAGAGATTCTAACCCAGGTTGCTGTTCTGGGTAGGGTTGCACCAGCTGTGCGTAAGTTCTCACGTAAGTTAGGACGTAAAGTTCACACTAAGGGTTTAGTAACTACTAGTTAACTTAATTTGGCTGCACCACCTGTTCTTAAGGCAAGACTTAACTAGTAGGTCGTAAGCTCTCTGTAAAGTAATGCGCAGTCACATGATATGACATTTACCTGTATTTATCCAATAAGCAGCCTTCAAATTTGTAGACAGAATTGTTAAAAAGCCGTGAATTTCAGTTTGATATTGTTACTGTTGATGTTCAAACCTTGTTTACTCACGTAACTGTCAGCTGTAATAAATTATATCCCCATTAAAATACAATATGTAATAAAAGTACATTTGATAATAGTATATTTGCCCTGTGTAAATAACAATAAATAGGAACTGTATCTAAAATAAATAAGGGGTGATAAATAAATACTAATACAACAGGCTGGAAAAATAGACATTTATTCATTTTAATATCTTATATATTTCGTATATGTTGACACTTGACAATGGGCGAAGCACCCTGAAAACTGCACCGTTTGATCGGTTTCATGCTGAAGAGCCGCTTAAAAGTAAGTTTTTTTCTCTCTCATAAATGTAAATGAGTGTAAATGCTAACATCATCATATATGTCGAAAGGATTGAAGTCTGTCACGCAAAACATGAGCTCATTGATGTCGTTAAATGAGTCTGCTTTTTTATTCCATCAGTTACTCCTGGTCGGAGTCTTCCATAAATATTTAGTTTATACCTAAGTTTAATGGTGCAATGCTCAAATATTTAGTAGTGCGTAAATTGTGACTTAGTGCCCATTTACGCCACAACAAGGCTAAGTTTTAACGTATGTATAGCTGGTGCAACCGGCCCCTGGAGCCTAGAAACGACCTGGAAAAAAATTGCATCTGAGTCTTCCTTGTAATCATCATAAAAGTCCAACAATTTGTTCTGCACACCTAGCTCAGGTATGTAATATCTTAATGCTAGTGGCAATAACTTTGTTGTTCCATGGTTTGATGCATCAGATGCAATACAGGAACACATAAGGGAATCCCGTCTATCTGCAACCATTGGCACATTTAACTGATTCAAGCATGCCTCTAAAGATGTTGGTGGAAGCACATCTGTTACAATGGATGCACTCTTAGTTCTTCAACAAGCAAATTTCTTTTCTATCTCTGAATTGGGTAAAAAAAAGACGGGGTCTAGTTTAGAGCCACATTCGCCAGACCTATACGATAAACCATGTTGCACATTATGGTAGACACTTGTCACTTCAGCCGCTGTGATTTTGTCTAGGTTGCTGTCTTTCGGTGCAGAGAAAAAACTTGTAATGCTAGCATTAGCATTCTTAGCTGCAGGGACATGCCGTCCATATAAGCAAGGTAAGCGTTGCTTATCTAACAGAAGGGTTAAATTGCATGTGTGTCTGTGTCTGTGTTTGTTTATGTTTTTTTTAAAGTTATGTTTTGGAATTAAAACTTTGTTTACTGTTCAGCCGGTTCCCACCTCCTCCTTGCCCATCATTTACCTGTTACAGTGGTGCTGAAACCCAGGATGGAGGAGGGATGCACTGTTGTGGAGTCCTCACCACAGCGTTTAATAATATGTTTTAAAAATCTTTGATGCTTGACCAGTCTCAAAGCACTCTCCTTTTTGAGGGTCACTTGTAACTGGTTTTGACCATATGTTTCTTCCATTCTTTATTATAGGAAAAAATTTTTTTTTTAGGAGCACAGGATTAATCCTTTATTTGTCCAGTTAGGCTACTTTCCCATGCTCTTGCTAGAAAATGACGTCTGCGCAAATTTATTTTTAAATGCCTGTCACAGTTTCTGATTTTTAATTGTTATTTATTTATTTATTTATTAAACGTGGGATTGTAATTTTGGAAAGATGATATAAAATGCACTATTAAAGTGTATTTTTTTTAACAACAAAAATGTAATATAGACAAATAATTGAAATTAAGGACACTGCTTATGACTTGCGGGACAAAGCTTCCAATTTTGGGACTATGTGGCCATACGTATGATGTTTCTCGGGAATGCTCTTCAGAATAGACTTAAGCTTTGACTTAAGTGTCAAATGTTTGTTTTCGAAAAAAGTAGAAATTGTGTAAGAGTATGAGCTTTTTATAAATAAGCTAAAAGTAACTTTCAGCAAAGTCTGAGTCTGATTCGTAACTGCTGACTGTTGCGACACTTAAGTGTTTTGATGTAAGGAATACAGTCACAATTATGTGATATAATTTGAAAGCGGAGACTTTGTTGTAACAAAAAAAAAAAAAAGAAAAGAAAAAAACATAAAACACAAAACTCAATATTTGTGTTATTTGCTTAATTTGCTCAATGCAACTTTAATGCACTGCATAATTTTAAAGTTTTTTTAAATAAATTCAGCAGGCTTACGCATCATGAATGTGAGACCAAACCTTGCATTTCTTGAATTCAAGCAGATTTAGGATTATATGTGAAGACAGAAACTAATAATAAAAGTGATATTGTTCATATATTTTACATTTCCCTTTTTGGAAATTTTCATTTATTTTTTTTATATTTTTAAAAGTGGTATTTGTAACAAGACCATAGTAAACACATGGAAGCATGGATCTTCTTCACTACCTTGGTTAGATGTAACATGATTTCAATAAAAAAAAACTATGGCATTTTTGTAATTATAAACAGTAGACCTACTCTAAACACATGTAAAAACAGTAAATACAGTTGTAAAATTTTTTTGTAAAAGTTGTAACAAAAATTCATTATATTCCCTCATTCCTCTAATGTAGCCTGACAAATTTAATAGAGCTGAAGCAGTGATATGATAATATTTATTATCCATTTCTGCCTAAGGTACAGTTAGTGTTACTATAGTAAATTCAAGGGTGGTGATGAAGAATTCTGTGCCGAATTCAAATGGTTTCTGCTTCTCGCGCCTTGCTTCTTACTGATTCTCACAAATCTGCTAGTATAAGAGCTCGAACTTCAAGAGCTTTGCGCTCGCGCTGCTCTGTCCATTGAGCCGTATCCATCTACAGAGCCATACAGGTGCATTAACCGAGGTTGTGCATCTACCTGTGTATTTGACGCTGCTAAACCAGATACTTCAGATGCGTCGCTAGACTTCAAAATCAGATGAACTGCGGTACAAATGTGTACCAATCTGTATAATTGAGAACCAACTGATATACACCAAGTGTAAAATAAACGTTTTAATGCAAAGAGGAACTTGACGATAGATTTTATTATTATGACTGATAAACGCCCCCATTTGTAATCTAATGCCCCCCTCTCTACTAATTAGTTCTCAGAGCCCCCAGGCATCCTTTGAACGCCCCCTGGGGGTGGTACCACCCCCGTTGAGAACCTCTGATTTAATACAACACATTCTATAACAATATTTTGATAATAGGTTATTTTCTGTCAATTATTTCATTGATTAATCAAATGAGAAATCCATTTTTTTAATTTCCTGTATTTTAAAACATTATTCCACATCTTGCTGAAAGTTCTCCTCCAAACAATGTACAAACTGAAGGCTACAAAAAATCTAATTGTATAAATACACTATGCATTGTGTGCTAAAAAATTCATACAAAAATGCTGCAGTATAAATTGCATAAGCTTTTCACATTATCACAACATAATAACAAGTGTTTGTCCACAGTTTTAATGCAGAAGGACAATTTAAATCACTTAATTAAATGATAATAAAACAAACTCTTTGTTATAGTCCCAGTTACTATTCTTTAATTATTACTTGCGTACAGGTAAGACCTCAGTTAAACAAGGTTCAATTTAGAGGTTCATTTGACATTCAACATATCAGTGATATTTGATCAAATTCAATATTTTGGTCAAAATGACTGCAGTTCCTTTCTCTGTTGTTGTGCTTCATTGGTTGACATGCAAGTGTGTGCACTCACTTCATGAAGTAAGCCTATTTGAAGTAGTAATGACTCGCCTGCTGTTAAAATAAGTTGTTTTGCAAAGTGGAAATGGAAACTCACATGGCTTTGAGTTTATAATATTTACAAATAAGAATAAATCAGTCAAATGTAAGTTATAAGCTGGGGTTAAACATCTCTCAAGCACATTAAACTGCAGACTGAATCTGTCAAAGCACCTGACACCCCACACAACACTATGAGCTTCTATAAAACGCTTTATATAGAGTGCTTGGGTTGGGCTCTTTTTAGGTGCAGCTCTGTGCCATTTTTCAAATATCTTTTTTTCCATATAAACCATTTATTTTTATTTTTTTCTTATACTGTAAAGTGACACCACTGATGGAGGATCTCCGTGCCCGAGCGAAGATATCCTACTAATCATGTAGGATGTAGCCTATTCATTATATGAAGAAAAAAAAGAAAGAACTAAGAACAACTAAGAATCACATTTGCCCAAATTCCTCTTTCATATTATTCAAACATTCTGTCTTTGTTGGAGAATGTGACACAGCCATCGTGCTACTCTTAATTAGGTTAGGATTAGTCTTAACACTTATAAACCATTATGAATCACACTTTTCGTAATTCTAGGAATAAGTACAAAATTACATAATTCTTAGAATTTAGAAAAAACCTGTGACTAAAATTTTACTCTAAGCAGCATTATACATATGGACTATTATTTTATCTTCAGGAAACATTCATTTAAATCACTTTTAAAGCATTTTCTATACATTACATACAAAGTTAAGTAGCAGAACTGATACTGAGAGTTCTATGTGGTAAAATAATATTATATAAATAATTTTATATTATATAAATATTATATAAATAACACTATCAAATAGTACCAAAAACAATATAGTTGTACCATGTTTTTTGACATTTCAAAGAGTGCCTTTGAATACAACTTCAATCGACTTTTTAAAGTACTTAGGAGTTCAATGTAAAGGTACTTGCTAGTCATGCAGTATAATCTATTAACATTACTGTGCCATGGTACTGCCACAGTACTGTTTAGTAAAGGATTACAGCAAGTTGATCTTTTATATCAGAGTGAGCTGGACTGATTTACATTTACAGTACATGTGATTTTCTGTATGTTTCATTCTCACAGAAATTTAGCTATTTTGAACTCAATACAAGAAGTAAAGGATACCTGGAGTGGTAAAAGAGTGGTGGATCAATTCTAGCGTGCCATACATCTACTTGTTTTCATGCTTTTACCTAAGGTCATCAGGGGTCATATGTGATGGTCCTGAGGTTTTGATAAACAGAACAGTCCTAAATGTAACACTCTGTTAGGAAAAATGTCCTTTGCCCATGGGTAACAGGGTTTCAAATAGAGATTAGAATGTAGACCCAATGAACAGGCGCTGTCTTTAAAAAGCTTTAAAATGTGTACTAAAAAATCAAACACAATGTTTAAAACTGTCATATATTAGGAGGACTTTTTTTTTTTATTCCATCCTCCCAAACTAAAATTCCAATAACATACTTTTTGTAATAGCTGTCCACTTATAATGTTAGTCAATGTTGGTCACAATGGTGTACATTCAGGCAAGCGTCAACTACATAATGAAGGTAGATTTTAACCCAACAGGTTGAACTGTGTTCTCAGGACAGTATTTTTACATAGATGTCAGGTCGAGGAAAGCTGTCACATTTTATAAGGGCAGATTGTTTCTGGTGTAATGTAAATGTGGTAATTTATTCATTACAGTTTAATTGGCAAAATAAATTGGTATTGATTATATTTGTATTGGTTATGTTTTACAATTTTGCTGTTTTATAATTGGTTAACTGTTTAAATTTTGCAGAAAGTAGATTATTAAATAGTCTATAATAATCAATTAAATAGCAGGCTTTGATTGTGACAACTTACCTGGTATAGACCATTTCAAGAACTTAAACAAAAACAAATGAATTAGAACGGTCCAAACGTATTTCCGTATCCTTTCAACAAAGTCTCTTTTTCAAGGTAAGTCAGTCCACTCGGCGGCCGTTTTTGGAATGTCTTGGGGAGTTTGGGCAGCTATTTTTCTATGTAAACAAGCATCATAACAGAGCAGCTTCTATCTACTTGAATGGGGAACGACCAAAATCTCCAAAACGTTTGGTCAAGATTACGATAAAAGAACATTTCAAATAAGCAGTAAAATTTTATTGGTCCTAGGTGCATGTGGCGCCAGCTTCACTCGAGTGGCCCAGCCGCAACGAGTGCTCCAATCCCCGGCATCGCATCTAACTCGTGTCAGGGGTGCGGGTTGACGACGCATCTAACTCGCAACAGACCCTCACCGCTCCATTCCTGGACCTGCGAAGACGTCAGCAGGTAGAGACCGGTCTCCCAAGCAGTGGCGCGGTTGGTGTTTAAAGGCAGCGGTGATGAGGCTGTATTTTTTTCATTAACCGTTGGCTGCCGTTGGGCGTTCCAATTTCTTTCATTCATTTTAATAGAAGTGACACATCTCTGCTAAATGGTCTCTGTTTTGACAAGCAGGAAATGTTCACGGAACAGTGACATCACCAGCGAACAGTCCTTGAAATGGTCTATAGTGTGACAACTTGCACTGCTATTGGGGCATGTCATAAAAGGTCAACATGTGTTCAGTAAACTGTATCTTATATTTCTGGTCAACAACAGTGGCATGTGCCTATATAGAAATTGACTTTAAAAAATGAACATACCCTGAGAAATATTTAGTGATATAAAAGGTGTGACAGCTAGCCTGGTCTCCCCTATAGAGGAGCAAAGCGCTGATATAGACACGTGAACACATAGCATCTGTTTTATGAATAACACTTTTAGGGATTTACTACAATAGTAAAACTACTCTTAAAAAATTAATATGTAACCATAACTATATAGCCTGATAAAAAGCAGCTCTTACCTGCTATGATGTCATCCATGTGTTCTAAGGCTGCCTCCAGCATGTAACTCACATGAGATGACATGGCGACAAATTAAAAAAATCTCATCTTACACTACACTTTAACCAGCACTGCAACACATACAACAAAAATAGGCATCATTCAATACAAATCCCCCTCGAGCGTACTGATCCAAAGAAAACAGCAGCTGTTCATGGGAGTGCTGTATATATTCACTATGGATGTGGCTTATGGCTTTACGGTTTCCTCTCATTATGTGGCCGTCAGTCTGTCTGCTGTGGGCCTGTTTGTCCAATGGGAATTTAACGGGTGTGGCACCTCAAAAGATGTATTTGCATACAAAGTTCATTTAGGGTAAACGCACACACAAACATTATTAAATATTTATTTATATCCACTCATCATAGAATTACAAAAAGGACATAAATAATTCCAGTGCATGTTTATATAAAAATTGCAGTTCACAATTGACAGTACTAAATCATTAGTATCAACACTAATCCACACACTGCGACTACCAATAATGGCTGATACAGAACAGTATCTGGCCAGCTGTTTTTATCTTCCTCTTAGACATACCGTACCTGTGAGCTGTAACCCCTCACTACAAGCCAATGTACATGACCTAGACTGACAAGATTAAGAGTTGACACTTATAACCAATTTTGTTAATACACTGATCAAGAGGTTGGTATTTCAGCAGTTTAGTAAGAAAGATTTCCTCCAGACTGTGATCAAACACACACCCCACTTCCTGCACAAAAACTCTCCACTGCATCTCATTTACAATAGCAGCTTTTCCAGTATCAGGCCAGTGTGAGCCAGGACTATCAACGGGTCAGCCGGGGCCAATTGCAATTGACGTCGAGCCGTGAGACCAAAACTGATCTGTGTTCCCACCAACGGGCCAATAGCCCCACATTGTTGCCCTGAAATCTGCCCTTAACACGCTGCACTGGTTCCAACATCACACACCTGGCCCATTTCATAAGCAAGAGGGAAGCTCAAGCTGAGGTATCATGTTATCTAGTTATCTAGAATATAGAGTTTATATCATATGTAAACATTACATAGCTAGCAAGATAAGTTAGCATTGACAACTCACAGACTGTAACGGCCATGGTGTCCAGAGTGGTCTTTCCACTGACAGCTTTGTGCACTGGATACACAAACTGGCAAGTTCGGCTAAACTCTGCCTTTGACATTGACCCAGGCCTCACTCCCCATTTGGCCTTGTCTGGCCCAAGGTAATCGGTGGAGAAAGACCCGAGATGGCACGATGAAGCCCCGGAAGTGACAGTGGGAATGCAACTGGCACGCCCTCATTTGGCCCAGTAGTGGAAACGCGGCTAATGATTACATCTAGGGAGTTCGCAGTAATATTTAAAAACACATCAGGGTTTGTGCACATTTTAAACATGTCAGGTTTAACATTGCAATGTTAAAATGTACTGGATGAAGATAAGGCACAAGGTACACTTTCAGTCAACAAATCTATAATTCTGTCATGTCTGTTATTAAAAATGTTTTGATTCCATGCAGCAAATCAAACAGACAGAAAATGCAGAATCAAACCACATGAAATCACAACATTTCCCCCCGAACATTAACCCCACCACCCCCATCCGACACAAACGAGCACCCCAGTGGTCAAAAGCCAACTGACAAAGACACACATATAGACAATAAAACAGCAGAACATTTTTAGAAACATAAAAAAAAATAGTCTCTCTCCACTGCCCCTCCCCGTGAGCCTTCCAAAAAGGCTAAATAGCTGCCCCATTTCCTGATGTACAAATCCAAGTTGCCTAGCCCTCTACATGCCATCTCCTCAAATGCTGCTACCCTGCCCATCTTGGTAGACCAGTCATGAAATGAGGGCGCATCAGTTGACTTCCATCCCCTGAGAATTACCTGTCTGTCAATCATCACGCTGGTTAGGACCCAGCTTTTTATATATTTATCAACTATATTCAGGACCGCCCCATCACCCAAAATACACAGTCTGGGGCAAAACGAAAATTGAGTGTCCACTACATCACACACAAAGCTCTGAACCCTCAGCCAAAACTCCTGGATCCCAACACATCCCCAAAAAACATGGGTTGTGTCCCCGTCTTCTGATTTGCATCGCCAGCAGGTGGGAGTGTCTTTAAGGCCAAGCCTATACAATCTAGAGGGGGTCCAATAAAATCGATGCAAAATCTTAAATTGCATCAGACACACCCTTGCATCTCTAGATGCAGACTTGACGTTTTTTAGGATCCTAGCCCACACCCCCTCCCCCAATGTCAAGTTTAGACCTTTCTCCCATAATCTTTTGAGAGAATTCAAAGTTCCGTCCCCCAGACTCTGAATTAGCAGGGAGTAATACACTGATGCCTCATGACCCTTCTCAAAAGCAGCAACTCCCAGAGTATCCGCCGCTTTAGGGGGGGTGCGTGCTACTCCCAAAAACAGTGCAGAGTAGGTGGCGAAGCTGTAAATACTTATAAAACTGAGATCTGGCCAAAATGCCAAAATGTTGAATAAAATTTTCAAAAGGTCTCAATACTCCACCCTCATATAGGTCACTGAGTGCATTAACCCCCCTCACAATTCAATCTGACCAACAAAAAGGGGACTTATTAATACATAGTTTAGGGTTCAGCCATATGCTCGAGGCTGCGTTTAAATAAATATCCAAATTAAACACTCTGGACACTTTTGTCCATATCGAGTGCAAATGCAAAATAACGGGGTGCGACTTAACCTCTCCGGCTAGTTTGATCGAAAGGCTTTGCAGTGGCGATATAGGGGCAAGAACTTCCTTTTCAATACAAAACCAGGGAGGGGCTCTCTCAGGTGGAAGCAACCAATGAGCCAAATGTCTAAGACCAAATGCATAATAATAAAGCAAAATCTTGGGTAGGCCTAACCCACCATTGTCAATAAGCCTATGTAACTTATTGAAATTTAACCTGGGGCGCTTACCATTCCAAATAAAGGACTTCGCTATGCTATCAAATTGCTTGAAATAAGAGAGGGGGACATCTACAGGGAGAGACTGTAGCAGGTAGTTGAATTTTGGAATACAATTCATGTTAATAACATTAACCTTCCCAATCATACATAAATGTAATGAAGCCCACCTGCCCACATTGCTCGAAAATCTTTTTATTAAAGGGTCAAAATTAACACTAACTAAATCAGACAAATTTGCTGTGAATAAAATCCCCAAATACTTAATGCCCTGTTTGGGCCACTGGAAGGTGCCCGGCTGGAAAGCCGTTGCTGGACAGTACGCTGTCAGAGCCAAAGCTTCGGATTTAGACCAATTGACTTTGTATCCTGAGAACTTGGAAAAGGAATTAATAATTCTGTGGAGGCAAGGCATAGATCTAGTAGGTTCAGAGACAAATAATAAAATATCATCTGCGTAAAGCATAAGCTTATGCGCCTAACATCCCGCAACCACCCCTGGAAAATCATCCTCCTTTCTTATCGCGACTGCTAATGGTTCCAGGGCAAGACAGAACAATAATGGGGAAAGAGGGCAGCCCTGCTGAGTGCCCCTATTTAGAGTAAAATAATCTGAACTTAATCCATTTGTTTGTACTGCTGCTACAGGGTGTCGATAAAGTAACTTAATCCGACCAATAAATGTACTCCCGAACCCATACATTTCCAAAATATTAAAAAGATAATCCCATTCTACCATATCAAATGCCTTTTTGGCGTCAAGTGAGATGGCAGCGATAGTAGATTGATAATTCGCTACTGACCACATGATATTGATGAAACGCCAGATGTTATCAGAAGAGCTGTGGCCCCGGATAAATCCCACCTGATCTATATGTATAAGAGATGTCATAACCTTACTTAATCGGTTAGCCAAAATTTTTGACAATATTTTTACATCTAGTTGGATCAGGGAGATTGGATGGTAACTTTTACACTCGCTTGGATCTTTGTCCTTTTTAAGAATCAGACTGATCCGGACTTGTGTCTTGGTTGGAGGAAGTTTTCTATTCTTTAATGATTCAGTATAAACTTCTAACAAAAGGGGAGCCAGTTCTGTAGCATAAGATCTAAAAAATTCTGCGGCAAAACCATCTGTCCCCGGGGCCTTGCCTGTAGGTAGGGACTTAATTACCTCGTCAAGTTCCTCTAAGGTTATCTCAGAATCAAGAGAGTTTTTTTGCTCAGTCGTCAGTTTGGGAAGATCTAATGGTTCCACAAAGTTTCAAATATCTTCATCAGTAGACGAAGACGTGGAACTATAAAGATCAATATTGAATACTTTAAAGGCATTATTAATATCAGTGGTTGAGGTAAAAATTTCACCACCAGCAGATTTCACTGAGGGAATGGTAGAAAGAGACCAAAGGAGTGTTCCAAAGCTGTGTTATTCAATAGAACAAGCTCCAGCCGCTAGGCGGAACCAACACAAAAGAGACAAATCCGGCATCCCGGTTCCCCGGATGGTCAAGTCAATTCACTCGGAGGCCGCATAAACGTATATACCATGACTTACTTAATCCATCAACTTTATAAAAGACATCCTTTGTGTGAGCATGTAGATATTTTGCAGTCATCTGTAGTGTCCACTCTCAAACTGGCCAGGAACTTCAGTGCAAAAGTAATCTTTTGTCAATGCAAAAGTTTCTTTAAGGAAAAGTGTTATCCACATAACAAGCTCCAGCCGCATGGCGGAGCCAATGCAAAAAGAAAAAAGAAACCAAAATGACGCCCAGCTTCCTCAAGAGTAAGTACCGTGAGTCGACATACTCACATGAGAAACACCCAATGGTTTACTCACCCAATGATTCAATAAAAGACCTTGCCTGATTGGGATATGTAAATACTTTGCGACCGACCTTCGTTTCTATTCTCAGTTTGGCCAGAAACATCAGAGCAAAAGTAATCTTTCGCCGATGTAAGAGTTTCTTACATTCCTTGAACCGATCGCGTTTCTCTCTTGTTGAGTTCGCAAAGTCCGGGGACACAAAAATATTATGGTTCTTCCAAGAAAACTTCCCTTTGCTCCTCGCCTGGTGCAACACAAGATCTATATCGGATGATCTCAAAAATCTGGCCAGAATCGATCGGAGCCTGTCTCCCTCAGCAAATCTTTGAGCTGGGACTCTGTGAGCTCGCTCGATTTCCAGCTTGTGGCCTGTTATGTCGAGCAGACTAGGGAAAAGCTCATCTAGGAATTTCACCATATCTCTCCAAATCGAATCCCCGGTCTGTAGGCCTGTCGGGGCTTTCATCTTGAACACATAAGTGTCTTTTAATGTCTCCAGAGCCCGAGGATTTTTACTTCTTTGCCATGTTTTGCATCAAAGAGCAATTGTGTAACTGGGTGTATCAAAATTCACCAGATTATAACATGAAAATATTTGAAAATTTAGCAAAGTGTGCAGAGCTCTTCGCTCACATGTCTGCTTCTTGCATGGCGTCACGTATATAATTCTGTCATGTCAAGCGATATATAGGCCCTTATATGCTGGGCAACCATTTAATACATCAAGGATTCAACTACTTCCTCACTATTGTGGTGTAAACAACCAGAAACATGTCTATCTGGAAACCATTTAGAGAGATTCAGTCTTGTTGGCAAGACTTGCAGTCTTCTTTTTACTGTAAATCTGATAATGTCCTCATCCAATGTAGCACTCCTCAGTATCAAATGAGAAACTGAGTGGTTCGCTGAGGAGAGATATGCCAGTTTCCCCTGCAATTTCAGTCCAGTCCAGTGCAACCATTGCTGCTGTGTGTGGAGATCCATAAGATGACTGCGAGCATTAATCTCTGGAAGCTTGCACCCAGTTCCATTTTGGTTTACTGTTGCTCTGACCCAAGCCAATGGGTCAGTTAACAATTCATCTGAGATCTTCACTGTCACAGGGAAAGACTGTTTCCACTCTAGACCTGTCAAGCAGCAATAGTCATTCTGGTCGGGCCAGTCGGACCAGACTCCAAAGCCAACTGAATGTGTGTCTAGTTTGCCACTTGGTTTCCTCCAAAATCCCTGAAAACTGGAATCAGACTTTCTAGCCAGTGGAACCTTACGCTGCTTGAGATCTATAAACAGTAATGCCCATGCAAATTCGAGTACAGTTTTATCATCACTGTTCACATATTTAAAAGGTGAGACAGCTTTGTGGGAATGGAGGTCCACTCAAAATGTAGTACTGCCAGACCACCTTCCTGCTTACTGTGGAAAATAATATCAAATGTAGTATGAAGGGCTCAGTGGCTAGCACTATTGCCTCACAGCAAGAAGGCCCCCAGTTCGAGTCCCAGCTCACCACCTGTCCAGGGTGTTTCCCTGCCTCCTTCTCCACCACTAACCGTGATCCTACATCAGACAAGCAGCTATAGAAGATGGATGGATGGATGTAGTAAATAAGTTCAAGCCAATCCACTTCCTTACTACTTTAACAGTCTTATCATTCATATCACGGAGTTCTTTTCTTGAAATGTGAACATTTGCAAAAAGATGGTGTATTTTAGACAGTGCCACCTGTCCTATTGCTTCCAGTTTCTTTGTGAGTTGCAAGGGGATGAATTTATCAGGTCCAGTCATGTAGAATATTCTATTATTATTTAATCTACCTGCTCACTCCACTCACCAGCCACATTAAATTTATGTCCCAAGTATGTATATGCCTCATGTTTAGAATACACTTGGATGGGATTGTTGTTAATTGTGAAAACAGGAAGTTTATCAGACTTTAAATGACACCATCTATTGCCCCCACTCCTCTCATAGAATGCAGCACATTTAGACTCCTTCATTTGCAGGCCAGACCATGCCAGAAAAGACTCAGTTGTGCAGAGCATGTTTTCACAACACTTTCCAAACAGGATGAGATCTGTATATCATCATACCCCTGAACAAGGTTTGGTGAAATCACATCAGGCGGTGCACACTGATGCATCCACGTCAGCCACTGATAAGTAGCCAGCACAAAGTTAACTGCACTCCATGGACATCCTGTCTTTATTCCTACGTATAGATGAATGGGGACTGAACAGTTGTGCTCAAAATTTTGCATACCCTGGTAGAAATTGTGAAATTTTGGCATTGAATAAAATGTGACTGATCATGCAAAAAAACTGTCTTTTATTTAAGGATAGTGATCATATGAAGCCATTGATTATCACATAGTTGTTTGGCTCCTTTTTAAATCATAATGATAACAGAAATCACCCAAATGGCCCTGATCAAAAGTTTACATACCCTTGAATGTTTGGCCTTGTTACAGACACACAAGGTGACACACACAAATTTAAATGGCAATTAAAGGTTAATTTCCCACACCTGTGGCTTTTTAAATTGCAATTAGTGTCTGTGTATAAATAGTCAATGAGTTTGTTAGCTCTCACGTGGATGGCTAGATACTGAGCCATGGGGAGCAGAAAAAAACTGACAAAAGACCTGCGTAACAAGGTAATGGAACTTTATAAAGATGGAAAGGGATATAAAAAGATATCCAAAGCCTTGAAAATGCCAGTCAGTACTGTTCAGTTACTTATTAAGAAGTGGAAAATTTGGGGATCTCTTGATACCAAGCCAAGGTCAGGTAGACCAAGAAAGATTTCAGCCACAACTGCCAGAAGAATTGTTCAGGATACAAAGAAAAACCCACAGGTAACCTAAATACAGGCTGCTCTGGAAAAAGATGGTGTGGCTGTTTCAAGGAGCACAATACGACGATACTTGAACAAAAATGAGCTGCATGGTCAAGTTGCCAGAAAGAAGCCTTTACTGCACCAATGCCACAAAAAAGCCCTGTTACAATATGCCCGACAACACCTTGACACGCCTCACAACTTCTGGCACACTGTAATTTGGAGTGATGAGACCAAAATAGAGCTTTATGGTCACAACCATAAGTGCTATGTTTGGAGAGGGGTCAACAAGGCCTATAGTGAAAAGAATACCATCCCCACTGTGAAGCATGGTGGTGGCTCACTGATGTTTTGGGGATGTGTGAGCTCTAAAGGCACGGGGAATCTTGTGAAAATTGATGGCAAGATGAATGCAGCATGTTATCAGAAAATACTGGCAGACAATTTGCATTCTTCTGCATGAAAGCTGCACATGGGATGTTCTTGGACTTTTCAGCATGACAATGACCCTAAGCACAAGGTCAAGTTGACCTTCCAGTGGTTACAGCAGAAAAAGGTGAAGGTTCTGCAGTGGCCATCACAGTCTCCTGACCTTAATATCATCAAGCCACTCTGGGGAGATCTCAAACGTGCGATTCATGCAAGACGCCCAAAGATTTTGCACGACCTGGAGGCATTTTGCCAAGACAAATGGGCAGCTATACCACCTGCAAGAATTTGGGGCCTCATAGACAACTATTACAAAAGACTGCATGCTGTCATTGATGCTAAAGGGGGCAATACACAGTATTAAAAACTAAGGGTATGCAGACTTTTGAACAGGGGTCATTACATTTTTTTTCTTTGTTGCCATGATTTGTTTTATGATTGTGCCATTCTATTATAACCTACAGTTGAATATGAATCCCATAAGAAATAAAAGAAGTGTGTTTTGCCTGCTCACTCATGTTTTCTTTAAAAATGGTACATATATTCCCATTTCTCCATGGGTATGCAAACTTTTGAGCACAACTGTAAGTTGTTTGCCACAAATTACTTGTATAAATGAGTCCTTATAAATTTGAGATAAGATCTGATCATGATGTTATGAGAAAGGGTTCCAAACACATCAACGAAATCAAGGAAGACAGTATAAAACTTACTGGTCTCATGCTTAAAGTCATTAATTGCAGTCTTAAAGCAGAACACATGCTCGTTCAACCTATCTATAAATTTACGCTTTCTAACCAGTGAAAAGAATATTTGCATCCACCAGCCATGGAAGAATTCGTGCAAGGATACACTTCATGAACACTGAAAATTGTTGGTAGTAAAGAAATGTCTCTCCAGGTAGAATGGTCTTCAGGGGATGTTATCTTTCTTGGGGATTCAATAAATAAGAGCCCCTTTCCATGAATCAGGAACCCTTCTATTGTCCATACAGACATTAAATACTGATGTTAAATTCTGTCAAGACTGTATGGTTCTATGAGTTTCATAGGTCACCTCACCCATTCCACTGGCTTTATTATTGGGCAGATTGCGCAACAGTGACTCAACCTCCCCAAACGTGAATGGTGAGGTACAGTATCTGGCAAATATGCCGGAGCGTTTTTCTGTATATCAGTTTGCCACAGTAGAGGTGGGAAAATCTGGCTTGTTAATACTTGTCTAGAACATTTGGTTTGATAATACAACTGCACTTGCTCAGTATTGCTAGGACAGGGCACACACACACAAACCAAAAAAAAAAAAAAAAAAAGATTAAATAAATAAATAGTGTGTAGAAGCAATCTAGGAAGTTAGTCAAAGTGTGAAACCTAAATTTACCACTTCTCTATCTTTTCTTTGCATTGATGTAAGTGCAGAAAGTTTAAGATGAGTGTGTAATTTCTGCACGACTAGCGTCATGAAACTAATAAAATAATGACTGTTTTTAAACAGGCTTCCAAAAACTCCCCCATCTGCCATTGGTTAGATAAACGGGTAGTCCCGCCCCAAAACCATGCAATTGGGTGAGTCAATTTTGCTGTGTCGAGATACTCAAACAAACAGAACAATAGTTTGGTTCCATCCACATATTTTGATGTGCATTTTGGGATATCACATACAAAATGCTGGATGGAAACACCATAAAAAAAATGTAGACGCTTGCTTGAGGTGGATACATTTTGTATTCGTTAAGAAATGCGCAATAACTATGATTTAAAACATTACAGAATAAACTCCTATTAAATTTACTAGGAATACAAGATGTACATCAAAAAAGTAATGTGACTGAATAATTCATTTATAACTAGGACTAATCAGAGGACCAATCGCATTTGAAATGTTGCTCTGGTCATCCTTAAATAACAGTGTCCTTAAAATCCAAAGCATGCAAAGAGTTTGCAGAGCAAGTAAGTAGAATACAAACTTGAACTGTGCCTTTTGAAAAATATATTTAGATCCACACAGTAAAGACATAAGGAGAAACACACACACATAGTGCTCCCACAAGTTATTCTAGAGTGTTTTGTCTGTGTGCTCTAATCCGCGAGTATTCTATTAATAAAAGAGTCAAAGTGGCTACAATTTCTCCGGAAGTGACAAATTTGTTCTTTGAAACACATGGGATGGAAATGTGGCTTTACTCGCACATGTTTTTGAAATATTATAGTTTTTCGCATATAACATTTGCATCTTGAATGGAGACGTAGCTAATGTCTCAGTTTGGAATGGCATACTACCATTACATAGATATGACAGAAGCAGTAAGAGCAGAATGGGAAATATGTCATTCAGAACTCAGCCAATGTTCCACAGACCATATGACCATAAAGTCACAGGGTGGGTTGCACCAATAAGAATTAAATTAAGCAGAGTTTAAAGCTAATCCAGGGTTTGTTGATCCCAATCTTTATTTTAATTTAAGTTAATGGCCCTATTTTAAGAGCGCTATGCCATGAGTTATTAGCGCAAAGTCAATGGCCATGGCCATGAAGTTTTGGTATTTTCGTGCAAGCATGCGCTATGTCTAAGCACAAGTGGGTTTGGCAAAATCGTGCACAACTGAATTTGGTTTTTGGAATCCTAATGTAGTAGGCAAACAGTGTACCAAAATTTTAAAACGCCCAATCCGGTTTAAAATTGGCCACTGATTGGGAAACGCCCATTTTTGTTCTGCAGAGACACAAGTCTCTCCAATCTCGTACTATCTACTTACTGCTTACTTTACATACTTTCTATAATGAAAATGCTACATTAGCCCCTTTCACACATGCAACCAGGTAAATTACAGGAAAATTGTTCAGTTGCCTTTAATGGTAAATGTACCACATGTGCTGTTCACACATACCATTAAAATGGACATTTATAGGTACTAATGACACAACTTCTCATTAAAGGAATAGTTCACCCAAAAATGAAAATTCTCTCATGATTTACTTACCTTTAAGCCATCCCAGATGTGTATTTGTACAAATATCGATAGGTTTGTGTAAAAAATAAATCAATAATTAAAACTTTTATTAACATTTTATTAAAAATGCTTCCTAATACCAGACGACCCATCACGGAGCTGTCGCGTGATGTAAGCATGATGACGTGTTCACGTGAGAAGACGGAAGCGCGCGCTTAACAGAGGAATGAACGTCATGTAAGAGTTAGGTGATTTCAAACAGGAAAACAGCGCTGGCAGGAAGTAACGATTTATAGTTAAAGACATTTAATTAGTGATTTGTTTCTTACACATACCTATTAATTTGCTTCAGAAGACATTAATTGATCAACTGGAGTCGTGTGGATTACTTTTAGGCTGCCTAAATATGACTTTTGGACCATCAAACAGCCAGCAGCCATTCAGGTTCAATGTATGGACATGCAGAGCTGAAATGTGCTAAAAATCTTAACTTTGGTTCTGCTGAAGAAGGAGACATACACATCTGAGATGGCTTAAAGATAAGTAAATCATGAGAGAATTATAATTTTTGGGTGAACCCTTTAAGAGAAATTGCCAGAGCAAAATTTACCAGTATTTTCAAAAGGGTCATGTTCACATTGCAGTAAATATTCTGGAAAACGCTGTATGTGTGAAAGGGGCTATTGTCTTGGATGCCACAACATAGCTGAACATAGTCATTTGCATAGCAGGTTGTAAACAAAAGCAATGTTACATTTAGGCAATAGCGTAATGGCAGAGTTTAGCCTGATTCTGGTCAGAATAGGAATGAGCAAGCACAGCATATGCTACTGTAATAATAGGCTACACACACCCATGGTTCCAAAAGGAAAACTATATTGTCATGTAGTTCTCAGTTGTTAACACTGGACTTATTTCTTTTTGTTTGAAAGCCTTCCTGAAAGCACAAATAATAAGCCACTTAGATGAATGACTCTGGCCCATCAGGTCTCATGAATAATTGGCTCCCATGACATGACCTGACATGTCTCTCTGCGTCTTTGTCCATTGCTGGCCAACACACTTTACTCTGAAGATTGGTGCCCACAATGCCTAAATGTTCCTCATAAGCTAAATTCAAAGCTCTAGCACAAAGTGACTGGGGTAACACAATGTGTGTACCTCTCAAGACTAACTGTCCAATCACACTCAATTCACTAGCAATGTGTGGATATGATTTACACTAATCAAAAAATACTTTTTGCATGGCTTCTGACTTTTCCTAGTTCATTATCCGTGGCTGATGCTTCCGCCACAGCCCTTGTTGTGAGTGGCCTTGGTGTGGCATACACTGCTACAAATCTTACAAATCTTACCACCCACGCACACTTGCGCTTTGCTTGCACAAAAATTATGCTTAGAATTAGCACTTTTACAAAAATTGGATAAGATGTTGCATACGGTCTTAGCACATAAAAAACTCAATCATGCCAAAAAAAAAAAAAAAAAGTGGAGCTGAGAGAATACAAACAAAGATTGATGAATGAACCAGTGAAGTTAAGAAAGGGAAGGGGAAGATAGGAGAAAGGAAGGGAAGAAGGAAAGCTCAAAGGAAAGTCAGAAAAGCATGGAGGATTAGACAGCAAAAACATAGGAACTGATGCTGGAGATGCCTCATCTGAAGCTGTCTTATTCGCTTTTCTACTGGACAAAACCATTTTGTATTGTTGCTCCAAACATCAGTAAATGTGAGACAAGTGTCTGCAAAGTCCATTCCAATGCCCAAATGAAAGCAGACAGGCTCAATAAGCTTGGCATTATTAACTCACAGAGCTTAAGAAAAATGGCAGAGGATTTGTGCTGCAACGAACAGGCTAAAGCCTGCATAGGGAATGTCTCTCATGTAAGAACAAGTCACTCAAACACACCACCAGTACGTTAGGAACAGGGCTTACATGGTGGTACATAGTGGCTCAGACTATGAAAAAGAAAAGGATGGGAAAAGAGATAAGATGCCTGTGACAAAAACAGAGATGTGAGGGCAGTCCAGAGCACCTTTTGGAAAATTTTGAAAAAGACATAAAAGCCAAAGTGTGCAAGCATCTCTTCAACATCCATCATCAATACACAAAGCTACAATCACTGCACAGATCTCTGAAAGATGATGAAGCCACTCTTCATATTCACAACGCAGAAAACTGGCAGTGCAAATTAGAGCTGCACAATTAATCTGAAAACTAATCGCGATTACGATTACGGCCACCACATGTCACATTTAAGTGTTTTGTTCATGTTTTGTGTTCATGTCTTTTATTTTGAAAGTTTAATTCCTGTTTAATTTCCATGTCATGTGTGATCTGTTCCCTCATGTGATCCTCTCTTGTTCCATGTGTTTTGTTCTCATTGGTTTGTGTTCATAGTCTTGTTATCTTGTTATTCTGTTATGTCATTGGTTCATGTTTCATTGTCTTATTATTAGTTCAGTCTTGTGATTGATTGTCTTGTTTACTTGTTACCCATGTCTGTGTATTTAGCCCTGTTGTATGCCATTGTTCCGGGTCAGGTATTGTCAAGTCAAGTCAAGTCAAGTCAAGTTCATGTTTATGTTTATGTTTTGTTATGTTTCATGTTTGGATGCCACTGTAAATAAACTGCACTTGGGTTCTTCACATCATCATCGTAATCATCTGCCTGTCATTGCCAGCGATCGTTACAGAATACCTGACCTAACTATGAACTCAGCAGTCCAGATCCTGCACCTACGTCAGGGGAATCATCCCCTGGAGGATTATGTTGAGGAGTTTTGCTGCCAGGTGGACTTTAATGATATTGCCCTCAAGGACTTTTTCTGTTTTGGGCTGAATGAGCCGGTCTCCTCCCTGATGCCTGACGGTCAAATTACCCTCAATCTGGCTCAGTTCATTGATTTAGCCCTACAGTTGAGCAGTTCATCTTTCACTGTAGGTGTGGCTGAAGAGGAACTATGCACTCCTACAGTGACTGCCATGTCAGAGCCGTCCACCTTCATGGCCGCCGAGCCAGGGTTCCCCCGCCATGGCCGCCGAGCCAGGGTTCCCCCGCCATGGCCACCATGCCAGAGTTCCCACGCCATGGTCGCCAAGCCAGGGTCCCCCGTCATGATCGCCGAGCCAGAGTGCCACGTCATGGTCGCAGAGTTTGCGCCACCTTCTGCCCCGGATCCTGAGTCTACTCCATGCCATGCCACAGCCACACCTCAGTCTGGTCCATGCCATGTCAAAGCCACGCCTCGGCCTGCTCCATGCCAGGTCACAGCCACGCATCAGCCTGCTCCATACCACGTCACAGCCATGCCTCAGTCCGCTCCACGCCATGTCACAGGCAAGCCTCAGTCTGCTCCATGCCATGTCACAGGCAAGCCTCAATCTGCTCCATGCCACGTCACAGCCATGCCTCAGTCCGCTCCATGCCATGTCACAGGCAAGCCTCAGTCTGCTCATGGCTCCACCTTCCACTGGCTCCACCCTGGTCTCATGCCCCACGCCCTGTGTCGCCAGGCCACGCCTCAAGGACCCCGCCACCCTCCCCTCCAGCTCCCTATTGAACTCCATGTGTTTTTGTTTGGGCGTCGGGAGCGGCCCCTTGTGTTCATGTCTTATTTGGAAAGTTTCATTCCTGTTTCATTTCCATGTCATGTGATCTGTTCCCTCATGTGATCCTCTCTTGTTCCATGTGTTTTGTTCTCATTGGTTTGTGTTCATGAGTCTTGTTATCAGTTCTGTTATGTCATTGGTTCATGGTTTCATTGTCTTATTATTAGTTCAGTCTTGTAATTGGTTGTCTTGTTTACTTGTTACCCATGTCTGTGTATTGAGCCCTGTTGTTTGCCATTGTTCTGGGTCAGGTATTTTTTTGTGTAGCGTCAAGTAAAGTCAAGTTTATGTTTTGTTATGTTTCACGTTTGGATGCCACTGTAAATAAACTGCACTTGGGTTCTCCACATCATCGTCGTCTGCCCGTCATTGCCAGCGATCGTTACACCACGATTATGTAATCATGAAAACTGACGATTACAGCCTTTAATTTAAGTCTGCTCTTGTTGTGTCAATGGTTTCTATTTACAATGTGTTTTTGCAGTGGTTGAGTATTCTAACCAATCACAGACATGTCCGTTGAGCAATGAAATGGCAACGGCCAATCAGAGACACTTAAATTAGTCCTCCGTCCTATCAGTGATGACAACTGATCCTAATGCGCAAGTTTTAAACAGTCGATGCCCAGATGCTTGCTTTATGTTTCACCTCTGTTCGCCATGGCACATGAAAATTAATACTGAAGAAACATCACCTGTCACTCGAAAAGAAGCTGTAGAACAAAAGCGATAAACACTTTAGAATTATTTTGGATTCATTGTATATTGCGCTGCTCACTTGCAACGTAGATGATAAATACACTGCAAATGAGCAACGTGACAAATCTAAAACATTAGTAAAACAAAACTAAAACAAAACTAGCATTATTTAAGTACACTTGTACACCTACTTATTCATGCATTTACCTAATCAGCCAATCATGTGGCAGCAGTACAGTGCATAAAATCAAGCTGATACGGGTCAGGAGCTTCAGTTAATGTTCACATCAACCATCAGAATGGGAAAAAATGTGATCTCAGTTATTTAGACTGTGGCATGATTGTTGGTGCCAGACGTGCTGGTTTGAGTATTTCTGTAATTGCTGATCTTCTGGGATTTTCACGCACAACAGTCTCTAGAGTTTACTCAGAATGGTGCCAAAAACAAAAAAATATCTCAGCCTTGTTGATAAGAGAAGTCAACGGAGAATGGACAGACCGGTTCGAGCTGACAGAAAGGCTACGGTGACTCAGATAACCACTCTGTACTATTGTAGTGAGTAGAATAGCATCTCAGAATGCGCAACACGTCAGACCTTAAGGTGGTTGGGCTACAACAGCAGAAAACCATGTCAGGTTCAACTTCTGTCAGCCAAGAACAGAGAGCCAAGGCTGCAGTGGGCCTTCCATCTGTGTACCTCAGCGGAAATAGAGATTCATCAGACCAGCCTATGTTTTTCCAGTCTTTAACTGTCCAGTTTTTGGGAGCCTGTGCCCACTTCAGCCTCAGCTTTCTGTTTTTGGCTTACAGAAGTGGAACCCGACATAGTCTTCTACTGTTGTAACCCATTCGCCTCAAGGTTCAACGAGTTGTGCATTCTGAGATGCTATTCTTCACTTCGAACTCCACATGAAAAGCTTTTGTAAACATCTTGTTCTGCATTTTCATAATAGTTAAGACTTGACATGCTTCTGTGGTAATTAAATAGTGCCTTACAGAGGCTGCAAAGTACTTGATTTATCCCATCTGGGCTTGTTTTGTACAACATATATCGTAAAGAGGTCCTTTCCCCATAATTTGATCACTGATATGGCTATTGTGTGTGTGTTTGTGGTGTGCGCTTGTGGTGTGCGCATCAGTGTAATGACCCTGACTCAAAGGTTCCGTCCTGCTTCGACCAGTGAAAATGCTTGTTTATGCTTTATTAACAGTAAATACATTAAGCCCGATTAAGAAAAACAAACACTTTAACGCATGTGATTAATTAAAAAGAAAAAAGGAAATTAATCGCGATTAATGCATTTACCTTTAGTAAAGCATAAATCAGCATATACAATGGTTAACTTTGACAACTCTAACATATATCTGCTCAGGTGGCCGAAGCTTCTACCCAATAGAAATATGATTTGCTTAGCAGGAACAAAAGTTAGAGCGAACATTGCTTCACACCATCGTGATCCCATGTTGGTGTTCCCATTGCGTCAGTTACTGTTGCAGCATTAAAGTGAACTATGAATTTGAATGTAATTTTAACTTTTTATCTCAAGCTACATGTGCTACACGGATGGCATTCAAGGTTGCACACCATCTCAGTGTTTCCAACAGTATCTCCCACTGAGCGCAATAAGATGCGTTCCTTCCACGAACGTCGATGGGCAGAGGTAGAATTGGGTGGCAGATGCCACGATAGCACGTGTAAACCTGTGCGTTAATGAGCCCCTGGTTTGGGGACTGGAACATAATTCAAACTGGACAAAGAGGAACAGGCTGAAAAAGGAGATGCAATGGATAAAACAGTTCGGTACATTATTTTCTGGGGAATTGAATGAGAAAGAGGCATGTAGACTAAATTTCTAATCCTAAAGGAGAGCTTTGGACAAGGATCTACTTAATACAAGGAGATACTAATACAATTTTGTGTATTTAGTGGATCAAAATGTTGGTATTTTAAAGAGGGATATACTGTATGAACAGTATTCTTTTAAGAATTTTGCAAATGCTAACCTAAAATGAGTAATGATACATATGCACAACCAATCTCAACCAATCATAACATTTGTTTCAGCCGGTATGGGATTGTAGAGGTGAGGGTGTGGTCAAGCGCCCATCTGGGGAGAGAGAAAGCGGTAAAGACATCCACCTGAGATGAATTTTGACTAATTACCATCTCTATGTTCACAGTGAGAGTCGGGGGAGAGGAGATAAAAAGATGGCCAGTTCACAGAGAGAGGAGAGAGACAGACAGACCACAGTCTTCGTGTCTGTTCCCTGAGAGAGAAAGAGAGAGCCTTGTGTTGTGTGAAGCTGAAAAGCGGACTGTTTATTTGAGTGATGCTGAAAAGCCGTCTTGTGTTTTGAGTGAAGCTGTACAGCGATTGCTGGTTATTTGTGAATAAAATGGATTCACATGAACTGTGGAAACCGGTTCCCGCTTCCTCCTTTAACTGCCCAACCTGAACCTTTGTTTTCAGGGATATTTTCCAACCAATCAAATTTCCCATCTCAGGAAAGAGGGCGGGTAATTTCTAGCATTTATATTTATTTTATACTTTTATTATCAATTGCCATGACAGTGAGTTGAAGTATGTCTCACAAGTATGCACACTAGAAGAGCATGTGCTGCGAGTTTGCTTTGATCCGCCAATTCAGTTTTTTTTCTTGAAAATGTTTGTATTCACAAAACAATGTCAGCATACATACTACAAAATGAAACATGGAACTTAAAGAAAGAAAGAAAGTTTTTTAAGGATCAACAAGGTTTGAATCTGTACTTGTATTCTTGCTTCCCCTACAGTATTGAATAACTATATGTAGGAGAGCACTCTGGATTGTCCTTTGAACCCAGTTTTTACAGCATTTTTATAACATGCACCCTTAAAACCAAACAATATTAATGTTTCATACTATTTATAGATGGACTTGTGAGTTTTCTAGTGTGAATATTTCCGTAGTATGATTAGTGATGTTCATGAATAAAAAGTTATCCAATTGTCATATAACTGTATTTTCTCTTTTATTAAAATTTTAATTTATTTGCATACTGGCATCTGTGTGTGTGTGTGTGTGTGTTTGTGTGTGACAGAGAGAATGTATAAGCAGCCACCAAAATCTCTAATTCCACAATCATCACTTCTTCTTTTTGCCTTTTTTTCCCTTTTTAGCCTTGGATTTCTCGCCTTTCTTGGAAGACCCCAGTCCCTTGCGCACTAGAGTCCCGCGCCACCAGGACTGGATCTGAACATGGATACATGAAACAAAAGTCAAACAAATATCTTTTTCCTTATGACTAATGCATGCATGAAAATACTCTCTTGTTTGCTTTAATTTACCTTAGTTGCTGCATCTCTCTCCATCTGCTCTTTCTCCAGCTGTACACGCAACCGCTCCTTCTCCATTCTGTCTTCAATAATGACCTGCTGCATGTCTCTGCACTAAGGTATGAAGAGTTACTTTACAATTTGTAGACTGATTCCTTGTAAAAATAGAATCACATCTTATTATTATCAGCAATACTCATCAAAATTTCATTTGTGATCAGATAAGAAGCTATAAAAGCTGGGGCCAGTTGCTCAGCCCATAGGGTTTAAAGGAATAGTTTACCCCAAAATGAAAATTGTCATAATTTAGTCACCCTCATATCATTCAAAACTTGTATGACTCTCTTTCTTATGCTTATCACAAAAGGTTCCGCATTCATTAAAAAGTTCGAATTTCAAGGGCTATCTTTTTTAATACAATGGCAGTGGATAGTGCCTCACTTTAACGCTTAAAAAAAAAACATAAGTACCATATACATAGGTTTTCTATGTGACTCGGAAGTCATACGATATGATTTGGTTAGAAACCACCTGAAATTTAAGTCATTGTCTTTTCAAAATCTTGATGCTTGTTAATAGTGGTTCAGGTATTCACTTGTTTAGTGCTAAAAACAATGCAAGTTCTGGCATGAACACTTGAGAAGCAGTTGAGAAGCAGTGTTTTAATAACCTTCTTGGACAGCTCCTGAAGTTGTGCCAGCTTGTTGGCCCTTGTATTCTTTAGAGCTGTGATCTCTTGCTCCTTCTCCTCCAAGTCTTTCTCATAACACTGAATCCAAAACTGCAGCTTCTCCTGTAAGCTCTTTTGAGCACAAGTAGTTCAATTACAGCAATGAAACAGTTTCAGTGAATTTGCCATTAATCAAGCTTAATGTTTAAAGGAGTAGTTCAGCTAACAATTCTCATCTTTTGCACACCCTCAAACCTGTATGATTTTCTTTCATATGTGGATAACAAAAGGAAATGCTTTAATTAATATTGTACCATCTTTTAAATACAATGGCAGTGGATTGTTATTCACTTAAAAGCTTAAAAGCTTTTGTGGAACACAAAATAACACATTTTTGAAGAATATCATAGACACTTTTTTCAAAATAATGAAAGTGAATGGGGAGAGGGTTGTCAAGCTCCAAAATGACAAAAAAGCACCTTAAAAGTATCATGAAATTAGCCCATATGACTTGTGCATTAAGATATCTTTGTGTGAGGAACAGACTAAAATTCCACTTAAAATTTCTACCTTTGCTGTAGCTCTTAAATCAAATATGGCACCATTGATGTCAATGATGTTTGGTCACAGGACACATGGGAACGAATAGCAGTAGGTAGTGGTGGGGATTTTGATTCATCCTAGTGACTCTAGTCTTTTTAATCCAGTCAATTCTACCAAGAGACTTCAGCACTGCAGAGTGTTTAAGCAAAATAAGCATTTCCTCACCAATGACAACAAAGCATATCTATCATATTGTGAACTGCTGAGCACAACATTTTATCAAACTATACAAAAAAGACTACAATACTAACCTTAAAAAGAATTATGAGTTTCAATAATGTCCATATGTTATTGTAATGTGTGGTCATCACTCACTTTATTCATAATTCATCCGCCCCTTTTCTTGCTGAATGAACGACTTGCCTCTTGTTCAGCCAGTCAGCAGATCTTCGCTCATGAAAGAGATGACTGATTCATACATTTCGTTTGCAAACGAGTGTACCAGTACATTCAGTTTGTTCACGAACGAGATGTCTTGACTCGTTCAGACTCAAATTAATAAAATGAATAAAAAAAACTATTAGGGAAGGGGTGTATTTGTTCAGTGGGTGAAACCAATGATATGCTCCTTCACAACCCATTTTCGAATGCTATTGGCTGACTATAGAGTCTTTAAAAGCAGGACTAAGCAACACAAATTAATTTGCATGTCTAAAAATGTATGAAGACACTTTAAAAATAGTTAAAACACCATAAACTTTTTAGCCACAAATGACAAGAAAGCAGGTCTTTTCTCCCCAATTTGGAATGCCCAATTCCCAATGCGCTCTAGGTCCTCATGGTGGCATAGTGACTTGCCTCAATCCATGTGGCAGAGGACGAATCTGTTGCCTCCACGTCTGAGACAGTCAATCCACGCATAAAACACGTAAAATGATAAAAAACATTTATTACAAAGATTGTAATGTTATCATTTGAACAACAAGTTTAATGACTGAGTTAAGTTTTTAACTAATTTTGTACACAAAACATTTTGGCATGACAGAAAGCAAAGACTTGCAGTTTAGGGGCATTTGCTGATAGACATGAATCTGCGAGCGCTGAATGTCATGCGTAATTAAAAGAAATTCCACCAATGATGCTAGCTATAACATCCATGTAACACCATAAATTAAAATGTTTATCTGCCCTGCTGTAGCTAAAAAAAGGTCATCATATTGATGTAATAGGCTAAATCAACGTGAATGTTTTTAAGTATTTTTTTTTCCCCCCTCAAATCCCGCGGGCCACATTGGAGTCCTTTGCAGGCCACATTTGGTTGAGCTCATTGGCTGCGAATGGGAGTGACATCAGTGAATGAGAAATATGAGTTGAATGAAATGGAGGTGAACGAAAACTATTAATTTGCTTAAAAGATTTGTTCAAAAAGACTGAGTCGTTCACAAACTAAACATCACTAGCAGTAGATGTTAAATACAGTTGATGTGCCATTTCAGAGTTTTGCTGTAAGGAAGACTTTCTTTGAATAATAACCAAAATTTTGGTATGTTTCACACACAAGCTATTGTATGGCTTCAGAAGACTTTTAAGTCATTTACTTTAACGGTACTTTTTTAGTAATTTCGGAGCTTGACGGACCCAGTCCACATTCACTTACATTATGGAAAAGAGCAGCCAGGATTGCTTAAATATATCTTTTGTGTTCCACAGACAAAAGTCATATGGATTTAAAATGAGTGTGAGTAAATTGATGACAGCATATGAATTTTTGGGTGAACTATTCTTTTAATCTCCTTTAATTAATGCATTTTTATAAATTAATCATGTACATACTGTGTGTGTATATACAGTGCATAAAGTATTAAGACCCCTTCATTTTTTTCACATTTTATGTTGCAGCCTTATGCTAAAATGCTTTATATTATTTTTTCACATCAGTCTACACTCCATACCCCATAATGACAAAGCAAAACCCATATTTTTGATACCTTTGAAAATGTATTAAAAATAAATAACTGAAATATCACATTGACATAAGTATTCAGACCCTTTGCTATGACACTTGAAATTTAGCTCAGGTGCATCCCATTTCTCTGGATCATCTTTGAGATGTTTCTACACTTTGATTGGAGTCCACCTGTGGAAAATTAAATAGATTGAACATGATTTGGAAAGTCACACATCTGTCTATATAAGGTCTCACAGCTGAAAATGCATATCAGAGCAAAAACCAAGCCATGAGGTCAAATTAACTGCCTGCAAAGCTCAGAGACAATATTGTGTCAAGGCACAGATCTGGGGAAGACTACAAAAAACTGGCTGCATAACTAGCCTCCATAATTCTTAAATGGAAGAAGACTGGAACAACCAGGACTCTTGCTAAAGCTGGCAGCCTGGCCAAACTGAGCAATCGGGGGAGAAGGGCCTTGGTAAGAGAGGTGACCAAGAACCTGATAGTCACTCTGGTTCAGTGGCGGGCCGTGCATTTAAAGTCTAGACCTTCAGTGTGATTCATGCCATTAAGAAAACACAGTTTCACAATGAATAAGACACCCTATGCCTTTGGGCATCATACATTATGTCGCAGCTAACTAATAATACCAATTGACATTTTAAAACACGTCCACGCACAAAAGCCAGAACTTGAAACGACACTTAATTCTCAAGCAAGCCTAATTTTAACTGCAGCATGACTGTCTCCTGAACAGACATTCAAAAATCATAATTTTTCATATGAATCTACCAAGGAGGTCTGTAATACCTGGAAAAATCTATCTAATAATATTTGCGATTTAAAAGTTGCTTGCAATAAATTTCATTTCATCAGGGTACACGGTTATGCTGCGTTCCATTCAAGTTGGATGTGGGATATTCCTACTTGATATCTCCGACCATAAATGCATTCCATTTCCCTGATATTCGGAACTGCAATGCTTCCGTTAGCTTAGCAGGGGTTTGACTCTCATTAGAGATGTCTCCTAGCAACCCAACTGATAAACAGTGCTGCAGCGCTAGCATTTGTGCTTCAGATGTATGATTATCAAAAGAGATTATAATGTTTTATCCACCTGTTTCTGCCGGCGTTTGTTAAACAAGCTTTAATATCATGTAATGTGGAAATGAACACATTTATCAATATTAAATAAAGTGAATGTTTATCACTTACTTTGTATATCTCCCTGAGTGTCCACATGTTTGTGTGACATCATGCCCCTGCATCTCTGCAAAATCAGAGTTGAGAATTTCTGCACAAGCCTACAAGTTGTAATTCTGACTTCAAGATGCATTCCATTGCACTTTTCCTAGTAGGAAGTTGTAAAATCTGACTTTCCGAGTTGAATGGAACGCAGCACTACTTTTCAAAACTTGATCCGACACTGAATGCTCAAGCAGCCTAATTTACACTTAGAAAACTCCTGATGTTGCTATAAAAATGCAAAAAGCACTTACCAATTTACTTGAAGTGAAAATCAGTCCTCATTTCCTGTTTAATAAATTAAGCAATCACATGGTCATGCAGAACATCTCATGTTTTTAAATCCATAAGAATCTCTTTCTCAACAATGATAGCGGCAGTGATGACAGCCGACTCGTCAGCAAGATCTCGCACTCTTCGCTTTCAAATTACGTACATCACTTAAAGCCTGATTGCATCACTCAAGGCCAGCTAGAAGGCCTCGACCGGCACATATCCTAAAGATCTCAGCCACCAAGAACAAATAAATAAATCTGATTGGCTGATGAATCTGACAATCTGACATTAGATGCGCATTCATTTGCACTGTTGAGGGATTCTGTGGAAATTTTGAAGGCCTGAGGGGGTGGAGCTCAGACTCACACACTGCTTCGGCTTCGGGCATGTTATTTGTGAAACGGTTGTCACGCTTCGCTTGGAGCATCAAGGAATAAATTCTGACTGCATAAACTTTTAGTTTTTCTTTATTTGTTTGTAGATTAATCATGAGTGGAAAGCGATTAAAAATACAAAGGCAAAAAGGTGATTGAGAATGAAAGGATGAAGAATATTTATTTATTTGGCATGTTAGGCCAGCAGAGAAGTCTTTGCTGGCCCTGAGAATTCACCACTGCTCTGTTTGAGCTCCAGAGATCATGTGTGGAGATGGGAGAAACTTGCAGAAGGACAACCATCACTGCAACATTCCACCGATCTGGGCTTTATGGCAAAGTGGCCAGATGGAAGTCTCTCTTCAGTGCAAGACACATAAAAAAGCACCTAAAGGACTCTCAGACTGTGAGAAACAAGATTCTCTGGTCTGATGAAATGAAGATTGAACTGTTTGGCCTCAATTCCAAGGATCATGTCTGGAGGAAACCAGGCACTGTTCATCACCTGCACAATACCAACAGTGAAGCATGGTGGTGGTAGCATCATGCTGTGGGGGTGTTTTTCAGTGGCAAGAACTGGGGGACTGGTCAGGGTTGAAGGAAAGCTGAACGCAGCAAAATACAGGGATATCCTTAATGAAAACCTGGTCCAGAGCACTCAGGACCTCAGACTGGGCCGAAAGTTCACCTTCCAACAGGACAATGACCCTAAGCACACAGCCAAGACAATGCAAGAGTGGCTTAGGGACAACTCTGTGAATGTCCTTAAGTGGCCCAGCCACAGCCTGGATTTGAACCCAATCGAATATCTCTGGAAAGACCTGAAAATGACTGTCCACCGATCGTCCCCATCCAACCTGACAGAGCTTGAGAGGATCTGCAGAGAAGAATGGCAGAAAATCCCCAAACCCCGGTGTGCAAAGCTTGTCGCATCATACCCAAAAAGACTTAAGGCTGATATCTCTGCCAAAGGTGCTTCAACTAAGTATCAAGTTAAGGGTCTGATAACTTATGCCAATGTGATATTTCAGTTTTTTCTTTTTAATAAATTTGCAAAGTTATCAAAAATCTGGTTTTGCTTTGTCATTAATGGTGTATGGAGTGTAGAATGATGTGAAATAATAAATAGCATAAGGCTGCAACATAACAAAATGTGAAAAAATGAATACTGACTGAATGCACTGTTATATATATATATATATATATGTATGTGTCTCACTGTGTGTTGTCTGTTTAGGAAGGTCATCATCTCCATGTGAACATCTTTTTCCTCCTTATTCTTCTCTTGCAGCATCTGAGTGTACAACCAAAGGTGGAAATTTTAAATTAAAAGATGATGGTCTATGGTTTTAATTCTGCATTCATGTAATGTCGGAATTATTACAATTACAAGTTTCTGACAAAGATCTTTATCACACATAACGACAAATTGGAAAGTAAGTTGAGAATCTCAATTTTGTGAAAACGCTGACTTCTCCCACTTGACCATTCTGATATCACGTTCAAAATGTCAGCAGCTTCAACACTGAAAGGCAGTTAAGTAGCAACCTCTACACAATCTGAAATTTTATATAGACAGTGTTACCTGATGCACTTTCTTCTTAAATATTTTGCAAGAGGATATAGAGATGAACTAGAAAAGTAGTGTTTGTCAAGACAAACTTTAATGTTGACAATGCCTTTTCTGAAGTTTAAACAAGTATAAAAAGCCTTAAAATCTTAAGGTTGCATAGGCCTTATGTAATTTGAATACTTTAACATGCAGCACTGTAGATAGATAGACAGACGGACGGACGGACGGACGGACGGATGTAGGGATTCGTCCCCTATTTGAGGGAACAATATTGTGTTTGGTATGAAATCCATACTGGACACCGTTTCTCCTATATTTTAGCGTGTCACACCCAAACTTCTGAGAATGTTTTACAAACTGAGAGGTTTCGGGGTGGTTTCTAGTGTGCAATATATTCCTGAAAAATACAGGAGCAGAACATGTTGTCAAACACACACCCTCACTTCATCTTCCAGTTCCTTCTCTTTGTGACTGTTGGTTTTCTGTCCCTCATAGACCAGCTGCTCAGCACAGCTCTTGACAAACTTCCCTTGCTGCCCTGTCCTCACCCTCATGTCCTGTATCTGGACCTTCAGGTAGGCGATCAGCTCCTCAAGTGCCTGGAGAGAGATCAGAGCCGTTTTTCAGAGACACACGGCAGCTGTCCAAAATTACAGATCAAAGCTCAAAAAGGAAGACAGAGTAATTATTAGAGATATAATTAGAGAAGATATTTGTAGTTGATTATTTTTTGAGTAACTCAACACTAATTATCAATAATACTGTAAACTGTTTATTGAATATTTGTGTCTTTTCTCATGGTACTGCTGCCACTGTTTTATAATGGTGCTAAAAATAGACTTTTAATAGACTTTAAAATATTTTTTTAATTATTTTTTTTTTGCAAAATATAATTTATTTCTTTTGATTTTGGGGACACTTTTTTTTTTACATTGTTTTAATGAGATTTACTTTACTCTCTCAGTGTGGTAAAAACCTTGACCAAAAGTAAACATCATCATAAACATAATTGAGAGTGTAAAATCCTTAGCTGTAAATGAATTATTAATAAAAACCTTTGTATGTAACAGGGAAGATGTGATTACCTCACACTTCTCTGCTTTTTCAGCGTGAATGTCCAGTAACTGTTTTTGCAGTTCTTTAACCCTCAGGCGGCTCTCTTTCTCCCTAGGGTTTATATACAGTATGTTGTATGCTTACTGTCTGAGGCTACAAGATATAGCACATTATATTTTTCTGTAAATGATTTGTCAGTTCATATTGAAACCTGTTTATCATGTCCAGAAGATCGGCTTTCTTCTTCCTCTCCTCCTCCAATACAGAGAACAGACTCTCAAAAGTGTTTTTCTTCTGCAATTCAACTAATAACCCATTTATGACATCTGAAAGAAACTGCCTGTGGAGACAATTTGTAGCCCATTATAGGTTGATAATGAAATAAAAAGCTTGATACCAAAAAAATATATGTGTATATATACTTTTGTATATATACTATAAAACACTAGCTATAAAGGGATATAACAGACACACAAAAATATCTCGTGTTCATGTTGCAAATAATATGAAAATACAATAAGATATAAGCATAAATAAAAAATGCACCAAATGTATTTATTAGGGCTGTCGATTTAACGTGTTCATTTAGTGCGATGAATTATATAAAAAATTATGCTTCAAAATATTTTTGCACCTGACCCGTTCGTAAATTTCGTAAAAAGGAATGTTCCTGGGGGCCTGGGTAGCTCAGTGGTAAAGACGCTGGCTACCACCCATGGAGTTCGCTAGTTTGAATCCCAGGGCATGCTGAGTGACTCCAGACAGGTCTCCTAAGCAACCAAATTGGCCCAGTTGCTAGGGAGGGTAGAGTCACATGGGGCAACCTCCTCGTGGTCGTTATAATGTGGTTCATTCTCAGTGGGGCACGTGGTGAGTTAGGCGTGGATGCCGCGGTGGATGGCGTGAAGCCTCCACACGCGCTATGTCTCCGTGGCAACCTGCTCAACAAGCCACGAGATAAGATGCACAGGTTGACAGTCTCAGACACAGAGGCAGCTGGGATTTGTCCTCTGCCACCCGGATTGAGGCGAATCACTACGTGACCACAAGGACTTAAAAGCACATTGGGAATTGGGCATTCCAAATAAAAATAAATAAATATCCTTTACTTCCTATCATTGGAGCAATTCAAGCTTGATGTACCATCTTGATATTTTTGGCAAATCTGTGGCAGTAGGGGACAGTCAGCGCAACTCCAGTTGTACAGGCAACACACCACGTCAAAACAACGTGAGCAACAGGCAGCTCAGCCTTCTACAGATGACACTCTCTTACACTCAAAGATAGCTGGACTGAGCACAACATTAATGCGGGGATCTCGAAATGCATTTTTCTACATTTCGAAATATATTTAACTTTACACAACTTAGCTTGTGACTACAAATGCTGAAAACTAGTGAGATGCGACACAGCTCAAAGTGAGAATTAGGCCAGTTATAGGATTAAATATTAATATGTGATTAATTGAGATTAATTAATCGGCTAGGTTATTAATTCGATTCAATATTTCAGTCAATTGACGGCCCTAGTATTTTTGTATATTTGCAAACTGAAAAAATGGTAAAATACACCTTGAAATGAGAAACAACATGAAATATGCACTTAAATGTAATTAAGCTGACAAAATTAAAAAAATACATGAAGAAATTAAGATATATGATGAAATAACTAAATACTTGTCTGCCACAATAATGTAATGTATATTTTAATTATCTGAATTATTGCATTTATCATATTTATACTTTTTATATAAAATTATGTATAATTATTTAATCATTATATATTGGATTATTTTTATTTGGGGACTTTTCTCAGCAAATATTAATATTCTATGAATTGTGATTCATTCCAATAATTAATAAGCATATGATGTAATTAATTTCCAATTAAAATTGTAATCAATTAACAGCCCTAAATGTAATGCGATTAATAATAATTATAATAATTCCTTTTATTATTTATTGATTGCCCCATTTTATTATGATATTCATAAAGAAATTATATATTTAATTTTGTCCTCTATATCCCTTCACACTGTATATAGTAACACTTTTAGTGCATTCAATTCATTTTGGAATGACCGTATTTATGAGTTGAGCACACATGAACGGCACCACAAATTCGTAATTACCAATAAAATTTTAGGATTTTCTTTAAAGCTGCATTCATGTGCTATTAGAATTATCCTACTTCCCACTTTTGAAATGGTAATTATGAGTACATCACGTTCAAGTGCTTTGTTGTCAGAAAGAACAGGAAACATGGTCGACGCCAGGTTCATTCATACATATTTCTTGAAGAACTTTTATTTTGACACCATAATACATATAAACACAGACTATGTAGAAGAGACGGGACACTTCAAAAAAAAATAATGGTAGAAATTGGAACACCCAACGGATGTAGAAAGGAAGTCCTGCATTACAGGTAAAAGAGCCAATCACCTATTTGATACAGACATCGCCTGTCAATCAACTTGAGAACGCGCATGTGTATCAGCCATACAAGTCTGGAAAACTGTTTTTAGCGTAATCAGATGTAAAGAAACACAATTTATGATACCAGTGTTGTCAGATTTTACTGCTAATTTCAGAAATGTTCTTTGATCGTAATCTTGACCAACCGTTTTGGAGATTTCGGTCTTTCCCCATTCAAGTAAATAGGAGCTGCACTGGCATGACTGGAAATAGCTTCCCGGGAGCGTTCCAAAGATGGCCGACAGTGGACTGACTTGCTAGAAAGACTTTGATATTACTCAGTTAACTTGCTGACGATAATGGAATTTTGGTAAAATACAAGCTATTTTCACGGTGTAAAAATTTACAACATGCATCAAATGGTTGCTGACATACATAAATGATTTAGAAAAATGAATAAAACCTATCATTCACAACAGAAACCATACTCTCCTCCGCCATGTTGAAAGTTTATGACTCCTCCCATCTTGAAATCTCAGGTATCAAGATTATCAGAGTCTCCCAGTCGTAATTACGACTTGAGGGGTCCTTTATGTGCAACTTTCGAGTAGGAAACTCGTATTTACAATAATTCTGAAAGCATGCAAAGGCAGCATTAGCTCTAACTTCAGAGTTGGGGTGTGTCAATTTAAGAATCTTTTTTTTCTGATTAATTTGAATTTATGCTTTTAACACGATTACATTTTTTTTTTTTAATTGTGGAATTGAGGTTTTGTATAAAATATTAGCAGACGCTGTAGTTGGATACACTGTCAATCCACCAATGGCTGAATATAAAAGAGAAAAATAAATGTTCACAGCACTTGGCTTGGTGCCGCCCTCAATCTGTTAAACTAAACGTGTGGAAATATGCTCCAACGTAACATATGTTAACAACATGGAGACCAATATAAAAGCCGGTAATATTTCCAGTACGATTGTACAGTGTGATTGTAGGTAGACTTCATCCATCATGCATGTTTACACCGCATTAATCAAACAATAACTATGTTCTGTGTAAGTTGTGTAATTTTCTGAGATGTCAACAGAAATGCATGTGTTTATAATAAGGTGTTAGAACATACGTGTCAGGAGTCACGTGACGCCATGCGAGGTTCAGACGTGTGAACGGCGAGCTCTGCGCACTTTACTAGTTTTAACACTATTAATGACATAAACCAGTGAGATTCGATACACTCTGTTCCAAAACTGTTCTAGGAGGACAATATGTCAAAGAATTCAAAATCCTCGGGCTCTGGAGACATTAAAAGACACTTATGTGCTCAAGCTGACAACCCCGAGAAGGCCCCGAGCCAGAGAGTCGATTTGGTCGGAGAAATGAGGGAAATTCCGCGAGAGATGTTGAACATGTCGGCAATGCTGGTCATTGCTGACTTGAAGGATCTTGCTGTAATACGTCGATCGATCACTGCCATGGAGATGAAATTCTCTGAGGCAGTTACAAGAGTGGGGGATGTCGAGAAATGGATCGATTATCTGGAGTCGTCAGAGAGGGAATTATCTGCTAATCAGCTAGCGACCAAGGTGGATTTGGAGCTTGTCTGGGAGAAGTTGGAGGACATGGAGGAACGTAGCCAGTGGAATAATGTCCGAATCGTCGGAATTCCTGAGGCCGAAGAGGGTCAGGATATGGTGAAATTCCTGGAAGTGCTCTTTCCGAATCTGCTTGACATAACAGGCAATAAGCTGAAAATCAAGTGAGCTCACAGGGTTCCGGCTCAGCGATCCGCTGAGGTAGACAGGCCCTGATCAATTCTGGCAAAATTTCTGAAATCATCCGATAAAGATCTTGTGTTACGTGAGGCGAGGAGTAAAGGAAGGCTTTTTTGGAAGAACCACGGCATTTTCTTGTTCCCAGACTTTGCGAATTCGACGAGAGAAACGTGATCGATTCAAGGAATGCAAGAAACCCTTCCATCAACAGAAGGTCGCTTTTGCACTGATGTTCCCGGCCAAATTGAGAGTAGATGCTAAGGATGGCCGTAAAACATTCACATGCCCACAGCAAGCAATGTCCTTCATAAAGTCAATGGAGTAGGTTATTTTGTTGTACTCGCGTTGCAGCCGAGTGGACCGACTCATCTACGGTTTTGTGGTTGAATTTGCACGTTCTTTGTGCTTATGCCTCCTATTGGCTGGAGTTCCTGGAGTATTTCTTACAAGACATTGGAGTGATTAGGTCATTTGTTGCACTCATGTAGCAGTTGAATGGGCCGGCTCACTGAACATTCGTTTGACTGTCTGATGAAACTGAGCGCCTTTTTTTGTGCTGGTTCCGCCTAGCAGCTGGAGTTTGTTTTGTGGAGTAACACACCTTCGGGACATTTGTGGATGAATCTACATGTTCTTAGTGTTTATTCCGCCTATTGGCTTGAGTTTGTTTTATAGATTCTTTTTTGTTGTGTAATTCTGTCTCACAAAATTTTTATAGAATCACGGGACTTGAGCAATCCGACGGCAAAGTTGTCGTGGGAGCTCTCGTAGGCGTACATGGACTGTGAGTTTAGAGGGATGGACGCCAGTTGGCGCTGTCGTGTGCAGGGTTAATGCGCACGTTTTTCTTTTTTCTGTTTGTTTGGTTCTGGGGGAAGTTCGAGGTTTGATTGTTGCACTAATGTTGAAATGTGGTCTTTATAATTTTGTTTTTGACACACAATCTAATTTTTCCTCATATGTCAAAAGTTAATATGAGTGGATTGTCTCTCTCTACGGGGAATGTGAATGGGTTTGGGCACCCCATAAAAAGAATGAAGGTTATTTCTCTTAAGCGTAAGAAATGTGATACAGTGTTTCTTCAAGAAACACATCTTTCCCCGCAGGAAGCTGAAAAATTTGGGAAGATATGGGGTGGACATGTTCTCTTTTGTGCTGGCTCAAGTAAAAGCAGGGGAGTCATTACACTGATAAGTAAGCATCTACAATTCAAATGTCTCACACAGATTAAAGATAAATTAGTCATTATTGTTTTAGAAGAAATTCAGGGGCAAAGTCTTATTTTGGCTAATATTTACACACCTAACGTTGATGATCAGGGCTTTTTTATAGATCTTGAAGGGATGTTGCAAGCCGCAACATGCCTTCAAGGGAAATCTTGGTCTTACAGATATTTGGAGACTTTTGAACCCATCTGATAGGGACTATACATTTTTTTTCATCAGTCCATAAGTTATTCTAGAATAGATTATTTTTTATATATATATATATATATATATCTAAGTCCCTCATTTCATCTGCTGTTGATTGCTCAATTGGAAACATTTTAGTCTCAGATCATGCCCTGGTGAGTTTAGAGGTGTTGCCACATATGGAAAAAAGGAAATCATATAGTTGCTGCTTCAATAGTTCCCTTTTGCAAAATCCTGAATTCAAACAAATGTTAAAGGCTGAAATCATTGTTTATATGGAGACCAACTGGTCCTCAGTATCCTCTGTGGGTGTGGCTTAGGAGGCACTTCAGGTGGTTCTTAGGGGCCGGATCATACAGTATGCCTCATTCACCAAAAAATCCAAAGCACGAGAACTCGTGGATTTGGAAGGGAATATTAAAAGTGCTGAGGCAGAGCTGAAGCACTGAATGTCATCTGATGGCCTCAGAGAATTGACCCGATTGAAATACAGATATAATACTATTTTGTCACAGAAGGTGGAGTTTTGCCTATTCAGGGCAAGACAGTCATACTTTGAGTCAGAGGACAAGGCAGAAAAACTTCTGGCTAGATATATAAAACAGAGAGAGTTTTTTTTCCACCATTCCCTCAGTGAAATCTGCTGGTGGTGAAATATTTACCACAGCCTTTGATATTAATAATGCTTTTAAAGAATTCTATCTTGATCTCGAGAGTTCCATGTCTTCGTCTACTGATGAGGATATTAGAAACTTTGTGGAACCATTAGAACTTCCTAAACTGATGGCTGAGCAAAAAAATTCTCTTGATTCTGAGATAACCTTAGAGGAGCTTGGCGAGGTAATTAAGGCCTTGCCTGTAGGCAAGGCTCCGGGGCCAGATGACTTTGTCGCTGAATTTTTTAGACCTTATGCTACAGAATTGGCTCCACTTTTCCTAGAAGTTTATATGGAATCATTAAAGAATGGAACGCTTCCGCCAACCATGACGCAAGCCCAGATCAGTCTGATTCTTAAAAAGTACAAAGATCCAAGCTAGCGTACCGTCCAATTTCCCTGATCCAGCTAGACGTTAAAATATTGTCAAAAATTCTGGCTAACCGATTAAGTAAAGTTATGACATCTCTTATACATATAGATCATTTGGGGATTATTCAGGGCCGTAGCTTTTATGATAACCTTAGTTGTTTCATCAATATCATGTGGTCAGTGGCGAATGATCAGACTCTGGTCACTGCCATTTCACTTGATGCTGAAAAGGCATTTGATATGGTAGAATGGGATTATCTTTTAAGATTTTGGAAATGTACGGGTTCGGGAATACTTTTATTTGTTGGATTAAGTTACTTTATAGACACCCAGTAGCGGAGGTAAAAATGAATGGATTAATTTCAGATTATTTTACTCTGGATAGGGGCACCCAGCAGGGTTGCCCTCTTTCCCCATTATTGTTCTGTCTTGCTCTGGAACCATTAGCAGCCGTGATAAGAAAAGTGGATGATTTTCCAGGGGTGGTGGCGGGAGGTGTGGCGCATAAGCTTTTGCTTTACGCATATGATATTTATAATTTGTCTCCAACCCTACTAGATCTATGCCTTGCCTCCACAGAGTTATTCATTCCTTTTCTAAATTCTAGGGATACAGAGTTAATTGGTCTAAATCCGAAGCTTTGGCTCTAACAGCATACTGCCCGGTAACGGCTTTATAGCCAGGTGCCTTCCAGTGGCCCAAACAAGGCATTAAGTATTTGGTTATTTTATTCCCAGCAAATTTGTGTGATTTAGTTAGAGTTCATTTTGACCCCTTAATAAAAAGGTTTTCGAGCGATGTGGGCAGGTGGGCTTCATTACATATATCTATGATTGAGAAGGTTAATGTTATTAAAATTAACTTTATTCCAAAATTCAACTACCTGCTACAGTCTCTCCCAATAGATGTCCCCCTCTCTTATTTCAAGCAATTTGATAGCATAGCGAATTTCTTCATTTGGAATGGTAAACGTCCCGGATTACATTTCTGTAAGTTGCATATGCCGACTGACAAAGGTTAGCTAGGCCTACCCAAGATTTTGTTTTAATATTATGTATTCGGTCTCAGACATTTGGCTCATTGGACGCTTCCACCTGAGAGAGCCCCTCCCTGGTTTTCTATTGAACAGGAAGTTCTTGCCCCTATTTCGCCATTGCAAAGCCTTTCTATTAAACTGACTGGAGAAGTTAAGTTACACCCCGTTATCTCGCATTTGCACTCAGTATGGACAAAAGTGTCCAGAGTGTTTAATTCGGTCATATATTTAAATGTTGCTTCGAGCATATGGCTGAACCCAAAATTATGAATTAATAAGTCCCCTTTCTGCTGGACAGAGTGGATTGTGAGGGAGGTTAATACACTCTATGAACTATATGAGAGTGGAGTGTTGAGATCCTTTGAAAATTTGTTTCAACATTTTGGGATTCCCAGATCTCAGTTTTACAGGTATTTACAGCTGCGCCACCTGCTCTGTACTATTTTTGGGAGTAGCATACACCCCCCTAAAGCGGCAGATACTCTGGGAGAGGTGATTACTGCTTTTGGAAAAGGTCATGAGGCATCAGTGATTTACTTCCTGCTAATTCAGAGTCTGGGGGACGGAGCTTTAACTTCTATCAAGAGATTATAGGAGAAAGATTTAAACTTGGTATTAGAGGAGAGAGTGTGGGCTAGGATTCTAAAAAACATCAAGTCTGCATCTAGAAATGCAAGGGTACGCCTTATGCAATTCAAGATTTTACATCGATTCTATTGGACCCCCTGTAGATTGTATAGGCTTGGTCTTAAAGACACACCCACCTGCAGGTGATGCCAATCAGAAGATGGAGACAACCTTTTTTTTTTTTTGGTGATGTGTTAAGATCCAAGAATTTTGGTTGAAGGTTCTGAGTTTTATGTGTGAGGTATTGGGCACTCAAATTTCATTTTGCCCCAGACTCTGTATTTTAGGTGATGGGGCGGTCATCAATATAGGGGATAATACATTGTAAATTGGGTCCTGGCCAGTATTATCATCGGCAGACAGATTGTTTTAAGGGGATGAAAGTCAGCTGAAGCGCTCTTATTTCAAGAGTGGTGTACGGAGATGGGGAAGGTGGCGGCATTCGAGGAAGTGTCATCTAGAATGCTGGGGAACTTGGATTCATTTGATGGGAAATGGGGCAGCGATTTGGCATTCTTGGAGGGCTCTCGGAGAGGGGCAGTGGAGAGAGAAGTATAGTTTTAAATGTGTGTGATAATTATTTATATATATAAAAAATATAATTTTTTTGTGTGTGTGTGTGTATACTCATGTGTGACCACAGGGAAGTTTGTTGAGGGTCAGGGTGGGGTTGGGGATTATATTGGGGGTTAAATGTTGATTCTGTGAATATATGTTTTGCTTTTCTTTGTTAACTGTATGAATCAATAAAAAATGTTAATCAGAAAAAACATACGTGACAGATATGGGCACTTCATATCAAATCATATAATGGATAGGCTATAAATGGGAGAATTACCATGATGATTTAGATAGATCACTAATTATTGCTTTGTTCTGTGATGTGTTTCAAATGTACTGCATTTATAGCCAACATTTAGGAAGCGAAGCGATCATTTTGACAAACAGCGATATTATTTCATTTTGCTGCTCTGCTCAGCGTGTACCGCTAGAGGGCGCCACATGCTCACAGCACTGACTGACTTCGTTATTTTTAACTGAGCTTTTTGCTTGTGTTTTCAACTACACTGAAATTTTTCTGATATTGGACTCTATCTGCAGGTGTTTATGGTTATACATAGAAACTGATTGATATACTAAAAATACTATCTAGATAAACATGACTATTTCTTATAGTCATACTGATTGATAATTGATAGATATTGATTTCTAGACAACTTTCTAGATGGGCTTGATTTACATAAATAATACTTAAAATGGCTTTGAGGAATTTTTTCCTTTTCTTATTTTATACTATTATTTCTGAACATCAATGTTATTTAAAATAAATTACATTTTAATTCATTTTACTTTTATGTTGTTGACAACTTTGTTGCACTTTTGTTTTTTTTTTTTTGTTTTTTTTTGTGCATTTCTGTTACACACCTTTGTTTTCTAAAATGAATAAAACTTTCTTTTTCTAACCAGGCTGCCTTGCATTCTAATAAGGAACATGTTATTTAAATCATGATAAATGTAGGAAAAATGAATAGAAAATCGTAAATCGTCTTTAAGTTTGAAAATTTTTTTTTTTTTTTTTTTGCCAGATCGCCCAGCCCTATTGTGAATATATTGATTACTGCTGATGAAAAACAGCAATAAACCTTGCCGGAAAACACAACTCAGTTTATGAAGAGACAGAATGTGAGACTAAACTTACAAAAATACACATCCTTAATATATAGCATGAATTACACACCAAAAACACACTTTGCTCTTCATTTAATTGCAGTAGCACTAAAAAAAGCTTCCTATGTTTGCAAGTGATATGGAGAAAGGGAAAAATACAACACATTAACAGACCAAAAATTACTTGAACGTACATCAAGGTATTTACGACTTCTGAGTATATAAGAACAAACTTCCAAAGAGGATTTGAACGCAGGAGGTCCACATACTCTATAGAGAAGTGTGACTTTACTCGTACCTTTCGTGCTGAACTTTGGTCAGGTTGTCAGTAGTAAGTGGGCTCTCATTAATACTGAGTCGCTGAAGGGATGTGTGTAATTCTTCTGTAGCATCAGACAAACTGCTCCCAGCACTGAGACACCGTCCAGATGTTTGCAGATTCAGTTCGGTAGCCCTGTGTTTCTACATAAATAAAGCAGTCCAGAATGTGCTTCAAAGACTAATAAACTAAACATAACACAATAGTGACGTTTGCAACCTAGTCTCATAGAATGAACATTACTATAACTACATTTTTACAAACTGAGTTTTATGGCACATGCTGCGTTCTACATTTAGCCGCAGTTTCCCGGTGAAATTAACACTAGAGATGCTACAACAACTGTGCACTTTAATCACGACTACAACAACTGATTATGACTTTATAAACACTTTACTCACACACTGCTTTGTTATGCTATTGGAACACTTTTACTATAATGCATCATTTGAAAAACGATACATTTTAATGCTTGTATTACAGACCCACCTACGTTTACACACGTATTCCAATATGGTTAGCTTCTGTGGTAGCTCACCTGATTGCTGGACTTGACTCGGAGGACCACAGCTTGAGACCAGTCAAGCACGCAAGCTGACATGTAAGACGAGAGTGTCACAGAAGCGATACGAGACAACTTGATTGCTTCAGAAAATGGGCTTTTCATGTCACATTTGCCTTTTCCACATTGTCAGTTAAGTTTAGGTATTGGTTTAGGATAAGGATGTCTGTTTTGTTTACCTCTCATTTGTGTGTATTATATGACTGGTTAAGTTTAGGCGTTGGTAAGGGGTAAGGATATCTGTTTTGAGCACTATTGGTTGGTTTAGGTTAAAGTTTTAGGTTAGGGAGGTACAATTTATTCATTAAAACCTCCATCTAACATTCACCTTAAAAACCTCGTCTGATTACGACACCATTTCACTCGCCATTTCACATTTCATTGGGAAACTGCAGCCAAACGTGTAATGAAGCATGTAACTATGTTGCCACGGTCACATAATTTTCATGAGATCAGGCTGAACGTTTTGCTGGTGCTGGAAAGTCGCTAGTGCACTTATTTATTTTTTATAAAAACACTTGTCTGTTAAAGGTGTTGTAAGCGATTTTAGCCATTCTACTTCCACGAGACTGAGCTGTTGAATTCGCCACGCCCTCTCTTTCCTGAACCCGCCCTGCAAAGATACCATATGAGCTTTATTGAGACCGACATCATGCAGAAACGGTTGTTAAAAACAACAGCAGCAAAATAGCACCTTCAACTGACAACTGTTATGAACAACATGGCATAAAAATGGCTTTAAGGCTCAATAATTCACTGCAACTAGAATACTATGAGAACACACAAAATTATTGACAGGTCAAAATCGTCAGACCGCAGCCTGCTGACACATTTTTGTGAGATATCTCATGACAATTATTTCAGTAATATCTTTCAGGGAGTAGGAAAAAATGTTGCATAGCTTTCCAGGAGAAAAATCACTTACAGCACCTTTAAAACTTGTATTATTTCAGCTGTAAAGTTGTTTAAATCATCTTTTTACAGTCATTTTAGGGTTTGATGACATTACATTGTCATCACATCTAAAATTGGCTATAAGTTTACACAGAAAAGGTTAGTAAGCGATTTTATCACACTGAAATCATGTTAACACACACATTGTTTATGTCTAGTGGTTATACTTTTGAAATAGTATTTTAATGTTATGGATTGGCCCCATTCACTTCCATTGTAAGTGCCTCACTGGAACCCAGATATTTTTTTTTTTTTTTTTTTTTAAGAAAAGAGGGGCAAGTCACAATTATTTTTTGTGGTAATCAATATTATGCCACAAATGCTGTCGATTGAGCTAAACTTGCTATTGGGTGAAATGTGACATGGATGAGATTTGCTTTTTTATATAACCAATATCATATTTAATAATGTGTGTGTGTATATATAATTTTATAGCATCTTAATTATGAGCGATGGTCGCGGTACAAAGCATAATAAATAACAAAATAAAGAGAGAGACTGTGAAATGGGCCAGATGCTGATACTCACCGTGATCGGTCGACGTTGCACGATGTTTCCTATTACCTCCAGCTGATCAGCGCAGTCCTGCAGCACAACACACGCTCTGAGCGCCTCCAGAGACATCATTCTGTCCAGTGAAGGCTAAACAGATATCCAAACACAGAAACAAGCCACTTTCGGCGCAGCGGTTTCCTTTCTAACATCAAAAGCAACAGGTAAATCAACCGTTAAGAAAAGACGCTCAACGCGCTGCCATGACAACAAGTACTGTACAAGGCGTTTCTAAACGTGTTGGCTGTCACACCATATTTAATTAATTATTACGTATTATCGGGCAGTCTAATAAACGACTATAGCTTTAACTTTCGTTATTCACGGTGTAAAAAAAATAGAAAGAAGACTAAACCCTTAGAAGCAGAACTTTCAGTAATGTAATTACGTCATCACGAATGCTTCTCTCCGAGGCTACGTCATTGAAGATTACTAAATGTAATATTTACGAACAGATTTCTTTTAAAGATACCTAGCCTATTTGAGGATTTCTTGTTAGAAATGGAACACTTCATCCATGCCCAGAATAATTAACAATCTAAGAGTAAGACATTTCCAAATTGTTATATAATGAGATCTTTGACCTACAGATGTATTGTTTGTATTTTTTCTTTTAATGTGTATATATTTTTATTTCATCTAATATTTTTTCTTTTTTTCTTTTTAAGGCTTTGACATGACACTATCTGAACAGTAGCTGTATGTCGGTTTTTCTTACAAACAGCAGAGGGAGGCAGATTAAAGGACAAGGGTCCATATGGAATGGAAGGGCCATGCATGTCTATATTAAATGAGCCCCAGAGTTCTTTAAAGAGCACATGTGACTGCTGAACTTAGGGTTGCCACCCATCCCGTAAAATACGGGATCGTCCTGTATTTAAAGATAAAATCATGCGTCCCGTATCAATTTGTGATTTGTCCCATATTTAAGCTGGTCAGGTGGTGTCATGGTGAAATTGTTCCAGATCGCTAATTTAAAAAGTCCACAAATGGTGCAAAAACTGTGGATTTTTGTTCTATATAAATGTTCAATAAGATCAAACATTATATGAATACAATCACTGAGTCATAAAGACAAGTACAGGTGAAGGAAGAAAAAAAAATGTATATATAAATAAGATAAAGGAGACAAATAATCAAAAAGATAAAAATAAACATATTTTTAACATATAAAAGATGTATTTATTTATTTTTTTTTATATATAATTAAGGGGTCAGGAAAGTTCAAATTTCAGTATATAAGAAAGGGTATACAATTTTTATTAATAACGAATATTAACTCAACGCATTTATTGCTAAAACTGGAGGATGTATTTAGGGGCCGTTGTTATGCAGTTGTTAAGGTGTTCTCTGTGGTTGTTTTGTGCTTGCTTGATGGTTGCTAGTATTCTTTTTCATTTGCACATTCTTGGAATTTCATTAAAGTTAATTTTTATTTTGTGCATGTGATTGGTGTGTTTGGTTAATTAAAATATATATATATATATATATATATATATATTCAGTTATACCTGCTAATAAACTACAGTTGATTTTTTTGTATTTTTAAGCTCTATACTTTTGAATAATTTGACTTGTTTATTAGCACAGTTTAAGCCTGCATAGTTATTGATGTTGGATGTGTTTGGAAAGGTGTATGTGTAGGTAGGCGGACCCTATTTTGAAAATCTGCTTAGGGCCCCCAAAATGCTAGGGCCACCCTGATCACCTAAATAGTGCTCTTGGTTAAAGCTTTTGTAGAGTAGAACTTGGTCACAAGGCATTGTGATGTCTCATTTCTGAGCTAATCCTTCTTTTGTGTTGGTTATTTTCAGTTAAAGGTGCACTCAGTAATTTTTTCCTCATTTAAAAAGTTGAACTCCTAAAGACATGAATTGTAATTTTGCAATATATGTAGGAAATCATGAGCACTCACATTAAAATGAAGACTCCAGTCATATCAGTAACCTTATAAAAGCTGTTTTATTCTGCATGGAGAGGGTCCGCACATGATAGAATCACATGACCAGCTGAATACTACTCGCTTTATCTCAGTAACCGTCCTGTTGTTTGACACTTTCACTCATTGATTAAAGTAATCATGGCTTCTACAATGGTATCTGAAACTGAAAACTATTGATTTTAAATGATGCTGCATCCAAGCCACTAGGTGTCAGTGTAAATCCAAGATGAAACAAAGACAAAAGTTACTGAGTGCACCTTTAATTGGTCGAAATGGTTCACAGATCTGTTGGATTGATTCATTAGCAAATCAAACATGAGAAACTGCTTATTCAGATGATACCAGTTCTGTTATTTAACATTTATTGACATGATTGAAAACAATTACAATTACAATCCTCAAAATAGTTTTTTTTTTTTTGTTTTTTTCTTTTTTTTTTTTGGTCCTGTAAATCCTTTATATTTATGCACAGAGACTTGCAACTTCAGTAGGGTAAGATAGTGATTTCACCCCGTAGCTAACTTTTAATTGGTTAAACTGATTGTGTTTTTTCTGCTCCTGAGTTACAAAACTCCCAAGTCTTCCCAAATGCTATTATATTACATTTAATTAGTGTAAACCTGTTTCTGAAAGGTTTAAATCAGGTTTGAAGTTTAAAGCAGCTGAACAGAAAAAGAACAGCTGCAGCCTCTTCAGTATGTTCCAGTGAGGTATACTTCAACTTGCTTTAAGGATCAGTCAGATGACATAAGCAGCTACTTGAGTCTGTATGCACGTAAGAACACCTCAAGCCATTTGGTTACATTTGACCAGCTGGCCGAAGGGTGATCTTTGCCTCCTAGGGCTGGCTTGTTTCTGGCAACAGGAAGTAGCAATTAACTGGGGGATGGAAGTGTCTGAATCACTCAATGGAAAGGGACAAATAGACACACCAAAACACTCTTTAACAGTAATACTTCCAAGTATCTTCAAGTAATGTTTACCACAGATCTTATTTTACTCATAAATGGAAAAACCCCATTACAAAAACCCATAGGAAATTCCAGAGGTAACCCATGTCGAATTAGCCTTCCAGTTATGCGTACAAATTGACATCACAGCTGAACAGCTCTATTGTGTGCTTCAGAAATGATGAAGCAACTATGTTGCCCAGTAATCATTTCTTTATTGAGAAATATTTTTCTGGTTGTAGAGCACAATCGTTGTTTGTAAATTAGGATGGTCACAAATGTTTTCCCAAAATCCTCTAAAGGAATAGTTCACCCAAAAATGATAATTAACTCATCATTTACTCACCCTTCACCAATCAGAGAACAACACCCAACAAAGCCCACAAAACTAGCCCAAGAACGACCGCCCACTCCAATGATGCAGTGTGAAAGAATCAATCGAGTCAGTTAATTATAGGTATATAAACAATATACAGCACACTCATTTAACACTTTATTTGGAACACCTTTACACCTACTTATTCATGCGATTATCTAATCAGCCAATCGTGTGGCAGAAATGCAATGCATAAAATCATGCAGATATGGGTCAGGAGCTTCAGTTAATGTTCACATCAACCATCAGAATGGGGGAAATATTTGATCTCAGTTATTTAGACCATGGCATGATTGTTGGTGCTAGATGGGCTGGTTTGAGTATTTCTGTAACTGCTGATCTCCTGGGATTTTCAAGCACAACTCAGAATGGTGCCAAAAACAAAAACAAGACTTGTCCTCCGCCACCAGGATTGAGGTGAGTAACCGCGCCACCACGAGGACCTAGTAAGCAGTGGGAATTGGGCATGCCACATTGGGGAAAAAATAACTTCATTCGCAATGCTTCATGGGATTGTAGTTCATGTCCTCGTGAAAGGTGGTAAGTACACAGTCTTGTACCTTCATCTTTTTGTCCGATTTTCAAATAGTTTTTTGTATCAAAACAAAGTTTGTAATTTTGTGATTCACCTCGGAGCTGGTTGGTTTGGTTCATGACTTACAACTCTTTTATGAAGGATTTTATGAAAAGCATATGCAAAAAATTAATAGAAAAAATACTTCTGGAACCCAGACGGCTAAAAATTGCGTGGGCACTGTTGCACTCTATTACGACATGTCACACATTTATGTGGGAAACAGAATACCGAAGACACCAAACTTAAACAAATACACAATGAATTACGGCAAAAGCTCTTTTTTTTGTTGTACCAGCGAATAAGCATAACTGAGCACACCTGCATCACTTTTAGACAACCTATATGATTTATTAATGCATTGTAAATTATTATTTATTTCCTTAGAACAAGCTGCCAAAGGAGTGTCATTAGTTGACTGTCATATGTAACATATTGAAACACAGCACTGAAATTAAAATCACTTAAAAAACTGCAAAATCGTTGCTTTCCATCATCTTTCATGTCGACATGCCCATAGAGCATTCAGCTTGTAGTCCAAAAATCCCGGAAGAGAATTTGCCATGGGTTCCCTGTGGATTTTTTGATGGTTTTTTATAATTGGGTTTTTGAACTTATGAGCAAAAATCTACAACATAAATTACACAGTCATGCCTCAATCGTGAATTTTGAAGCTGTATTTAATTATCTACCTTTTTTTCGGCTTCAAAATTCATGTTTGAGGTATGACTGTGTGTAATTTATGTTGTAAAACAAAACGTCCACGTATCGTCAAGTAATGATTACCACAGACCTTATTTTACTCATAAGTTCAAAAACTCCATTGGAAAATCCTGAGGGAACCCATGGAAAATTAGACTTCCGGGTTCGCCTACAAATTGATGTCACGCATGAACAGCTCTATTCCATTGTCAGAACTCGGCAACTCCATTCCCTGATGATTCAGTACACTTAACATTGTGTCACTAAGCTGACGCTACGGGGAGTGTCCTTCTACATGACCTAGTTTTAACCCTTCTAAAATAACGCCAGGATTGGCTTATTGTGTTTTAAGTCCCGTCCTTTTAGGTGTGAAGCTGTCCGATATAAAATGCAAACACCCTGCGAGCCCCTCAATCTCCATGTGCTGCGTCTTTGCTGATACAGTATGTGCATGATGAGCTTCGGCCCTCTGCAAAAGCGCACAACCTCATCATGTTTGGCGGTTCTGATGCTGGGGATGATGTCTCTCGCTGCATCTGGCGAGTGGTCAATGGAGGACACTGCCGCCCCTTCCCCCAGTGAGGGTGAGGAGCGTGCACACGCCATTGACAAGGAGATGCTTTGCATCCTTTCAAGGGTGGTCGAAGAGTTTGGTCTCGAGTGGTCTCCTCCAGAGGAACCTGAAATATCTCACCTTGATGAATGGTTCCTGCAGTCCGGACGTCATCAAGCAACCACGTTCTGCATATCTCCCTCGTTCTTCCTGGAAGTTCATAATGAACTGACGAAATTCTGGCACGCACCCTATTCAGCTCATTCACACAGCAATTCCACTCTCCTCACTAAAGTGGACCACGGGGAAGACAAAGGTTATGCCCAACTTCCCCCTGTGGAAGAGGTGATAGCGGCACATCTCTCCCCAGCGAGTAGCAGTTCGTGGAAATCACGCCCCGTTCATCCTTCCAAGCTGTGTCGATTGTCGTCCGCACTGGCTGGAAAAGCATACTCAGCAGCGGGCCAAGCTGGTTCAGCACTCCATGTGATGGCGGTGCTCCAAGTTTTCCAAGCTAAGCTCCTCAAGCAAATGGACGAGCAAGGCTACGATCCAGAGATGTTCAAAGAGCACCGCACCGCTACGGACTTAGCGCTGCGAGCCACGGAAGTCACTGTAGAGGCCGTTGGCAAGTCAATAGCCAACCTGGTTGTTTTGGATCGTCACAACTGGCTGACCCTCATGGAAATGCGTGACGTGGAAAAAGCCACTCTATTTGATGCTCCGGTGTCTCCAGCCGGCCTTTTCAGTGGCTCTGTGGATTTTCTGAGCGCTACGTCACGACTCAGCAGCACTCACAGGCTATGAGACATTTTATGCCAAAATGGAGCAGTACTTCTTCACAACCGGCTTGCTACCGCTTTGTCTTGGGCCAGGACCCGACTAAAAACCACAAGCCTGCTGCCTCAGCACTGCCAAAAGCCACTGCCGAGCCGCCAGTAAAGCCACGCAAGCTGTCGCCCAAACGAAGGCAGCCGAAAAAACCCTCATGCAGCAAAAGCACTCCTGACAAGCACAGTCCTATGAAGTGGAATGTAGAGCTTGCTGTTCCTTCCAGAACCGTTCCGAAGAAGGCTCAATTGGAGACACGTAATGATTATTTCCTCTTCCCCATTGCTGTTTGTCGGGAAATTAATATTATTGTTCAAAATGGTGTTCAAAATGTTGTTTCTGTGTCTCACATTCAGTCACATGCAATAAAGAATGCAAAAAAAGAGTACAGCGCTCGTTGCACATGCACGAGGCAAAGCCCACACAAAACCTGAATGAGTGGTTGCATACCAGCTCCTTTTATACCCGTATGTCCGGGGGAGTGGCATGCAAGTTCCCCCCTCCTCGGCCAATCTTATGGTGGGCGGCAGGAGCGAGGTAAGTGCTTCGATGTCAGTGGACTCAGCACGGCCATGGGGCTCGAGTCCCCTCGACATGGCACCTCGAGCTACGCCCCACTGCAAGGCCCCACCTGCCAGTACGTATGACGTGATCATTCCCTTGGTCCCCCTTGCCCAGAGTTTGGGCGCGTGGCTCGCGCTTTCCAACCCATCGCAATGGCTGACCCGGACCGTCCGACTCGGCTACGCAATTCAGTTCGCCAGGCGCCCGCCCAGGTTCAGCGACATCTGCTTCACCTCGGTGAAGGGCGAGAACGCCGCTACCTTGCGTGCAGAGATCGCGACCCTTCTGTGCAAGGGCGCGATAGAACCTGTCCCTCCAGCCGAGATGAAGAAAGGGTTCTACAGCCCTTACTTCATCGTACCAAAGAAAGGCGGAGGGTTGCGACCAATCCTGGACCTGTGAGTACCGAACCGGGCTTTGCACTGACTCCCGTTCAAGATGCTGATGCAAAAACGCATTCTAGCGAGCGTCCGGCATCAAGATTGGTTTGCGGCGGTAGACCTGAAGGACGCGTACTTCCACATCTCGGTCTTACCTCGACACAGACCCTTCCTGCAGTTTACCTTCAAAGGCCAGGAGTACCAGTACAAGGTCCTCCCCTTCGGCCTGTCCTTGTCCCCTCGCATCTTCACGAAGGTCACAGAGGCAGCCCTTGCCCTGCTAAGGGAAGTGGGCATCCGCATCCTCAACTATCTCGACGACTGGCTAATCCTAGCTCACTCTCGAGAGTTGCTGTGCGTACACAGGGACCTCGTGCTCTGGTACCTTAGCTGACTGGGGCTTCGGGTCAACTGGGAAAAGAGCAAGCTCTCCTCGGTTCAGAGCATCTCTTTTCTCGGTTTGGAGTTGGACTCAGTCTCGATGATGGCGCACCTCACGAACGAGCGTGCACAGTCAGTGCTGAACTGTCTGAAGGCGTTCAGGCGGAGGACAGCAGTTCCACTGAAACTTTTTCAGAGGCTCCTGGGGCATATGACATCCTCACCGGTGGCCACACCGCTCAGGTTGATACATATGAGACCGCTTCAGCACTGGCTTCAGACTCGAGTTCCAAGATGGGCATGGCGCCGCGGGACACATCGCGTGGCCATCATGCCGATCTGTCGCCGCCTCTTCAGTCCTTGGACCGACCTTGCATTTCTACGGGCAGGGGTTCCCCTAGAGCAGGTCTCCAGGCGCGTTGTGGTTACAACAGATGCCTCCAAGACAGGCTGGGGTGCCATATGCAATGGGCACACAGCCGCCGGCTCCTGGAGTGGCCCAAGGCTGCGTTGGCACATCAACTGCCTAGAGTTGTTGGCAGTACTGCTCGCCCTGCGGAGGTTCCGGCCGTTGATCCAGGGCAAGCATGTGTTGGTCCGGATGATCAACACAGCAACGGTAGCATATATCAACTGTCAAGGTGGTCTACGTTCCTGTTGCATGTCACAACATTCAGTCTCCTCCTCTGGAGTCAGCAGCACCTCAAGTTGCTACGAGCCACTCACATCCTGGGCGACCTCAACACCGCAGTGGACGCGCTGTCACGACAGGTTACCCTCAGGGGAGAGTGGAGACTCCACCCCCAGGTGGTCCAGCTGTGGAGTCGATTCGGTCAAGCACAGGTAGACCTGTTTGCTTCCCGGGAATCCTCCCACTGCCCGCTTTGGTATGCCCTGACCGAGGCACCACAGCTGGCCCCCTGGACTATGCAAATACGTGTTTCCACAAGTGAGTCTGTGCAAGGTCAGGGAGGACGAGGAGCAGATCGTCCTAGTAGCACCCTACTGGCCCACCCAGACGTGGTTCACAGATCTCACGCTCCTCGCGACAGCCCTCCCGGTGAATTCCCCTGAGGATGGACCTTCTTTCTCAGGGACGGGGCACCATCTGGCTCCCGCGACCAGACCTCTGGAATCTCCACGTCTTGCCCTTGGACGGGACAAGGAAGACCTAAGTGGCCTACCACCCGCGGTGGTAGACATGATCACTCAGGCTAGGGCTACCTCTTCAAGGCATACAGGCGCCTCGTAGTGGCGTCTGTTCGCTAAGTGGTGTTCTTCCCAACGTGAAGACCCCCAGAGATGTGCAGTCGGATCGGTGCTTTCCTTCCTGCAGGAGAGGCTGGAGGGGCGGCTGTCCCCCTCTACCTTGAAGGTGTATGTAGCCACCTATTTCGGCTCATCACGATGCAGTAGATGGTAAGTACTTGGGGAAGCACAACTTGATCATCAGGTTCCTGAGAGGCGCTAGGTGGTTGAATCCCTCCAGACCACGCCTCGTCCCCTCGTGGGACCTCTCTATAGTCCTTCGGGGTCTACGGGGAGCTCCATTTGACACCTCCAATTCAGTACACCTCCTATCAGAAGCTAATTGGCTAATTGTCTAAAGGCTTGACATCATTTTATGGAATTTTCCAAGCTGCTTAAAGGCACAGTTAACTTAGTGTAAACTTCTGACCCACTGGAATTGTGATTATAGTCAATTAAAAGTGAAACAATCTGTCTGTAAACAATTGTTGGAAAAATTACTTGTGTCATGGACAAAGATGATGTCCTAAACGACTTGCCAAAACTATAGTTTGCTAATATGAAATCTGTGGAGTGTATTTGAACTTCTGACTTCAACTGTAAGTATAGTGTGTGATACAAGTTTAAGCACGCTACCTATAGTTAAACGTTCTAAATTATTAAAAACTGTAGAATTAATTAATGATAAGAAGTTACAGAAAAGAAGTGACAATTTATGTTACATATCGTATATTGAACTGTTTGGAATATACTAAATAGTAAATTGGTCTATCAGCTGTATAGGAAAGAAGAGAGTCAAAACACACACATGTTCATACACTGGAATATTCATACATGCAGGTGATAATTTTGTCTTGTCTAATGTTAACCAATTAAAATTTGCACTGAACTTCGAACTCAGTGGTTGTTTGTTTTTCTGCAATTTATCCGATATGATGTCCCTGTTTACTATGATTACTAAGGCTATATGAACGACTTCTCAACTGGCCAATCCCAGACCGCCTGTAAGTAGCCCTTAGTAGCCAATCCGAACGCAGGAGGCGGGACCTGCCAGAATACGGGTGGGGGTAAAACATTACGCGTCGAGTTCCTCTAGGGTTGCTGTCATGTCTGTCTCGTGTGTTTTAGTTCTCTCGTAGCTCGATTAGTTCGGCCTGACGCAGTGTCATAAGCAGCAAACATTCCACCCGCACCAGAGTGAGTGTGGAGGGACATGATATCATATCGACTGTCAGTGCTGCTCTTCTCCGCACACAACATGGGCTCCACCGCCCAAATCACCAAGAGAAGAGCCCCGGAATCACTGCAATGCTCCGGACTCGCTCCTGTGTCGCGGATCGCGTGTATTGTTGAGTTTTATGAGGTGTAAAATGTGAGAAATTGCTGGTGTGGTGGACTCGGGACAAGATGGCAGCAGTATGAGAGCACACACACATACATGCTGTGACTTAAGTACAAGTGTGTAAAATGATCGGAGAACACCTGGATTAAATCTACTGTTACTCCGTGTGAAAGGTGAGACATTATTTTATTAATCTGAGTGATCGGAGATCTTGTAGTTTGATCATAAGTTAACTCGTGATGTTTATGGAACAAGTCGATCAAACATAACAAGGATGATCACATTGGCTGTGGCTCAAATTATGGTGAGCTGTCTACCTAGATAGCATTTTTGCGTGATGATTCGAACTTGGGTGATTCGATTCGAATGGTCGAACACGCCTATGATGCCCAGAAATTCCATCTAGGTACAGCTCACTTGATTTGAGACACGGCCAATATGAAGCCAGTGAAATAAGCAATTTTTACACTCGAAAAGTTCATCATTGGCTTTAATTATTAAGGTCAAATGTGAATGATGATTTGGCATTTCTTTTGAAATAGAAATGATCAAGGTAGAAAGTTACGCCTCTTTTGAAGATAGTAAGTCGGATAAACTTTGAGGAAGAAACATGTTTTATAACTTTATATAGGTGTAATTAAAAAGCTATTAACATTATGGAATGCTAAACAGATCAGTAAGTGAAGAATGAATTTATATGAAAATGATATGAATCAAAGTTTCATGACTTTTCTAAATATTGGATCATACATTTGTTAAGCATTATATAATGATTTAATGATAGGTAAAATATGTACATTAAATTAATCAAGGTTATTATAAAGTGCTACCAGATCTTGCATTTTTACACAGATAAAAATTTTTGTTTTAACAATCAAAATATTCATAAAGTTTTTTTTTTTTTTTTTTTTTTTTACGTGTCACAATCCAAAATCTAAACGGAGCTCAAAGAAAGCCAAACAAATATTGTGTAAATGCATCTCCAGTGCAATCAAATGAGGATTCAATTTTTACTTGATATTTTACATCTAAGAGGTCTTTCTACTATAGAAAAACATACTGTAAATTTCAGAACTCAAAACTTAATCCCCAAATGCAATAAAAGCATTTATTGAAACCAAGCTGCAAGACTCGTTCTCTTCTTCCGCGACTTCCCAAGGTAACTAGGGGGCCTATTAATTTATGACCACCTCTACAGCGAAAAAACATAAATGTCTACTTTGTCATTGCATCCTTGGCCCCGCCCACTGGCATTCAGTTCATTCACAGAGAGAGAGAGAGAGAGAGAGAGAGAGAGAGAGAGAGAGAGAGAGAGAGCAGCACAAACAAGGCCTAGTGTGGCCTAACTATTCCTGAACACCAAAGGGGAACCATCTGAACTATTTTTGTATATAAACATGTACTAGACAGACATCTTTGATCATTGTGATGCATCTTGTGCCACTTTCAAAAGATGGTGTGTCAATTTACAACTCTGAAAAGGAGAAGCCATTCAGTTTCATTCAACTTCTGTGCCTCTTGTTATTTTGAGCACAAACGCGCCATGGATGCGTTCTAACACCCATCTGCACTATTTTTGAGTGTTGGTGTATGTAAACATGCACTAGATGGATGTCTTTGACCGTCTTGATGTGTTTCCGGCGATGTGCATTCCAGGATGAAACTGGATGCGTGTGCATCTAGTTCACACCGTGCTTTAGACAATGTATGTGTGTCATGTGGATGTGTCTTCAGCGTATTTCAGTGTGGATTGCATGTTTTTTTCGGCTCGTATAAATATGGATTGCTTGTGAACCAGTCATAAAATGATTCAAGCTTTGCAAAGGAACTGCTATTGAAGGATGGGGCAGTTAAATATACTTGGACCCAATCGCAAAACAGTAAGTAAACCGTTCCGTTCATGAATATTTCAAATGTCATGACTGTTTAATAATTTATGGTGCTGACCCACTGTCTACAACGGGCGCGTCCATTGACATGACATGACGCAAAGGCTAGAGGCTGTCTACATCGGACACGTCGACACAAACTTTCTAAACAATATATTTGTGTTGTTGGCAGTAGCAGCGCCAGCGCGTGTAGTGCAAAATGGAATGGACCAATGGTGACGTGCCGCAATGGATGCTTCCATGGTAGACAGCATAATTGATTATAATAGGTTCTATTGCTTTTGATGCGACGCACCTCTTGTGTCCGGTGGAGACAGGGTGTGAGTATTAACCGTTTGGCTTGAGATGAACAGTTTAATATGTTTGGATGCAGTATGTTGCGTGTTGTATATACCCTGATATTTTGTTTTCTAATATTGTGGAGCTTGTTTGTTTTCTTCTGATTGAGTTTCAAATATGTCTGTATTTGAGGGGCTGCACGATGTTAGCCAATCAGACCAATGGCCGTTTACATTGAAGTTTAACGGAGGTACTTGGGGCAAAACCGAGTGTTTCAGACAGAGGGCCAGAGACAGGAAGGAAAATTATAATATAATACTAAATTATGACTGTTTTGGTGCAAAACCCCCCCCCCCAAAAAACAGCAACTTTACTAACATTGTCAGTCGACCTCAGGGAAGATAATATAATTATATTAAAAAAGAGCATTTCATGACCCCTTTAAGTGTAAAAAAAACGAAACAAAAAACTGCATGAGAAAAAAACAGCCAATATGTAGCCAGTAAAATAAGTTTATTTACACTCCATTTACACTTCATCACTTGCTTTAACCATTAATGTCAAATGGGAATGATAATTGGAGTCTTTAAGTCATTAGAAATTAACAAGATTAAAATGTATCTGTAGGTAAATTGCATAAACTTGTATTTTTATAATACTTTTATAAGTCATTAACAAACATTATAAAATGCTGGTAAGATCAGTAGTATCGTTAACATTTCAAGTATGAATATAGGAAAATGAATCAAATTATTTGAATGTACATTAACTAATGATCTGTTATGTATTAGCCCTTTATAATGTTTGTTAATGACTTATTCATAGACGTTATTATAAAGTGTTATAAAAAGGCATGTTTCTGTCAATGTTCGTAAATATTGTTATTGATAATAAAGAGCTACCAGATCTTGGGGTTTTAACACGGATGAACAAATATTTTATAGTCTATTATGCATAAATTGTTATTTGTCACAATCCAAAATCTTAATATAGCTCAAAGAAAACCAAACAAATGTTGTGAGCATGCATGGATGAGTCTTGTAAAATACAAATAGACTAATTTTTTTTCAATGCATGAGAAACTTGTTGGTTAAGTGCTGTTAAAAGTGCTATTTGTCTTGTTAGAAAAAAAGAACCCATGATGTGGATCATTTTGACTGTAGAAATCAAGTTGTAGGCAACTTTTTGTATTTTTTTTTTTTTTCAATTTAAGGTGACCACAGAGGCAATGAGTGTTTGCATGTTACTTATTGTGTTGTGGAGTTAAGGCTGGCCAGATCGGTCTTTTCAACTGCAGGGCTTTGCTTTTTATGAAGAATGAGTTCATTTAGTGGCGGCAGAGTGCTATAGTGAAGTCACATGAGGCCTGCAGAGTGCACAGGCATGTCTACACCATCACAAACTCCTGCCCTTGTTATTCACTGTGGTGAGGCCTGCCACCAAAATAGACCTGACTACAGTGCATGTTGTGACTCAGAGGAATTTACATTTAAAGGGGCTGCTCAGAAATTACCTTTTGTTTGGAATTCTGGGAAAACATGCATACTGAAACTTTAGTTTCAAGACCGCTCATGCTTTATGGCCTTGTGTTCTTATCCTTGAGTTTGGTTCAGATAACCGACTTCCTTGCTTTTTGACAGTTGGTATTATATTCAGCCCCTCCCATCCCAGCAAAATGAAACCACTGTGTTAAACCAGAGTTGCTTAATTTAGGTTGTTATTAGTCCTGGTTATGAAAACCGTCACACTGTTTTTGCAGAGGAAAAACTATGACAATTTTTCATACTTTGGTTTAAGGATTTGATAAACCCCTAAACCTCAGAATTAAACTTTGCATTTAATAATTTATGCTACAGATATGAGTAACTCATTAGTCACTTTTTAACTATCGAGCCATTGCTATCAACTGTCCAGCCGGGGCCAATAGCCTTGAGACCAAAATCGATCTGCGTTCCCACCATCAGGCCAATAGCCCTGCAGCGTTGCCCTAAAACCTGCCCATAACACGCCGCCCTGGTGCCAACGTCATGGCACCCCACCCATTTCATAAGCAAGATGGAAGCTCCAGCTGAGGTATCATGTTATCTAGTTATCTAGAACATCAAGTTTATATTGTTTGTAAACATTAGCTAGCTGGCAAGATAAGTTAGTGGTGACAACTCACAGACTATAACTGCCACGGTGTCCCAACACACCGTCCATGATCTCGAACCATGGAAAGTCCTTTCTTTAGGCACTGCTTTGTCCATTGTGCATTTTAACGGATTTGTACTGTACCCGCAATTTCTTTTACATTTTTCCTGAACCTGTACCGTTGTGCGCTGGATATACAACCTGGCAAGTTTGTGGGAACTCCTACCTTTGACATTGACCCTGCCTCACTCCCCAGTTGGCCTTGTTTGGCCCAAGGGTAATCAGCGGGCCACTGGCCCCGAGAAAGCCCCGAAGAGGCACAATGAATCCCTGGAAGTGACGGTGGAAACACAACTGGTCCTGGCATGCACTAGCATGCCCTCTTTTGGCTCGATAGTGGAAACGCGGCTATTGTGTGGCTTGTTGAGGAGAGGACTGTTACCTTTTCCAAAGGGATCAGCATTATGATTTAGACTTCACATACCGTATGAAAATTGAGAGTTCATGGCAAATTTGCAGCAAACTTTCCACAAATTCAAGACTGATCTTATTTTCTCTATAAATATTTTCAGATTTTAGTTATTATTGTAACATAGTATATTCTTAAAGAAGAGTTCTCATCAAAAAATCCTCTACTTGCAGCAATAACACCTTCTAGCTGTCAGATTGTCCAGATCCTCAGGTGACATTTCACCCCACGCTTCCTGTAGCACTTGCCATAGATGTGGCTGTCTTGTTGGGCACTTCTCACGCACCTTACAGTCTAGCTGATCCCACAAAAGCTCAATGGGGTTAAGATCTATAACACTCTTTTCCAATTATCTGTTGTCCAATGTCTGTTTCTTTGCCCACTCTAAACTTTTCTTTTTGATTTTCTGTTTCAAAAGTGGCTTTTTCTTTGCAATTCTTCCCATAAGGCCTGCACCCCTGAGTCTTCTCTTTACTGTTGTACATGAAACTGGTGTTGAGCGGGTAGAATTCAATGAAGCTGTCAGCTGAGGATATGTGAGGTGTCTATTTCTCAAACTAGAGACTCTGATGTACTTATCCTCTTGTTTAGTTGTACATCTGGCCTTCCACCTCTCTTTCTGTCCTTATTAGAGCCAGTTGTCCTTTGTCTTTGAAGACTGTAGTGTACACCTTTGTATTAAATCTTACGCAGCCCCATATGCAGCAGAGTGCGATGCACTGTGTGTTGTGACACATTCCTCCCGTAACCATCATTACAGATTTTCTGTGACTTGTGCCACAGTAGACCTTCTATTGATTCGGACTAGATGGGATAGCCTTTGTTGCCCTCGCGCATCGATGAGCCTTTTGTGCCCAACACCCTTTGTGTGGTTTGTCCCTCCTCGGACCACTGTGGGTAGGTATTCGCCACTGCTGACTTGGATCACCCCACAAGTCTTGCCGTTTAAGACATGCTCTGATCCAGTCGTATGGTCATAACAATTTGCCCCTTTTCAAAGTTGCTCATGTCTTCATTTTTGCCCATTTCTCCTGCATTCAACACATTGACAACGAGAACTGATTGTTTGCTTACCATCTAATCTACCCAGGCCTTGACATGTGGCCTTGTTAGTAGATGATCAATGTTTTTTGCTTCACCTGTGAGTGGTCATAATGTTTCAGCTCATCAGTGTATATTCCTCTTAAGCATGTATTATAATAGCCTGGGTCAAAACTGTGTCTCACGAATGTTGTGCGACGGTCAGTCCGTGACACTCTAAGCAGGCGATCCGGGCCATGTAAACTGATCGCTGTCACGAGATTGCTGCTCTCGCTGGATCCGCATGAGAGTGATTGAGCAACTTCAAAGTAAAAGTGCTTCACATGCGACATACTGCAGATAAATTTCATATTCACTGTGCACTGTGAATCTTATTACTGTTTGTGAATTAGTTTGAAAAAATGTGATTGCTAATGCACACATACCGTCTGTTTTTGCTGGGCTTCTTCCTATTGTATTACAGTTTCTTTATGTGCAATGAATTACTAAAATAGAAAGACTAAATAGAAAGCAGGAGAAACTGAAATCTTATTTTTTTATTACTATTTATTTACAAAGTGTGAGTAAATCATGCTAAATAAATGTAAATTAATTTTTTAGACAATTTATTTGTCATTTTACTATTATATAAAATTGTCATATATCAACATTATATCGGCCTATCAGCTACCCTGCTCTCTGTGTATCGGATATCGGTTAACCTCTAAACACATTACAGTATTTGTATTACAGAAATGTTTTAAATGTATAGAAATGTACTTAAAAATCACCTTTTCAAACAGGAAAAGGCACCCTTTTCATGAAATTACCCTTTAGCAGTGTATTTTTCTTATTTAATTTTTTGTGCTTGTGTTGTCCCGGTTAACACATTACTTGCATATTGGTCCACCTTTATTTTTTTTAATTTTTCATCTTGTATGAAAAATGTTTAGCAGCCTATTCTGCATGTTCCTCTTATTTGTTGGTTGATTTATGGTGTAGCCTTATTTACGTGAAGTAAACACGCTTACATGATGCACTACAGCTGTCTCATGAACTCGATCCACAGTCTTTTCACGTAGAGACTGCTGTGTTCGGCAGGTCATTTACCCCGCTTGACTTTACCTCTCTGGTTAGTACTGATTCAGTTTAGAGCCTTTCACAAAATCCTGTGGGAAACACTGCGTAAGTGAGACTGTGGTGGGTGGACCTCAGACCCTCTAGGGGTGTCCGGGGGCATGGTCCCCCGTAAGAATTTTTTTTACATTTTGCATCAATCTAGTGCATTTTGAGAGCAAAATTAAGAGGCTAGATCTATGAAGAACTTTGTGCTCTTGTAAACAATTTTGTAGTAATTTAATCATAAACACATTGGTTGTATGGATATGAATAGTGATGACATGGGAAAAAAAATCACACACACAAAGCATGAAAAATGAGACGGAGTTTAACACTGTTAAAAAAACTGAACTGAAAATACTCTGACCTACTACACCTTTCTCTGCTGTCAAAATCACCTGCTGTCCCTCCCTCATGGGAGGCTGTCTCCCCTGCTGCCCCTATGGGAAGTACCTGTCCTGCTGCACCTCTCTGAATGTCTGTCCCTCTATGAGAGTCAGCTGAGGCTGTCTCTCCTGCTGTCTCTTCTGCTACAAAGAAACAAGTAACGTTAAAATTCCACTGTTACTCCAGTTTATTTCTTGACAATATCCTATGAATAATCTGTTTGGCTATTGACTTGCCATCTAACTATGCTAGCTATACCTACCTCTGTAGCTGTTTCTTCCTCATCTGGTGGTGGATTTTGCTCTCTCTTCTTGAAATATAAAAAAATGCTCATGATCTGAAAATCAAGGGTACAAACATTAAGCTTAAAACAGTAGCGTTACTTCAACTTGATTAATTAACATTACAAATAGCCTAACGTTACATGATGAGCCAACTTGCTCCTCAGATGCTGAAAATAGTTACGTTGTCAGAGCCACTGGTAATAACGTTAACGTTAGATAATTAGCTTACGTTAGCTAGGTAGATGTCGTGTTACATACATTATACTTTGTTTTTCATGACAAGCAGCCGGATATATCAGTCGACATAAGCGAGGAGACTGACAGCTAACGTTGTTAGCTAAAATTAGCATTACTTAGCTAACTTTAATGTTACCTAACTTAGCTAAAGTTAGATTAACGTTAATTATCAATGATAACTTCTGAAGTAATGTTATCTGTTTGCTGTTGTACATTAATAATGATACAATTGTGTTTGGACTAGTCTGCAGTGGATACTGTAACGTTAGTTAACGTTACTTACAGGCACGGTTCCAGATCAAAATCACTGAGGGTGCTTCTGAAAATAGTGAGGGTGCTCTTTATAAAGTGGAGATGTATCGTAATTACAAATTTTTTTAATAGATTAAATAATGTTTAAATGCTACTAAAACAACATTTTTTTTATTTATTTTTTTTATGTAGAAAACATTTATTACAACCAATCAGTAATTGCACTGATTTAAATTTCTCAAGCCTTAAAGGTGCACTCAGTAATTTTTTCCTCATTTAAACTCCTAAAGACATGAATTGTAATTTTGCAATATATGTAGGAAATCATGAGCACTCACATTAAAATGAAGACTCCAGTCATATCAGTAACCTTATAAAAGCTGTTTTATTCTACATGGAGATGGTCCGCACATGGGGGCTGCCATGTTAGAATCACACGACCAGCCGAATACTACTCGTTTAATCTCAGTAACCATCCTGTTATTTGACACTTTCACTCATTGATTAAAGTAATCATGGTTGACTGTGAATATTGAATTTCTACAATGGCATCTGAAACTGAAAACTATTGATTTTAAATGATGCTGCATCCAAGCCGCTAGGTGTCACTGTAGGTCCAAGATGACACAAAGACAAGTGCACCTTTTAGTAGGCATTAACTAAAGGCAAACTTATGAGTTCGAGGCAGATTCTTTTGACTGCTTCATTACAAAGAACTGGATCAGAATAGTCAAGAACAAACTGGGTAAAACACCATTTCTTTTGCCATGGTGCTGTAGATTCTGTTGTGGTGTCTTGGAAACAGTATTTTAGGGGCTACAATATGCAGATGTTGAGGAACATTTGACAGAATGAAAAATAAGAACTGGTTCTTGATTTTTAGTCCTAGTAACACACACCATGTTGTTGTCTTTGATCATGAAACCAGGTGATTCATAAGGTTTTCCCAGGGTTTTCCCTTACTCAAGTTTCATTGTGGTAAGGGTGTGTAAAGCCAGACATCTCCAAAAATTCAGTACTATTGCAGTTCATGTGTGGGTGGTAGGATGGTATATACTAGGGATGTCCTGATACAATTTTTTTTGAGAACGAGTACTGATACTTTTTTTCTGCCGATACAGAGTCCGATAACCATTTCCCCCCCCCCCCCCCATATCAACAGTTTTTCAATTGTATCATCAAAATGGTTCTTAAATAAGTACATTTATTAAAACTTTAATCAAAGAAAAATATAACAATTCATTTTCAACATAATATAGTAGTATTTCTTTTTTTGTCCAATAAAGTGTTGCATAACAGAGCATCACAGATGTGGGATATTGCTTAAATCTAATATAATTACTATTTATTCTTATTATAGTATAATATTACAGTGAATATTACATAACTACAGTGCATTCAGAAATATTCAGACCCCTTCATTTTCTTCACATTTTGTTATTTTGTAGCCTTATGCTAAAATGCTTTAAATTATTTATTTTGTTTCTTTTTGAGACAGTCTACACTTGTCTCAAGTCTTTTTGGGTATGATGCTACAAGCTTTGCACACCGGGATTTGGGGATTTTCTGCCTTTCTTCTCTGCAGATCCTCTCAAGCTCTGTCAGGTTGGATGGGGACCGTCGGTGGGCAGCCATTTTCAGGTCTCTCCAAAGATGTTCGATTGGGTTCAAGTCCGGGCTCTGGCTGGGCCACTTAAGGACATTCACAGAGTTGTCCCTAAGCCACTCTTGCATTGTCTTGACTGTGTGCTTAGGGTCATTGTTCTGTTGGAAGGTGAACCTTTGGCCCAGTCTGAGGTCCTGAGCGCTCTGGACCAGGATTTCATTAAGGATATTTCTGTATTTTGCTGCGTTCAACTTTCCTTCAACCCTGTTTAGTCCTTGCCGCTGAAAAACACCCCCACAGCATGATGCTACCACCACCATGCTTCGCCGTTGGGATGGTATTGAGCAGGTGATGAGCGGTGCCTGGTTTCCTCCAGACTTGACGCTTGTAATTGAAGCCAAACAGTTCAATCTTCATTTCATCAGACCAGAGAATCTTGTTTCTCACAGTCTGAGAGTCCTTTAGGTGCTTTTTTCCGTGTCTTGCACTGAGGAGAGGCTTCCGTCTGGCCACTCTACCATAAAGCCCAGATTGGTGGAGTGTTACAGTGATGGTTGTCCTTCTGCAAGTTTCTCCCATCTCCACACATGATCTCTGGAGCTCAACCAGAATGACCATCAGGTTCTTGGTCACCTCTCTTATCAAGGCCCTTCTTCCCCGATTGCTCAGTTTGGCTGGGCGGCCAGCTCTAGGAAGAGTCCTGGTTGTTCCAAACTTCTTCCATTTAAGAATTATGGAGGCCACTGTGCTCTTGGGAACCTTTCATGCAGCCGAAATGTTTGTAGCCTTCCCCAGATCTGTGCCTCAACACAATCCTGTCTCTGAGCTCTGCAGGCAGTTCATTTGACCTCATGGCTTGGTTTTTGCTCTGATATGCATTTTCAGCTGTGAGACCTTACATAGACAGGTGTGTGACTTTCCAAATCATGTTCAATCTATTTAATTTTCCACAGGTGGACTCCAATCAAAGTGTAGAAACATCTCAAAGATGATCCAGAGAAATGGGATGCACCTGAGCTAAATTTCAAGTGTCATAGCAAAGGGTCTGAATACTTATGTCAATGTGATATTTCAGTTATTTATTTTTAATACATTTTCAAAGGTATCAAAAATATGGGTTTTGCTTTGTCATTATGGGGTATGGAGTGTAGACTGATGTGAAAAAATAAATAAAGCATTTTAGCATAAGGCTGCAACATAACAAAATGTGAAAATGAATACTTTCTGAATGGACTGTATACAGTAGTGATCTATTTCTGTCATACGTTTTCCTTTAAATTTATCTTTTATTTTGAAGAGGCTTTTTATTTTTAATTGGTTCTGTGTATGAAGGTGGCTTCTCAATCCAGAAAAGCTGGTTGCTATGTGACTCAAGTGATTACTGAACTGCAAAAGGCTGCTATTTAATTAAATAAATATGTAGTCTGTCGTGCTAAAAAGTGAATTAGCACTCTGCTCGCTGTCTTCTGCTGCAAACAAGGTGCGCGGTGCTCATGATGAGTCAAAGAGCCGGGTCCACACATTCACAAACACTCACGTTTGAAGCGCGCAACACGTTAACTATATATTTATCACATTAAATCGCAGCTTTTGCGGTTAAATTCTCACTGGGACATAAGATTTTAATTTGTGTGCTGAATGTTTGGGGAATGACATTTGTACATCAGATGGTATTATTTTTTTGGTATTGGAGTATTTTTATGAGCATGGGTACATTGTAAAAAAAAAAAAAGACAAATCCTGTTAAATTTACAGTAAAAACTGGCAGCTGTGGTTGCCAGAAATTCAGTGTAAAAAATATGGTAACCACCCTTCAGGCTTTATGGGATGTAATTTTGATGCCTGTATATTTTACAGTGCATTACTGTTTATATGATTAAATGATATAATCGTAATACTTTGTAACCGTCTGAAACTGTAAAAATCTGCTTTTAACTTTATAATGTATTGTTACTCACCGTAGTAATTACAATAAGGTACATGAAGACATGAAGTTCATCAATAGTGGCTCCTCCAGGAGCAATGACCAATGAACATGTAGAGACAGTGCTCAGTGTCACTCACACAAACACTAAACACCATCAGGGTAACACGTGAAATTAAAATAATGCAATAAACATTAACTAAACTACATTAAATATAACACAGAACACCCCAGTGTAGATAAGTGGTATTAAAAATGAGAAGAAACATAACTATTCCCATAAATATAATGAATTGTGATTGTCACGCAGGGAATTCTGGGAACGGCCATTATTGTTTTTTTGTTTTTTTACTGTAATTTTAACAATTTACCGTAAAAAGTACGTTCTCTCTTGTAAAACGTAATATACATTTTTACCGTTAATTATGTTAAAATCATACTTTTTACATGTAAAAAAGCAAATGTTTACAACATTTTACCGTATTGTCACATGTATTGTCTTTTTAAATATATTCAAATTTTTTACTGTATATTTTAAGGTAACTTCCCATTAACCAATTTTTGTACCTAATACTGTAGCATTTTTGCAGTCTTTAACCTTTAAAATTACAGTGTACAAGTACACAAACGCGGTATTGGACCTGATTCCAATACCAGTATCAGTATCTGGACATCTCTAGTATACACCATGTGACAGTAGAAACGTTTAAACTGGTAGAGATTGTGCTATATTGTTTATTATGTAGGTATATCCACAGGACAATAAAAAAAAAAAAAAAAAAACAGAAAACTACATAGTCTACCCAGCAAACAGGCTGTTTCAGTGTAGTTAAAATAATTGCTCCCATTATAATAATTTAAGCTATGATGTATATGAGGCGTGTTATACATTTATTAGATATTATAAATTTATAGAATTAATGGTGTGGAAGTGTGCTTATATCTGCAATTTTAGAATGGCCTCAGACGTGGTCCCTCCAATCATATTTATAATGTTTTTATTATTATTATTTAACCCATGTTACATTATCGCGATACCTGGCCAAGCACCATGCAGACACTGTCAGTAACCTTAGTAACAGCTGCACTAACCAAGCACAAGCGCAAGAGATTTTCACATTTAGGTTTACACACAATTTTTTTTTTTATTTATTTTTTTTTTAATAAGTTATATTTTGTTATTATATAGAATATCTTGCCATGTTAATAAAACATTTCATCCCTTACAAAAAATCTAAACTAGCTGCAAATTTGCCACTTGTTATTTTCACCTGCAAATGAGCTTGTGATTCGCTGCATATGTTTGCCAGAAGTTTGCAGCTCTTCACCGATAGTAGTGAACCTCCGGCAAACCTTTGGCAACAGTGGACAGTTTGCCGCTAGTTTGACCGTGGCAAATTTGTGGCAAGTTTGAGGCAAATTTGACATGAACTTGCGATTTTCTTAAAGGATGTTTTTTTTTTTAAGCGTAGATTTTAAATTGTTTAAATAACCGTGACTTTTTTTTTTTTTTTTTTTTTTTTAATCACGGTTTCTAGTGAAATCACGACACCCCTAATCGAGATATATATCGGTCTGCGATTTATATATGATGTATCCAGTATATCCAATAGGGTTGCTCCGATACCAAAATTTTGGCTTCGGTACGATACCAGCCCTGGTATTGATACTAAATCGATACTTGGGCAACAAATAAAAATACCTCAGATTTCAGTTAATTACACCGAAAATGACTTGATTAAAAGAACTGCAAGTCTTACAGATACAGTACAAATTCTGCATTTTTCATTTTTATTTTTCTGGATTCCATGTTAAATATTTGACATTTTTTGTGTCAAATTATTACATATACAGTGTTTTATCAAATTATTACATATACATCTTTAATCAAAGATATTTTATTTTTGGTCAAATAAAATGCTGCACAACAGGGCTTCACAGTAATAATTGAAATTTAATAGAGTAATCTCAGGAGTAAACTATTCTGATTGAGTTGGATTCATTTCCGTGAATCAGTTCTTTCAAACTGTCTGATTCAGTGAATCTGTTCAAAACACTGAGTGAACGATTTGAGTCATAACTCACATGTTCGTGTGCCATTTTACTTGCTTTAATATGTTTTATAAAGAAATTTGATCTGTCAAAATTAACCCAATAACACGTGCAATTTATTAAAGTTTAACATGTTCACGATTAACGAATTTACCACGAATAAAGCATAAACCAGCAAAAACACTGGTGGGACTAGGGCAGAACCTTTGTGATGTGTCCGTCCGGAGTCATTACACTGATGGACACATCACAACACACACACACACACACACAACAGCTATGGGAAAGGATCTCTTATGTACAAAACAAGCCCAGATGGGACTTGTGACAGAAAGCAAGTACTTTGCAGCCTCTGTAAGGCACAACTGAATTACTACACAAGCAGGTCAAGTCTTAACTATCACGAAAATGCAGAATGAGATGTTGTCTGCAGCCCTTCTCATGTGGAGATTAAAGCCGTGGTTGACGCTGGCATTGATGCGCTTTCGTGAATCATGAATGCGGTTTCACGATTGCTGTAGCAAAGCGAATAGCCACAGTCTGCTGGCTGATTAATATTGTGGCGAATGAGAGTTAAAGAGATTTAATGTCCACTGCAATGAATATGAAACCTGTGGGGGTAGTAGTTCTTTCAATTGGTCAACCTCCCAATTAGAATTTGGGAAATATTTAATGTTACATGAACTGGGTGCTATTTTAGTGCATTTCTATCTTTATACTGTGGAAGGTTTTGTTTGGAAAATGTTAATAAATCATTATATTGTTACATATTGTTTTGCTGTCTAAATGCATGTTAACAAGATAATAATAAAATATGCAAATTTCAGCACTTTCAAAATCTGTGATTAATCGCGATCACCTATAAAAATTATGTGAATAATCGCAATTAAAAATTTGAATCGACTGACAGCATTAAAAAAGTAATAATGTGTAGGTATTTTGCTGTTTATTACATGGGCTTTATTTTCGTGACCACGCTAGACAGCGCTACGCGAAACGACCGTGCCCTGCATCTTATTCAGTTTTTATGAGAGTGATAATTTTAAGTGCAATATTTGTGCCTGTATTAGTGAGTGTGGTTGGGAGTGCTTGTACTATATGTGGGCGTATTGTATGTTAATGAAGTGGCGCAAAGCGCAATTTTCTATTTTCTTGAGAAATAGGTCATTGCACTAAGACTTCTGAGAACTATGTTTATTCTCGGAGCAAAATCTATAATCGGTTCCTGCAGTTGCAGTTTGGAGATTCCACCAGCAGGTGATGTCAAAAAGCTATCAATCACTTTTAATACTAGCCATGCTTTGTGTGTCAGTAGATCAGTATGATTAATGATAATAATAATAAAAATACCGCTCAAGGACGCTGTACAGAAATAAAGCCTAAAACATTAAACCGAGCAACATATAACAAATATAACATAACACTGTCAAGACCACAGGTGAGACACGGGCGAGCAGGACGAGAGCAAACAGTCCAGAGAGTCCGATAGAGAGCACACACATCACTGTTTGGAGCATCCGACAATACAGATACAGAGCAGGGGACTCCTCAAGGCAGGAGGAAACACAAACATCCTCTGTAGTATTTCACCGTTAAACATCATAGCACTGGAAGGATGCCAGAAAAAATGGGAGAGAGTTCACCGCTAGGATGTAGTTATTGCGTCGAAGAATGTAAGGCTCAAATGGTCCTTATTTCTATTCTTCTAATGCATTGCCCTTTTATGAATAGGCAGTCTTCATTTATATTGACATTGGTTGGCAGGGAATGGAAAATATAATCAGACGCAGACAGTGCAATAACCAGAGAAGAGTCTCAGAATTAAATTGCGCTTGACCCAGCCCATTAGCGCTTTTGCGTGCGATCTCCCCAACCAACTTGCACTTAGACTTATCCAGTGCTTGCACAAAAATTTTAAAACTTCATGGCCATGCCCCCTGACTTTGCGCATATGATAAATCGTATAGCACTGCGCTTAAGATGTAGCAATTACATTGACTTTAGTGTTATTTTCTTAAATATAAATTAAAACCATTAGCCTCTATATAATTCTCGGTGTTAATTTATTTAAAGAAATTGTTGAAAACATGCCTTTTAATTTTTCTAGATATTTACTGTATTTTTTTAGATATCAAATATCATCAATACGCTGAAAAATATGGAGATATAATTTTTGAAGCCATATCGCCCAGCCCTAATAACAAGATACATAGTCAAATGGCTGAAAAACACTGAGGCATAACATTGCCTCCTGACCTGCTGTTGTTTCCCCAAATAATTTGTTTACTCCTATTGTGGAATGTTGTCACATGCATTTGGGTTTTTCCTTGAGAACAGGAAACTTTGTTGAAAATGACTTCCTGTTCCCTTTTCTCTTGTGTTTTTCATTATCAAAGAGGAACCCAGAACCATGTTTCAAAAGAGATGTGTCTTTACAGCACTGGTCTGAACGGCTGCCTCACTGTAATCAGACCGTGATCCGAGGCACCTTCTTAGTGGTTGGCACAAATGTAGAACATTGTAAAGATGCCAGTACAGTTGGGAATTTGGACTGACTAAGGAGTTCACTTCCAGAGGAGGTTAAAGGCCTTATTTGTTTGTATGCTATTTTTAAAGCCAACATAATATCAAAATTGACTCTGTTTACTTTTTTGAAGCCCAGCCTATATATACATAGACAGCTATAAATTAACTATTCATAGGTTGATCCCCTGAAAAGTGGAGAAAAACTGTGACTCTGTCGTGCTATTTGTTTGAGCATCCGGACATGGCAACATAGTGACTAATGGCATGAGTTTGGGGTAGAAATATCTACCTTTTTTTTTATTTTTTATTTTTATTTTTTTTTTTAATACATATTTTTGCAGTTCTATTTGATGACACTAGTGCTGCACAAATTATATTAATTTCCATTTTAAAAATTGTGAAATTAATTTAATGGGCTACACATTCCTGGTCTTATTCCAAAGAAAACTGATACGACTTTCATTTTTGGTTGACATCACCATTCCTTCTTAATTTTCAACCTATCTCTTCCAACCACCTATAATAATAGAGAACACACTTTCTCCAGTCAAATTTCTCTAGTTTTGCTCTGCTCTAGACTATTTCTTTGGCTTATGATAAATAAAAAAAATAAAAACCTGTCTAGTAGGCTAATAAGCACTGAAAAAGTAATGGAAATTCATTGGTCAAAAAAATAGGGAAATCTGTTTCTAGTTGGCTTTTCCACTTTTTCCACCTCCGAGGTGCCACCTTTTTTGGCTCCTGATTAGTATTATTTTTTTTTCTCGTCTAGTTAATTCAAACTGGTGTCAGAACAGGTCACACACCAGTAAATTACTTTAGGTTGCAGTTTAAAGAGGGTTGAACTTAGGTTATTTCATTTGAAGTAGAGAAATAAAGGCAGATGTGTTCTTAGATGAGGAACATCAAGCAACATGTCAATTACAATGCCCTTTGCAGCTGCCACTTAAACTAAATAAAAATAAAATAAAAACATTGTGTTGTCAGGGACATGGCCTAGTGGATGGTGCACAGTGCCGTTTGTGTGTGGGCAACCTGAGTGTTCTGATCCCTTTTTGCTCCCAGTAGTATTTTGTCCAATTCAAGACAAAAGACTATATAAATGTTGTTTTTGGTTTTCATGCTTGTTTAAGCTGTAGTCCATTTAGAGGGAATGGTTATTTTAAAAGTTAGGTATGTCAAAATATGAAAAATGTAAATATTTTATATCAATTCCAGTAGTGTCGACCCGCCGAGACATGGACACTACAAGACCCCTGAAGGTGTCCTGTGGTATCTGGCACCAAGACATTAGCAGCAGATCCTTTAAGTCCTGTAAGCTGCGAGGTGACGCTGCATGGATTGAACTGTTGGTTCGGCACATCCCATAGATGCTCAGTTGGATTGAGATCTGGGGAATTTGGAGGCCAAGGCAACACCTTGAACTCTTCATCATGTTCCTCAAGCCATTCCCAAACAATGTGTGCAGTGTGGCAGGGCGCATTATTCTGTTGAAAGAGGCCACTCCCAATAGGAAATACCAATGCCATGAAGGGGTGTGCCTGGTCTGCAATGATGTTTAGGTAGGTGGCATGTGTCAAATTGATGCCCACATGAATGGCCGGCCCTAGGGTTTCCCAGCAGAACATTGCCCAGAGCATCACACTCCCTCCACTGGCTTGACGTCTTCCCACAGTGCACCCTAGTGCCATCACTTCCCCAGGTAAACTGCGCGCACTTACATGGCCGTCCAGGTGATGTAAAAGAAAACGGGACTTATCGGACCAGGCGACCTTCTTCCACTGCTCCAAGTTCCAGTTCCAACGCTCGCGTGCCCATTTTAGGCGCTTTCGATGGTGGACGGGTCATCATGGGCAGTATGACCGGTCTGCGGCTTCGCAGCCCTATACGCAGCAGAACCAAAACATTATGACCACTCACAGGTGAAGTGAATAATGTTGATCGTCTCCTAACAAGGCCACATGTCAAGGTCTGGGTAGATTAGAAGGTAAGCGAACAATCAGTTCTCATAGTCAGCATGTTGAATGCAGGAGAAATGGGCAGGAATAAAGGCCAGAGTGACTTTGACAAGCGCCAAATTGTTATGGCCAGACAACTGGGTCAGAGCATCTCTGAAATGGCAAGGCTTGTGGTGTGCTTCCTGTCAGCAGTGGTGAGTACCTACTGACAGTGGTCCGAGGAGGGACAAACCACAAACCGGTGACAGGGTGTTGCCTGTCTGGACTGAACCGACAGAAGGTCTACTGTGGCACAAGTCACAGAAAATTTTAATGATGGTTACGGGAGGAATGTGTCTCAACACACAGTGCATCGCACCCTGCTGCGTTTGGGGATGCATAGCCGCAGACCGATCAGGGTGCCCATGATGACCCCTGTCCACCATCTAAAGCGCCTACAATGGGCACGTGAGCCTCGGAAGTGGACCTTGGAACAGTGGAAGAAGGTCGCCTGATCTGGTGAGTCTCGTTTTCTTTTACATCACGTGGATGGACATGTACATGTGTACCGTTTACCTGGGGAAGAGATGGCACCAAGATGCACTGTGGTAAGACACAAATCTATGGAGGGTGTGTGATGCTATGGGCAATATTCTGCTGGGAAACCCTGGGTCCGGCCATTCATGTGGATGTCAGTTTGACTCGTGCCACCTTCCTAAACATCATTGTAGCCCAGGTACACCCCTTCATTGCATTGGTATTCCCTGATGGCAGTGGCCTCTTTCAGCAGGATAATGCATCCTGCCACACCACACATTGTTCAGGAATGGTTTGAGGAACATGATGAAGAGTTCAAAGTGTTGCCCTGGCCTCCAAATTCCCCAGATCTCAATACGATTGAGCATCTGTGTTATGTGCTGGACACAGAAGTCCGATCCATGGCGGATCCACCTCACAACTTAAATGACTTGAAGGATCTGCTGCTAATGTCTTGGTGCCAGATACCACAGGACACCTTCAGGGGTCTTGTAGAGTCAATGCCTCGGCGGGTCGGTGCTGTTTTGGCAGCATGCGGAGGACCAACAGTATATTAGTCATAATGTTTTGGCTTGTCAGTGTAAGAGACTGCTTCTTTTTGGTTTTGGATCAGATATTTATTTATCTATTTAATGAAATTATAGTTGTTGAAATGTGACTCACAAGTCATTGGCAGAAATGTTTACTTTTTTTGACAATAATACAATAGTAACAGTAATTTACTCTGATAAATACCATGGTACTTAATGATCCCACATGTATGTACCATTGTATTTATACTAACAGCAGAATTAAAATTTTGAGAATAAATTAATTTAATTATTTCTTAAATTAATTTTATATAAATGCTATGTATATCTACTTTAAACGATATGCAAATTTGAAGGCCAAAAAAAAAAAAAAAAATTCACAGATTGAAAACAGCAAAAGGTTTAAAACACCAAGTTGCAATTAATAATTAGGAAAAAATAAAATAAAAAAACTGTAAATAAATGTAAAACTATGACCAAAAACAACGTAATACCATAGTACTTATCGGTATTTTATTCTAAGTGAAGCAATGCATTTGAATTAAAAATACTTTTTACCATATCATTGCCTTGAAAGGTGAAATGACAATAATTACCAGTACTTGCGTAATTATACCAATTCACAATTGTGATGAAACAGCACATCAACACTATTATTTAACTGGCCTTCTTTTAAGTTCGGGGTCTAAAAGTGCAGTTTATTCTTAGACTTATTTGTTTTTTACTGTGGGTTATTTTTCCCAGTGTCATGTCTGTGTATTTTACTACCTATTATTACAGCTAATCCGGCCTACTGGTTCGGTTAGTATTTCTATGATTACAAGGACAGTTACTGTACATAATGACTGGAGCCAGAATGGATTTCTGGTACTTTTCTAGAGTAAAACATCAAACAGATAAAGTTAACAACAGGCTATTTGTTGTAATGTAGCATTCATGAATTTGTGTGTAGAAATTTTTGGATTTGGGACAGTTCTGTATTGAAGAGCTGCTGTTCAGTGATAAGAGCTAACACTTTTTACTCTGACTCAGGTATACAAAGAATTAAATATGTTTGTTTTTGATAGTAACTTGTCAGTTGTTTTTTTTTTTAGTTTGGAAGAGCCTGTTTTTTTTTTTGTTTTTTTCTCCCCAATTTGGAATGCCCAATTCCCAATGCGCTTTAAGTCCTCGTGGTGGCGTAGTGACTCGCCTCAATCCAGGTGGCGAAGGATGAATCTCAGTTGCCTCCGCATCTGAGACGTCAATCCGCGCATCTTATCACGTGTCTAGTTGAGTGTATTACCGCAGAGATGTAGCGCTTGTGGAGGCTTCACGCTGTTCTCCGCGGCGTCCACGCGCAATTCACCACGCGCCCCACCGAGAGCAAGAACTACACATTATAACGACCACAAGGAGGTTACCCCATGTGACTCTACCCTCCCTAGCAACCAAGCCAATTTGGTTACTTAGGAGACCTGGCTGGAGTCACTCAGCACACCCTGGATTAGAACTCGCGACTCCAGGGGTGGTAGTCAGCGTCTTTACTTGCTGAGCTACCCAGGCCCCCCAGCCCTGTGGTTTTTTGAAATGTTGTGATACTCACATTTAGCTTCTCTCCCCTCCCTTCATCTCTGTTGGTTATTTGCACAATATAGGAAAGTTACTCTTGAAATTTCAAGAGCGGGTCTGCCCTCAACTTGAGTAGGACAAGCCATAACATTTATATAGGATGTAAGCCACATGAATGTAAAATTGGCAGCATCTTTTTAAAATTGTGGTTCTATGTTGATCTGATGCAAAGGACACAATCTAATATTTTTGTTCTGGTAATCAAATCTAAAGGTGGGGTTGACCCCAGAGAAGAGCTTGGTGTAAATAAAAATCTTAACTGAGTAGTACCACTACTTTTGACTCCAAGATAGCAGTACCTATGTGCATTTTTGCAACAACAGGAAGCAAATATGGACAATAACCACAATACTGTCATAGAGACTGACTTAGTGTTGTGTGCTAAGGCAAGTATCACTATTATTGTAATTGTATACTGACCCTCATGTCATTACAAACGTGAATGTCTTTCTTTCTACAAAAGGTGAATTTTTGATGACTATGCTAAATTTCAGAATACCTTCCTTGTTCGGATGTCTTATTGAGAATATTGATGCCTGGCATACACAGATACAGATACTGTGACTCTAGTGTCTCTAACTTAACCCTCTGTCTTTAATGCTCACTTGAAACAGCCGTTGCCTTGAGACCTGCAAGTCGATTCAAGTAAACTGATATGAAAAGGTCATGTGAACCTGTGAGCCATTAGTTGTTTCTGTTTATGGCATTAATGGAAGGTGGTTTGGTGGGTGTTAGCGGGAGGAAGTCCAACTTCTGCTGCAGTATGTCATTATCTCTGCCTGTTGTCTGCTACTGAAGTCTGACGTTCTCCAGTGTAGCATAGGGTCAAAGATCAAGGATGATGTCAGCCAGATGATGCCGCTTCAGGTTCATTGACCCATAACAAGTTGTTTACATTCAGCTTATGGACCCCGGTGATGTCACACTGCAAACTGAGAGGAAAAACTTCCACAAATATTAGTTATAAATATAAATTGATAATGGATGGAGACTAGGGATGTCAATCAATTTTAAGGAATTTTAAAAAATGTTTTCCCCTACTACTCAAATGATAACTGAAAACATTTGTGTTGAAATTGATCAAACGGTATTCAGTAAGCATAATCAATGAATTATTAACCACAATTAATTGATCATTGATTAATCATTAACACCACAATTAGAGACTATAAGTAAAACAATCTTTTCCAGTCCTATGTAATAATTCTTCCAAATATTTTAGCACTCAGATATTTTACACCAGTAGTTTTACAAACTTGTTGCATACTATTGTCTAAATTAGCCTAACTAAGAGCAAGAAAATAAAGACACTTCAAATTGATGTGTTGCAATATTTTGAAAATGTTGCTTTTATTTTAAATGTCACAGCTTGTAGAAATCATAAAAACATAAGAACATTTGTCTTAAGGTCAGCTGCCATCTCAAAAAATGCTACCATGTTACTTTTAGATAAAGATTGTGAATTAATGCCAGAGTTTATATACAAATACAAATCACCTCAGAATTTGCAGGGACTCACTTTTCAGTATTCTCAGACTCATCTACCAAGCCTCAAATGTTTGTAATTGGAAATGGTAAAATTTTTTGTTCACCTTAATTTCTCAAAAGCATTAGTAGAGCGCTAGTAATTAAGCCTCTGTTTTTCTTATATTCGCAGGTATGGCCTCACAAGTCTTGGTCTATCCACCACAAGATTTTCAAACTCAGACAAGTGCCTTTTGTATTGTGAAGAAACTCAAAGTTGAACCCAGGAACTGTGTTTACCATGAGAGGGCCTACCCACAGACTTATTTAAATGGTAGAAGCCTTGGCATTGTGTACCCGACAAAACTTACTCCTTTGTTCAAGACCCGAGATTCTGCGGTTGACAGACACCGCGGGCAGAATATTCCAGTGCAGACAGCTGCTGTACGAGGTGTACGACGACAGCATACCAACGCAACGGCACCGCAGCAAAAAGGGGGCGTATCCTTTAAGGGCAAGAAGCAGGAGCAACAGGACAAAGGAAGGTGTAGCAGCAGTGGAGCTTCAGGTGCAGCTGGAGGGGGTAGGGGAAAGGGAAGCGACAGTCAAGGAGGAGGAGGTGGAGGGAAGGGTGGTGGTGGTGACGAAGGTGGTGGGGGAGAAGACGAGGGTGACCGGGAAGGCTGTGGAAATTTGGACTTGCAAGACAGCTCCCACAGATGCGGTTTGAAACGTAAGAGCGAGGAGCTTGAGAACTTGGGGAGCACCATGCAGATAGTGGAGGACCTGCCAATGTTACCTGCAATGTTGCAATCAAACGTGGGAAACCCACCGGGTGTGGTGCCGGCTGCAGTCGGTGGAGGGCCTGCAAAGCAAGGTGGAAGTTCTGGAAGTGGGGATGGTGACTACCAGTTGGTACAACATGAGTTGCTCTGCTCTTTGAAGAACACCTACGAGATATTGGACTTCCTCGGTCGTGGTACTTTCGGCCAGGTTGTGAAATGCTGGAAGCGAGGTACCAATGAGATTGTGGCTGTCAAGATCCTGAAGAATCACCCATCGTATGCACGACAGGGCCAGATCGAGGTGGGTATCCTGGCCCGCCTCAGCAACGAGAACGCCGACGAGCATAATCTGGTGCGAGCCTTTGAGTGTTTCCAGCACCGAAGCCACACCTGCCTCGTGTTTGAGATGCTGGAGCAGAACCTGTACGACTTCCTCAAGCAGAACAAATTCAGCCCACTACCTCTGAAGGTAATCCGCCCCATTCTTCAGCAGGTGGCCACGGCGCTTAAGAAGTTGAAGGCCATGGGACTGATCCATGCTGACCTAAAGCCTGAGAATATCATGCTTGTGGACCCTGTGCGGCAACCCTTCCGGGTGAAAGTCATAGATTTCGGCTCAGCCAGTCACGTCTCCAAAGCTGTCTGCTCAACGTACCTCCAGTCACGGTACTACAGGTATGTACAAACAAACGACTGAATTAATGGTCAACCAAAATATTTTGTACCCATAGCCAACAGATATGATGTCAATCTCAAAATGTTTGAATGGCGTCCAATTAATCAGCCCGGCAGACAAATCGGTCTATAAATAGACACTCCCGAGTTCAGAAAAGTTGTTCTGCTTGGGTGTTGATGAGTATTTTCTGATTAGGTATTTACAAAAACTCAAAGCACACAAAAAGTTCTTTAGAACCATTTTAAAGGCTACACATACATTCTTGTCTTTTCAAATAGGCTTACATCTGTAAATGTTGCATCAACCTCAGTTTAGATGAAAAACTTACTCAAGGAATTAACTTTTGCAGAACTGAAATGATAACAGCTATTACAGTACATAACCAACACTTTAGAGTTTGTTCTTATCCGAGTCTCACACCAGTCCAGTATAATTTTTTTCGAAGGGTTCTTCGCTGTTTAGTTATAAGTATGCCATGCACATTTTTAAAATGAAATATAATGGGGAAACGTCCACCAGACTCTTCAAAGTGATAATGTCTCCTGGCTTGTTTGTGACATAAATGTATGCAATTAGCATCATGAATGTGAAATGCTCGCACCAACAGGCTTTACTGGCACTTCTTTACCTTTTGAAGTATAAGAAGATACGTAAAAATGAATGGCTTTATCATTGAATTGGAGTCATTTGACATTCTTTTTTTTTTTTTTTTTACATCCCAAACATTAGCCTCGAAACTGGGTCACCGTAAGCCTACAAATCTCACAGGACAGTACGTGTCCTGAGTATGTGTACAGTCCGCTGTGCCACAGCTCTGATGCTTGTTTAGCAATTTTAATCCAATTATGGGTAGTTTGTTCAGTATATTGAGTATCTTCAAAATATTGAGTCAAAAAGAAGACATTAAAAATCATGGTTTAATTTGTCACAATTGAAGATCAATTTAAGTGCATTGCAGAATAGAGCACATGGGATACAGTATTCCATTCAGTGTACTCTGTATATACTGCACATTTTGACAAATGCAGTGGGTCATCCAGATATTCCATGCATGCAGAAAATGTCAACAAGTTTGAGCCAGTCACATGTTTTGATGGAGCTGACACAATTATACCATGCCACTTAATTGCAAGCCTGTGATGCGGAAGTTGACAATTGGAATTATCTACATTTCTGTAAATAAATGGCATCAAATTGGACAGACAGTAAAACCAAAGAGATTCTCTCCATCCAAGTGCATGAAAATATTAGTTGACAGATTAATGGATGGAGTTGTTTACAGTCATTTTACTTGTGTGTTCTTACCTGTTGACATTGAGTTAATAGCAGCATAGTTAATGGAAATGCATTTGAAGTGCTACAAGCTGCACGTTCTGGTATGAAACAAAACTATATGATTGGATCACATGCTTGGATCACATCTTTGCGTAGGTTGCCATTTATAAATTATTGGATAAGTAGTTCTTAACTGGTGGCTTTGTTGTTGAAGTTAAAGACTGCAATATTTTGCCACAAATTCACTCATCACTTGGTAGAAGTTTTTCAAATTAGACAGGTGTCATCATGGACCTGTTATGTGACATGCCCTCAACCTCAAACTATACAAGGTAAAAAAAAAAATAAAAAAATACAACTGGACAAAAAGTCAAATTGCAATTGCGATTTGAACTGCAATATGATAAACAAAAAAACTAGTAAGTTATTCTTTTTGACCAGAATTTGGTAATGTTTTGCCTGTGCAATTGTTAATATAATAAAAAGTAAAAAAAAAAAATAATAAAAAAATGATGGCAACTTATTAGTTGGGAAAATAAAAAACCACGCAGTTTGAAGGTGATACCATATGAATTTCAAGTTTTAAAGTAGGTCTAGTAACAATAATTGCAGTAACTATGGTATTTTGGCAGAAACTTTGCTTACCATGGTAAATGGTTCATTCATTTGTAATAATAGTTTCAATAGAACAGACAAGATCAGTAAATTAGTGTTAAACTGACCATTACTCATACTAATGTCTTTTTATTTATTTAGGATTGGACTTTGAAAATTAACTGCATGACGCACAATAGTACAGAGCGATTGTTTGTAAGCAACTAATTTATCACACTTTGATAGACAGTACTCACTTGTTTCTCTTTATATTGAAACATTAATCATAACTATTTTACTAACTTTAAGTGTTAAAAAACTGCTTTTCGTCTTGTTCTGAGAGAATTTTCGCAGCTTTCTCTCGAGCTGCTGGTGCTGCGTGGTATGTCTTATTAAGAGCGACTAATTACTTTGAACTTGTGCACATAACACTTTGTGTTCGCTCCTCACTCTTTCTGATTTATATAAAACAGAGACAAAAAAAATACATCTTGTCAAATTTTGCTAGTGTACACAGTAACCGCGGTGTTCGCGAAAATGTCAAGCCGAGTGACACGTTGACTGCATCACCTCAGCACCTGACAGCGCCACCGCCTCGCTTGATATCACAGAGAGAGAGAGAGTGTGCCTATCAAATGATATTGCGGAGAGATGTCATCATAAAAACAGCTGAAAGACAGTTCTTGCCAGCACAACAGTGTGAAAGAGTAGACTGAAGAGCACATTTGCTCAAAGAAATTTTAGTTAATTCACTAATTAAAACACCTTGCAACCCAACATGTATGGCAATGCTACCCAGTTTGGGTGACGACCCATAGTTTATGAAACACTGCTCTAGATTATGTTTCTCTTTCTGTCATTTGTTCACTGATTCATTCAATAAATCACAACTTATCCAATATGTGGCAATCTTTAATGTGTTTTCAATGAGTAATTAAACCACTGATACAGCGTTGTTCACGTCACATCCAAAACAAGTCTAATTATGCTTTATAAAAATGTGCATATCTACAAATCTGCTTGGAGAATTCAGCAGTGTTTAAGCATCATGAGCATTTTACCCACAAATGACAACAAAGAATACAGTAGCTATCATTTTTGAACTGCTGTGCATGACTAAACAAAAAGACAACAATGTAAGCCTAAACATAATTAAAAGTAATTCAATTACATCCTGATGTCTTTGTAATGTCATCAGTCACTTTTACTCATAATTCATCTAGTCATTTTCTCTTCATTTTGAGCGAGATTACCAAAATAAATGGAAAAAAATACAATAAAAATCCTCTCCTTCAGTCGGTCAACAGATCCTGATCCTTGCTTGTTCAGTGAAAGGGTGGATTCACACAGTGGGTCAAACCAATGATATGCTCCTTCACAACCCGCACTTCAGTGCTATTTGCTCGTGCTATATGCTCGTGCTATAGTCAGTCTTTACAGGCATGAAAAGCCACCAAAGCAGTCTCGCACTTCAAACTAGAGCTCATCGGCTTCAAAAGGGAGAGACATCAGTGATCGAGAAATGTGACTCAGTGTATGGAGGTGAACGAGCGATTAGTTAAAGACTGATTCATTCATGAATGAAAAATCACTGCTGTGCGCACTGTAGAAAGCATGCAGCTGACTGAGGATAGCAAGCATTACAGTGTGTCAAGAATATTTATGAACCATGAAAATTTCGGCAGCAGTGCTCATAATCTAGCATTTTTATTTTGGAATACGACATCTCCAAGGCAAACAAAAAATTAGCAAAAAATCCTCTAGAAAATGTCCCCACACTTATCTAGGCATCAGAATGTCATACTTGGAGTCTCTTTTGACTTGGGGCAGTAAGCAACCATCCTGCAATACCCTAGAAATCACCCAATACACCCTAGCATTGCAGAAAAATAAACAAATATCATTATGTATGTATTTATTTATTTATTTTACTGATTCAATTATTAATTATTGTGGGGAACCCAAAGTCATTTTGGCCAAATATAAAATGAAGATTAGTTTTTTCAAAATGACCTGTACATAACCAGAGGGTTAACTTTTAGCTCTATTTCCAATTGGTTGCCATTCTTGATGACTTCAAGTATGTGAAGATGCTTGTAATATAAAGACCTGACTGAGAGCCTCCCCACCTTTTCCTAACCTCTATCCCCAAACCCCACCGCGTCACATGAAAGTGATCCATGCTTACCCCGTTTCTGCTCAAGGGAGAGTGCTGGAGAGTGCTGCCTAAAATTAGCTGATGGGAGGGCGTCCAACTCCATTTGACTTCTATAGATGGTGAAGTGCACTGGCAGTCAGAGTGAAATAAGGCAGAGCAATATGCTAGAGATCACTTTAGCGCTCAGTCAAGGTTATTGTCTTCTAGTGTGCTTTGTTGCTTTTAAAAAAGGGAATATACATAGCCTAGCATTTAATATGAGGTTGTTCCACCAATCCCAGAAATATTCCTGTACTTCGCAAACCCCATTGTGTAGGAGCAATGGATTATTGGCTTAAAGTTTTCTGAAGCTCTTTTTAAATAAAACTGCAACAAGATTTGTTCATTGCTTTGGCAAAAATAGTGAACAATTGAGTTATAATTGAGTCTGTTTGACCACATTTACAAATGTTGGAATATATATATTTAAAAAAAAAAAACACTAAAATCGCTTGACAAGCACAGTTTCCTGTCTTATTGAAACATATTTTTTGGGTGGTGCATATTAAAAGGCTCGTCCTTTTTTTAAATTGCAAATGGCATTAGTAACGCCACAGTCATAAACCATGATTTGCTACTTGCAGGTAGGTTGCAGTGGGATACTCTTTTTAGAGAGCATTTAATTGGACAAAAATCTGTGTAGTTCAACAATAGACATTATATTTTTGGTCCATTTTCCAGGAAGAGAAAGACTTTAGAAATGTATATATCTGCTAAATACAAATTTGGTTAATGTTTAGTAGGGCACTAGCATATAGATCATCTCAAAGCAAACACATATGGACTTAAAGCCACAAAACTTTGATTGTGTTGGGTCTTTAAATGATTTCCAAAAAGGACATAAATAACCCACCCAAAACTCAGTCAGTGTCATATAGCCCATATCAAGGATTCTTGAATTGTCAAGGCTTGTTTATGTCATGGATTCGCTGATGAGTGCTCACCAAGAACAGAGGAACAAAAGTAGCATCACTACTTATAACAGCTATGTACAATTGTACTTTGTCATGGGGAGCTCTAACAGCTGTTTTGAACACTTTAATAATATATACCTGTATTTACATTTAGTCATTGCTTTTATCCAATGACTTAAAAATGAGGAACATAGCAGACAATTTCTATATTTACCCCAAACACTGGACCCTGGTGCTGCTTTATTTAAAAGTTGGACTCATAGAAACATTTAGCACATCATGTATTAACCTACTTACCATCCCTTATAGGCCTGACTAGTCTAAAATCTCAGTGTTGGCTCGTCTAAGACAAAACGTGGTAGATTACATATTGTAATTATTTTAGAGTCTGTACGCAGCCAGTACATATATTTTACCATTTACATGTCGCCTATATATTACTGATGGTTTGTTAGATGGACAAAGTATTGATGTGTGTGCTCCCTCTTTCTGAACTTGCATGTGGAGTCTGCTGATATTGTTGTTCATTCAACTGCATCAGACAATTATTGTCTCTTAAGATCTAAGGGGACTCTGGGAGGCTTTTCATTTTCAAACATGAGTTAACATAGTTCACCAACTCCAAGTGGTAGGACTACTGCTTGAGCAATTACACAGCAATTTATCTTAAGGTCAAGCAATAGTACTCAAACAGGTGCTTATATACAGTGACTATTTCTGCCGCCTGCAATTTTTCACACTCAAATTGAAAAGCTCACCATTCACACATACTGTGCTGTGGAATAATTGCAAAATATGGGTCTCATTTTTCAGAGAACCCCCCAAATAAAAAAAGGAGTCCAATTATTCATAAATAACATTGTATGTGTTTATAATCTTATGATAAACAGACTAAATTAAAAAAAAACAAAAAAACTTTTTTTTGCTGTCCTAAATTTGTAAACATGAAATTCTGATTCCGTTCACTCTACCACATTTTGAAAAGTCTCATTTTATTCCACTAGTTGGCAGTAAGCACTACAAAAAAGAATTCTCTATCACATTCCATCACAATATACAGATCTGATATGTAGGTGGCGCTCCAACGCATTTTAGCCCTCAAAGATATGCTCGTCCATAGACATTCAGTCTAATTTTCAGTTCAAGCATCACTCTCGTTGTAGAAGCTCAATCTAGGTGTCATTTGAAAGCTGAGATCCTCCCCTTTGTGTTGATGTATAACATTTTATGATCAATAGTCAAAAACATATTTTTCTAATTATTTATTTTGTATGTTTTTCCTTCTGGATGGCATATTTTGTTCTGCACATCTAAGATATAATATTGGATTATTCAGCCAAGGAAGTTCATAGACAAGTAAAAAATGGCTAATGTTTTTGAAAACTTCCTAAGGTAAAAGCAGATATAAAGTTTGTGGCTATTTGGGGCTTACAGCAGCAGTTATCAGAGCATAAACTAAACATCTGTATTTGATGACTTACAGAAATCATATTTCACTGTGATTTTTTTGAAAATATTTTGAACTGTGATATTAGGGCAACAACATTAACTGTACAGTCACATTCCTGAGAATAAGAGCTTTCATTTGATATATGACTTGTCCATTTAGGTACTATGTGAAGGATTTCTATTTTTATATAACTATTTATTCCCCTTTACCTCTGGGGGGGGCGCTAATTTTCAGCGTGAATGTTTTGAGGCCTTATTTGGTTAAGTAACAAATGCAGAAGTGATGGTTATCTCTGAAAAGTTCAGGTTCTAAGCTTTCAAATTATACCTCACATGCCTGATTTATGTATACGAATACTTTAACGTTTGAAGCGTAAACTTTTTTCGTGATATAGCGCCAGGTCCATAGAGTTTAAGGGGTTAAAATAGCAAAACAAGTAGTTTGGATCAGACAGATATCAGATCTATAAATAGTAAAAATTACTTGAATATGCATAAGTACTACTTTGTCTTTGGTCTGGAAAACACTGGGATCCTTTTGCCTTTTGTTTTTTATTATTTTTTTTTTTACTGGAAGTGGAAATCGTTCCACTGTTCACGAGGGATTTTGCCAGTAAGAGGGTGTACTGTTTGGCCTAGAAGCTGTTCCTGTGTATGCAAACAAACAGCTGAATTTAATTAAAACACTCATAGCAGATTTAAACGGATAACAATGTCAAATGTAAATCAAGACAATCATTGAAACAACAGCGCCACCTTGAATAATAAATATGTATAATATGTATGTGTTCATGCATATGGGATACTGATAATCTACTAGCGTTGCGCAGAAAACCAGCATGATATAGTAGGCATTTGTATAAATATTGCACTCATTTTTGTTGCAGTAAACAATGAAATAGATATCCTGTAATAGGACACTTAAATAGAATATATTATATTCTATATGATAATATTGCAATATTGCTTTTTTATTTTTCATTGATACACTTGAGAAAGGTTGATGAATACTAAAGAGGTTGGGCAAAACTCAAAAAAATGGATGAGGTAAATGGGGTGGAATGAGGTCCTGGGTCACTAAAGACAGTAGGTTAAAGAATTAAAACAAATTATGCAAATTCCATCCTAATTTTTGGCGATTTAGCAAAGACGATTTGATTTGGCTTGTTTTCCACAGGCAACACACATGGACGGAGCTATGTTTACAGATATGAATCTGTTGCATGTTCTGATTAAAGGATGGTGGCATAAAGTTGGTAAAGGAAGATAAGTAGCAGTAGTAGAAAAGTAGTAGAAATGTTTAAACTACCTCTTTAATACCTCAACTAAGAGTGTTCCTGAACATATTCTCCTGTCCAAAGTTTGGTTTCAATTAAGTTTATTTTCTGGCAGGAAAATGGAAGTGAATTGGCCCATAAGCTACTGTAACCCCTTGCAATTCATCCCCAATGTTTGTTCACTTAGTGTACAACATAAAAAACAGAATTTGTTTACCTTTAGAAATACAGTATATTGAAATGACGAACTCCTTTTAACTTATTACCTTTTACTCTGCTTGTTTGGCCTTTACTAACTCAACTGGGAACAGTTTGCAGCATGTTGTAAAACCCGCTTACTAATTGGAACTTGGAGTATCCTTTAATTCAATATCTTTGTGGATTTTCACCCCTTCTGTCTGGGATCCATTTCTCTGTTAGTCTTTTAGTTTCACTTCTCAGAAAATGGTCTTAAAAAGAACGATGATGTAACTCACAAATATCTTATGTATTCTCTCTCCATTTACAGTATATCTGGTAACAAAGTCCAGTTAGTATACTAGCTCTCAAACCATAAGGAAATTAAAATATTTTGGTTTTATAGCATTTTAGAGGATGCTTCTTGTAGTCCAACCAAACGCAGCCACTGCATCCTTCATTGAAATGTCAGCATTTTTTGCTTCAAGTTGATTTATTGAGCCTTGGCTTAGCAGAACACCCTCACTCCGGGTTACTGTCCTGCAATGAAGGACTGTCTGTCTATACCTAATCTGGGCACGGTGCCTCCGTTTGGTTTTGGAGTCCATGTTGTACAAGTGCTATGCTCAGCTCTTTGCTTCTGTTTGCTGGCGCAAGGCCATATTGAAAACTTGAAGGGTAAGTTTGGTCACTTACCTTGGCTCAAATTTCAAAGCCCTTTTCATCTTGAACTCAGATGCAGCAGATTTGGCTTTGGTTTGAATTCAAAGATAATGCATCATTAGAGGTTTTTAGATTTTCATAAGTTACGTTTTTTTTTAAGCAAAATGAGGCCTTGTTCTCGAGTTTGATGTTTAGATATCTGCTTGCTTTATGGAAAGTCTTGAGATTTTCAGGATGTCTTGATCAAGAATGTGTCCTTACCACGAGCTAGCAGTGAAAGCCTTGAAATTGGCTTGACATGACGGAGCTGCCGGGAATTTCCTACATTCCCAGCGGAATACTTTCCCGGCAGGACTGCCATTTAGTTCCAACCTGTCTGTAACATATTATTGTCAAGCAATAGGTTTCACATAGCAGAAATGGCTTTTTTCCCCTTAATTGTTTGAAAGCATCTTCAAGATCCTAAGAGTTTGTTGTTTCCACCTTACTAAGATATTGTGGATTTTTCAATATATCTTCTTTTGTGTTCTATTGAAGAAAGAAAGCCATATGGGTTTGGAATGCTATGAGGGTGGTTAAACTACATAATTTAAATGTTCAATTAGGGCTGGGCGATATGGCAAAAAAATGAAATCTCGATTTTTATCGAACTTATGGACAATTCACCATTCACGATTCGATTTTTTTCAGCTTTTAAATGTACTCCAACATGATTCAAACTGTATGTTCTTTATTGGAATGCAAGGCAATCCAAGTAAAAATCCAAGTTTTTCCATTATAGGAAACAAAGATGTGCAAGAAAAATGTACAAATGCACCTCAGGGGGAAGTTGTCAACAGAGTGTAAATGTAAAATAAATCAAAATCTAATTTACCCAGAGGTTCAGAAATAATAGAATAAGAAAACCGCAAAATAATTCTTAGCCAGTGTAGGTATTAATTTTATCTAAACCAAGTCTATCTAGTACGTTATCTAGAAATCAATATCTATAAATTATCAAGTTTTTCTTAAAAGTTCTCATTTGTATATCAAACAATTTGTGTGTATATTCATAAACCCCTGCAGATAGAGACACACCCTCTAGCGGTTCACGCTGAGCAGGTCAGCAATATGAATTCATTTATCATTACCATAGCAAAGTTTGTCAAAATGATCGCTTGTCAGTTGTAGGCTATAGATGCAGTACACTTGAAACACATCACCGAACAAAGCAATAATTAGCGATCTATCTAAATCGTCATGGTCAAAGGAGAGGCGGACGTTTGATTCTCCAATATATATAGCCTCTCCGTGATTTGAAATGGAGCGCCCATAACTGTCACGTAACTAATGCTTTATTATGGGTAAAAAGAAAAGTGAATATTACCACTGTCTTTTATATCAGTCTACGTGTTGTTAACCTGTCACGTTCATTTGGAGCGCACCATACACGTGCAGCTGATCAGATCGGGAGCGGAATTAAGACAAGCGCTATGAATTCTTTTTCTCTTCATTATTCAGTTGTAAAATGGTGGATTTACAATGTATCTAACTTTAGCGTTCGCAGTATTTTGTGCTGAATCTCGATTAAAAATTTTTTTTATTTATTTATTTTTTAATAAAAAAAATTATCAAAACACAAATTTGAATTAATCGGAAAAAATGCCCAGTCCTATGTTCAGCTATTCCTTTATCAGCGTAGGTCCTTTCCTCAGTGTGTTGCATTCAATCCAAATGTGCAAGTGTTTCAAATTTGAATTTGCATTATGTTTAACAGTTTTCCTGTCTCGTTTGTTTACTGGAATTAATTTGGAATCTTGGAAAGTCTTTTCCTGATGTTTCCCAATCCTGAGTAGAGGTCTGTCAGTCATTTTGCGCGTTCTCATAGTATTGTAGTTGCAGCAAATTATTGAGGCTTAATGCCATTTTTATGCCATGTTGTTCATAACAGTTGTCAGTTGAGGGTGCTGTTATGCTGCTGTAGTTTTTGTCAACCACTTCTGCTCTGTATCGGTCTCAATAAAGCTAGTTTGGTATCTTTGGAGTGCTTGGTTTTAGAAAGAGAGGGCGTGGCTTATCCAAAGGCTCAGCTTGTGGAATTTCCAGAATGGCTAAAATCGCTTACAGCACCTTTATCTTCTGAAAAATTCAGGTAGAGACAACCGCATTTTCATTAATTCCACGTAGTGTGTACTGAACCGAACAACTAGTGTATTTTAGTCTTTCTCCTCTGTTTCTTTCATCATACGTTACAATCCCGAGAGAGTGTGTGTGCTGTTTAACAGCCACTTAACGTGCAGAAACAAAACACGGTGATTCTGACAACGGCAGCGAACTAAACATTGTCGGATGATAATACATCTCTGATGGATAATCTCTTTTCTCAAAAATAGTGAAAAATAATACCCCGTTTACACCTGGTATTAAGATGCGTTTCAGGTGATCCGATGACATGTGGTCAGCCCTAAATACAGAACGAACATCTGAAGCCCCTTAAATACAGGTAATCCACTAAAATAACATATAATTGTGCTAGTATGTTGCATTAGTGCGTAGATTAAATTTCAACCGCATCTGAGAGAAACAACACGCCATTTTTTTTCCGCGCTTTCTTTGTCTTTTCTTTTTGTTGCGCTTTAATATCATGCAAATTAAATGTAAGTGACCAGGTGTAAACAGCGATGTGTCTCACTGGACCATGTGTGATTGGATCACCCGAGACGTATCTTAATACCAGATGTAAACGGGGTATAAATGGGCTGAACTGGTAGCATTCATGTTTCTTGTTCATAGCCGCAAGATGCTGCAGCGTTGCTATGTTCATCACTTGTCAAACATCGCAATTCCGTCAGTAACTCCTGTATTCCATACACACATGGAATAAAAATGTAGGGGATTCACACCGTATTTAAATGCGGATGTCAGTCACGAAACTTTGCAGTGTGTACGTGGCCTAAGGTGGTTTACATACTGGGCACGTTTGCCACGGTACAGATCCAAGTGTGATTGCTCCTGGTGCCCACCCCCCCCCCCCCCTGCAGTGTGGGTTTGTTTTTAGACTCTTTCACATCCTGTCGAACCCCGCTGCTTTTCCGTCATCAACTTGCATCATCACAAACATGCACATGATTGAGGAAAATATTGAACAATTGAACACAATGTGGGTTGCTTTTTCTTTTTTTTTGTGTGTGTGTGTGTTTTTTTTTAATTAATTTGGTGTCATTATGCACACCAGAGTGACTGGCACTTGTGCCTCTCTGCGTCACATGCCATAATTCAGCAGATATGCATGTCTGGGAGAAGGCGACTATATCGGTCTCATTTTTTGAGGAGACAGCTGGTTGTGAGCAATGTATTTGCAGCCTTGTTTATGTTCCCTTGCCACTCATGGTGTACGTGTGTTTTTGTGCAACTGATGATGTCGTCATGCTTAAATAGGCAAAAATGCATGCGCAAGTTATTTTACTTCCTGTACAAGTGCTGACCCGAGTACACACTGCTTTCTCACTCACGCAAACAGTGCCACTGTTCCATTGCAACCGAGCTCATACCACCTCCTACAGGTAGTCTCTGTTTCCCCTTACAAAAAAATCTAAACTAGCCGCAAACTTGCTGCAAATTTGCCACTTGTTATTTTCACATTCATATTAGCTTGTGATTCACCGCAAATGTTTGCCAGAAGTTTGTAGCTCTTCGCCGGTAGTGGTGAACCTCCGGCAAACCATTGGCAACAATGGACAATTTGCTGCAAATTCGCCATGACCTGTTGATTTTCGTAAAGGTCTGTACCACGGTCCACTCCCCGGTCCGCAAAACTGCATTCATATAAAGCAGAAATTGAGTGAACTGTGCTAAAATGTCAGATTGAACTGTCAGATATTTTATTTAAGCTTTATATGTTGGGGGTATATGAGGTTTATATAGAAGAGTACTAAGTTCAGCTTTAGCTAATTTGCCTCCAGGTGAGATTTGTTACTTGCAACACCTTTCTGCTTAAAATACAGCCTCATAAGCTTATTGCTTTCAAAAGCTTGCGTTTGGTTGGAAATTGTTATAGCGTTTAGAAGGCATTATTTGATTGTAAATTTAAAACCCTGTGTTTGACAAAGCTTTTATTGTTGCCTTTTACTGTCGTCTTTGATAACTTTAATTTGTAGTCCCGTTCACACATGCAACCAGGTAAATTACAGAAAAATCATTGGGTTGCCTTTACTGGTAAATGTTCCAGATGTGCTGTTTACACATATCATCAATAAGGAAATGTATAGGTAATGATACAACTTCGCATTAAGGAAAACTGCCAGAGCAAAATTTACCAGTATGTTCACACATGACCTCTAAACTGGAAATTGTAGGTAATTTTCTAGAAAAGGCTGTATGTGTAAACGCAACTTATGTTTGAATACAGCTAAAACATTAGAATGCCCAGAAACATCTTCCCCAAGTTTACTCCCCCACACAAGTTTCATTACACCTAGCTTCTTTTCAGCCATCACGTTGAAGAAACACGAGTGTTTGGTTTCACAGATCACATGTTACGTCCTCAAAAGACTGCATTTCACCTTTTATGTGAGAGAGTGAAAATAACAGAGGAAGAGTGAGAAATGTGTTGTCTTTTAAATGGCAATGAATACAATGAAACCTAACGGCAAGGTTGTCACATTATATTGTGCAAACAAACCATTGGCAACAATGGACAATTTGCTGCAAATTCGCCATGACCTCTTGATTTTCGTAAAGGTCTGTACCACGGTCCGCTCCCCGGTCCACAAAACTGCATTCATATAAAACAAAAATTTAGTGAACCGTGCTAAACTGTCAGATATTTTATTTAAGCTTTATATGTTGGGGGTATATAGAGGTTTATATAGAAGAGTACTAAGTTCAGCTTTAGCTCATTTGCCTCCAGGTGAGATTTGTTACTTGCAACACCTTTCTGCTTAAATATAGCCTCAATTTTTCAATTGGCAACAATTGAAAAATTGTCACATTTTATTGTGCAAACTTAACAACCACATGCCTTTTGAGAATCATAAGGCCACAGTTTATAAACCTCAGTGCATTGCATTCTATCCAAATTTCTAATAACAGCAAAGTTAAATATGTAAATGTTAAAAGGTCCAGTTCTTTGAGTACAATTTTTACAGGTATAAATCAGTGGACATGCTGTAAAGCTGGGTAAAATCTGCCATGTTCCAGTGGATTTTCTTTCAATAATAGGGGCAAATGGGCAGATTCAATTTATATCAAACTTTATTGGCAAGATAAACTTAAGTGTACATTGCCAGTGCATTATTAGACATTGTACAAATGGATTTAAACAAAGTGAATGCTGAGGTTTAATTTGCTGAAGTTTAAAATCTCAAAACTTTTATTTTCTCTGGCTGTCTGTTCAGTGTCTATCATGCACACGCTGGGGGTCTCTCGCAGTTTTGTTTTTGACACTGGTTCAGATGACAGTGAGTGAGCGGTTTTGGGTAATGCGAAAAGATACGGCAACTTTCCCATATCTTTCCCACACCTGGCTCACCACTTGCGGGTGAAGTCTCCATTCTCCGTACAGTATATCTGCTAGGGCTGTCAAATGGGCTGAGAAACTAAATTAGATTTTTTTTTTATTTTCTTTTTTTACCTTAAATATTAAAAAATTCAAATTAAATTTGAATTTTAAAGTCAGCTGATTTTTAAATTGACATAGTTTCCTTAGTCCATAAGAGGGCGCAATGAATAGGCTGAACAGAATAAAAAATAAAACGTTTTAGATTTGTTCATATTCTCATGTTAAATAAAAAGTAAAACAAAGGGGAAAACTGCTTTTAAAAGACAGTTGGTGCCACAGTACTGCCTCAGACTCCAGCTTAATAATAATGGCGATACCACAGTATTTTTCATTTATTACAGTTGTATTTACGGTAGTAATATTTCCAGATTGGCTGAACTCGGTGATGAAGCGGCTCAGACTAAATCCCAGGCAGGGATTATTCAAACAGATGGACCACAACAGAATTGAACAGAACGCTAAGATCTCAAAACACAAAATGAAGTTCTTTCCTGTCAAAGCATTTAAAAAACCCATTGGTTAATCTGGGAAATGCTGAAAAGAGAGAAAGATGCAATGGCCAAAGACCTCCATCTAATGGGCTGTTCACACCGAACAGTTTTGCAACCAGCCAGTTGACAATTTTTTCTATGAAATATTTATTGCGCAAGATGAACGTTTTTGATCGTTTCGCTGCGTTTTGTTTGTTTATTCAGTGTCTCGTGCAGGAGCGCTGTGTTTTTTTTTTTTTTTTTTTTGTTTTTTTAGATGCCGTGTCAAGAACTTCTTCAACCTTTAAAACGGGTCTCAAGACACCTGTTTTTTGTTAAACCGTATTAGTTGTGCTGCATCTAGCCTTTTTAGCTGAAAAATGTGATCGGTCTTAATTTATCATCAGTGCTTGACACACATCCAAAATTCAAATGCACAGTTTAAGCATTCTAATGTGTTTTTTTTTTTTCTTTCTTAAATTCACAGAATATTTGAATTTATTAATTTGACAGCCCTATTATCTGCTCCCCTGTTTTATTATGCCAGGGACATGCGTCACGTGTTATAAGCGTGCACTCCCCACACAATCAGTTGGCAGAAAATTTAAAAGAAAGGGACAACATTGAACCTCTTAACAAACAGCGAATCAGACGTGCATCAACAGCTTTTTCTTTCATCTGTTCTTCAAAAATGTAAAAAGTGTGTTTCTTCAAGTGCATGCCTTTTGTCTAACAGCATTTCTTGTCATGTGTCACTCCGAGCGTTTTACAGGTCACTGGCCGCAGTGGCGGGTAGATGAGCACATGAAATACCCACATTTGGCGGCTGGTAATTTCATAACATGGGTTAATATATTTGCCGACTTCCCAGCTCCATGGTTTTGTCATTTCTTGAAACAGTCGATCATTGTCTGTCAGTGAGTGTCACAATCAACATTGGGATATTTGTAAGATATCATCGATATCCGATTACATCGTCCTTTCGCTCAGCCCAATCCCTACACTACAAGGGCTGGGCGCTAAAATGATATCGATATTTATCGAAAAAAAATATTTCTGATATCAACTTTTGAGTATTTTTCAGTATTTAGCCTGTGTTCTACATCTAGATGATCGGATCAGGTACGTGTCGCTAAAAAACGCAAGCAGTTCGGCAAAGTTATACACACAACTAGCTAACTGAATCACAGTCATGAAATCAGCCTGTTAGGAAGTATTAGCAAGCAGCCCTGCTGTCATGGAAACCGGCAGTGAGGCTTGGTAGCCTCTAGCTAACAGCTAGCTATCCGGCTAATTCAACATAAAAAAAAAAACAGCAACATCCAATAAGAAAATAAGAATTGTCAATTTTGAATTCATGGTGACTTTAAATAATCGTTTTATCGCAGTTATTTGGTCTATTGTTGTGCATTTAAAATTCCAATAACATTTTACTGTCTAAATCAGAGAATGAATGCAAATTTGAGTGTCTTGAAGCAATCCAGTTGGTTTTGGATTTGGGAAAGCATATGATAAGGTTTGGTGAGAAATAAACCAAAATTGAATGTATTATTCAGTGAAACTGCTGACCGACTGTTGATTTCCTGTGCGTGTTTATGTAGGGCACGAGAGCAACAGTTCACGTAGTGCCCTAGCGACTTTGGGGTGTTCAATAGAAAACTTGTTTTGTTTGTCTAAAAACAGGTCCTCCACAGCGATAGTGACAACAAAACACAACACACAGCTGCTCACAAAACAGAGAACAGAACTTACTAAACATGTCTGAAGAGTTAGTAGTCGAAGAATTGATGCATTTCTATGCCCAGCCTTATTTTTTAAAGGGAGTATTCTGAAATCAAACGGAAACATAGAGGACGTTACAGGCAGCCACAGTCACACCGTGTCCTAACCTGAAGGTATACAACACTCAATAAAAGGTATATTTTCTATGGTAATTAGAGTTTTTGTCCTAACCAGCAGTGACGAGCGACTGTATATTCTATCGATCTTTTGTTTTCTATTTTCTGTATCGCGGCGTTAACCCTGTCCGCTTTGAACTGGCCCGGTCCAAAAACCTTTTCTTAAAAGTATATTAAAGCCAGCATCTCATGAGCCGGTTAAAAACTACTTGATATCGGCTGAGAATGTTACACCTACTGAATGTTTTCACTCTCTTCAGGTCTGTCACAAATACTCACCGGTTCAGAATGGAGAAGAGGTGACAAACATTCCCGCCTACTCCATCTCTTTCTGTTTGATTGAGTACTCCGGTTTAGAAAAAAATAAGGCTGGGCATAGAAATGCATCAATTCTTCGACTACAAACTCTTCAGACGTGTTTGTAAGTTCTGTTCTCTGTTTTGTGTGCAGCTGTGTCGTGTTCTGTTGTCACTGTCGCTGTGGAGCACCTGTTTTTAGATAAAACGAGTTTTCGCTTTAACAGCCCAATGTCACAAGGGCGCTGCGTGAACTGTTGCTCTCGTGCCCTATCATGAACGCGCATAGGAGATCAACGGTCAGTGAACATTTTCACAAAATAATACATTCGATTTCTGTTTGTTTCTCAACAAAACTTATTGTATGCTTTCATAACAATCATGAGTCTCATGGAATCAATTATTAGACTTCTGAATTATGCTTTTGCATTCTTTTGAAGCTTGAAGAGGTGGTCACCATAAACTGTCATTGTATGACTGTATCATTGTATCACTGAGCACACATTTTTTTTTCTTCACAATTTCTCCCTTCATATTTGGGTGAACTAATTCTTTAAAAACTTCAAATAAGGAGCAAAAAGGATCTTAAAAAATCTAGCCATCCAGCTTGTGCGTCATATTTCAAGTCTTCTGAATGCACATGATGCAAATTGTGCAAAGGTGAGAAACAACCCAAAATGTATAACTTGGAGCTTGTGACAATGCATTGTGAGATTGCCTTGTCTGTGAAGGATACATGTGATGCTGCCTTAGAAATGTGCTATTCTATAAGCAGGGTTCCCATGGTCATGGAAAAACTACATTTATATGAGATTTATAAAAATGTATAATCATAAAATCATACATTTTAGATGTTAAATCTTAGAAGAAGAAAAAACATGGGAATTAATATAATCTTAAAATGTTATTAAAAAAATGATTTACTATATAATTTTCACATTTTTGCTCTAAAATATTTAATCAGCTAGAAATTGCTCTTTGTAAGTGAACTAAGATCATTTTTAAATTCATTAAAGGTGTGGGAACCCTGTATAAGTAGTCTTCACATTGCAGTATTACCTAAGTAGGCAGCTTACAAAGTTTTGGAACAGAGCTCATATTTCATTAATTGCGTGTGTTTGTACTTGAGTAACCTGAGTGTCAGTAATCTGTCAGACAGACTTACTCAAATGAACACTGACTGAAGCTGCATCACGCTCGCACACGGATAAACCTTAATGCCATTCAATGAGATCACTGTGGTGATTTGTTGCTAAGCAGTCACTGGGCTTCCTGCGTCCCCATGGCTACACTTGCAGTAAAGTAGAACTCAGTGACCTGTTAAACTGTGTAACCAGGTCTGGTGTTGGACCAATACTACATTAAGCCAACATACAGTACATCGTTATCCAAGGCATAATATTTTCTGGATATATACAGGTAGCTGTATGTTTATATTGGTTATACTCCTCACTTTGCTGTTGTGGGGTAGTTTGAAGCAATAGTTCACCCAAAACTGATAATTATCTCATCATTTACTCACCCTTGTGCCATCCTAGATGTGTATGACTTTCATTCATCTGCAGAACACAAATTAATTTTAGAAAAATATCACAGCTCTGTTGGTCCATACAATGCAATCAGGGTCTTTGAAGCTCCAAAAAGCATATAAAGGCAGAATAAAAGTAATCCATATGACCCGAATGGTTTAATTAATGTCTTCTGAAGCGATACGAAAGGTGTATGAGAGAAACAGATCAATATTTAAAACTTTTTTTTTTAACTATTAATCTTCACTTCCAGACAGATCTCCTATGGGTGTCCACAAGAGGGTCGAGATCATGTGACCTCCTGCATCATGTAAGCGCATTGGCATGTTCGTGCGATTAGTGAGGTATGCACCATTAAAAAAAAAAAGAAACATGCACTGATGAGCCAAAACATTATGACCACTCACAAGTGAAGCAAATAACGTTGATCATCTCCTAACAAGGCCACATGTCAAGGTCTGGGTAGATTAGATGGTAAGCGAACAATCAGTTCTTGTAGTCAACGTGTTAGGAGAAAAGACCTGAGCGACTTTGACAAGGGCCAAATTGTTATGGCTAGGGCTGCAACTAACGATTATTTTGATAATCGATTAATATAATGATTATTAGAACGATTATTCAACTATTCTGCAATTATTGCAACGATTAATCATTAGCTCTTAACTGATTATTCAGCTTGTGCCCAGAATTAAAAGGGTGTATTAAACATGCTTACTAACAATAAAGGACAAAATCATCTTTTAAAAATACCTCTAAATGACATTCACTGAATTAAAGGGAAAAATTACTTTTATTAAGTTTAATTCAGTAAATAAATTCACAGCAAAAAAAATCTATTGTTATCAAGTGTTTTTGTCTTGTTTTCCATTTAAAATGATCTAAAAATCATTAAAACAAGATACATTTACTTGAGAAGCATCATAAAAGATATTTAGACTTGCTTTAAGAGAATGTATCTTAAATATAAGTGTATTTTGTATAGAAGTGTATTTTTTCACTTGGTTATACTTCTGCGAGTGCAGTAAAGACAAAATATACTCATATTCAATATCTGTTCTCTAAATGCAAGTCTAAATATCTTATATGCTGCTTCTCAGATGAATGCATCTTTCTTTAAAGGATTTTTAGATATTTTAAAATATTTGTATTTTTAATATTATATTCAACATTCTCAGATACATTTTTTTCTTCTGCAGTATAGCTGCTAAAGTAAATGTACGTTGTTTTAAAGAGTTAAAAAGTTTTAGATATTTATATTGCAAAACAAGCCCAAACAAAAACAAATCAAAAACGTATTTTGTTGCAGTGTATAATGGGGTGAAGACTACCCTCTATCACCTTTCTGTTCACTTCAATCCATCTTTAACTCACAAAAAAACAAACACTCTCTTATTAATAAAGCTGCATATTGCCAATTTTCTTCACGATAAGAAATGCACAGTGATGCATATATTATGATTCAATAAGTCATGAGCCATGACGTTATAATCTAGCTGAGCGAGCATCCCCGTGACAGAGTGTGCATCAGCCGGTTGCAGTTTCAATCTGGACACTTTGCGCAGCTCGAAGAGGCGATGACCGCACAGAGAAATGCCAGTTTCGGAGTTTGTAGTTATTTACATGATCTGCTTCCTTATTATTTGAACTTTAATAAAGCTATAACACATGAAATATAAGTGCATTTAAGATGTTTCCTTTAAAGACGCTCGACACGCAAGTTTTGCTTCAGCGGAGTGGCAGCTCCAGCTCCACTTATTCTACTTAGTGCTTCTGTATTTACTTATTTGGTATGTTTGCATTATAATTCCCTCATAATTTGCGATCTACATCACCTGAAGCTGTTTGGAGCGTTTATAGTGCATCTGGACTGTGAGCCGTGTTTTCTTCCTCTCCTCAGTCAGGCATCATCATTAGAGTTTAATGTGATGTGATGATAAATGATATCAAACGACTATTCGACAACAAAAAATTTTGTCGACAATTTTTTGTCGACGTTGTCGATAACGTCGACTAATCGTTTTAGCCCTAGTTATGGTCAGACTACTGGGTCAGAGCATCTCTGAAACTGTAAGGCTTGTGGGGTGCTCCCGGTCAGCAGTGGTGAGTGGTCCGAGGAGGGACAAACCACAAACCGGCGACACCTAAGCATCGTTGCAGACCAGGTACACCCCTTCATGACAATTGTATTCCCTGATGGCAGTGGTGTCTTTCAGCAGGATAATGAGTCCTGCCACACTGCAGACATTGTTCGGGAATGGTTTGAGGAACATGATGAAGAGTTCAAGGTGTTGTCCTGGCCTCCAAATTCCCCAGGTCTCCAAATTCCCCAGGTCTCAAACCGATTGAGCATCTGTGGGATGTGCTGGACCGACAAGTCTGATCCACTTTGCCTCCACCTCGCAACTTACAGGACTTGAAGGATCTTCTGCTAATGTATTGGTGCCAGATACCACAGGACACCTTCAGGGGTCTTATAGAGTCCATGGCTCGGCAGATCGGTGCTGTTTTGGTGGCACGCGGAGGACCAACAGCATATTAGGCGTAATGTTTTGGCTCATCGGTGTATACAAATACGAACCCAATGAAGCTTCTGTACAGCATCCCTCTTCTGTCATAAACAGCACTGTATTTCTGTATTTTTTTGTTCACGTGCCAGTTCTCGCACAAACATGCCAGCGCACTTACATGACTGAAGAGACCACTGAAACTCATCGCTCCCGTGGACGCGCATTGGAGATCTGTCCGGAAGTGAAGATTAATAGTTAATGGCCTATTGTATCACTTCAGAAGACATTAATTAAACCACTCAAAATGTATAATGGTATAATGATGACAAAAATGATAATTTTCATGTGGTATAATTGCATACCATACTCTTAATGTTGGATTTACACCCAAAACAAGCTGAGAAGTGTGTTTCCAAATTACTTTTTGCTGTTTCATACATCAGTGTATCAAGCCTTAAGGATGAACTTCACATTGACCCTCTTAGCAGCAAAATTTTAATAAAGCAAGTTAAAGACATGTCTGTGATTGATTACAGTGCTCAACCACTGCAAAATAACAAGCTGTGAATACAAATTATAATGCAATGAGAATAGACCTAAGTAGAGTACTGGAACACTTTTCTTGGTGAGTTAATTGTGGCTGCTGTAATTCTAATCTCGATTATTTATTCAATTAATTATGCAGCCCTAAACTTTTATATATTGTGTCTGTTTTTGTATTGATTTGACAAGTAGCCAGTGAGAAAGAGATGTTATAGATTTGGACTTGTTTTAGCCTTTTGACAATATTTGATATTAAAATGGTCAATATTACACTATAAAAGTGTTAGCTGAAGTAAGTTACTGATTACTACAAACTGTAGGACAGACAGTCTTTTTGTTTGATTAGAGTGGTTTAGTTCAGCTCTTTGTAAAGTGTGCAAATGTGACATTGTTGCATTTTCTCTCGCAAAAACGGTTTAATTGTGAAAAAATTCATTGTACATTTTTTGCAATCAAGAACTTTGCCATAAACCTTAAGTGTTGCCACCATTCTGTCATATTATAGACTTAAATAAGCTGCATGTGATTTCAGAACTGTATGTCCCAAATTGCAGCAAGTTCCCAAAATATTACATATTCTTTTATTTTACCATGGCATGGGGCTGTCATTAGTTTAAACACACATTTTGTTGTGTTTGAGGTTTAGAAAGGTTCTTAATGTTTTTAGTCTTATGGTGAAATCTTAATCTGTGTGTTGTAATGGTGACCCTGTTTGTCTTGTTTGTGTTTGTTTGGTCTGCAGGGCTCCAGAGATCATTCTTGGTCTGCCGTTTTGTGAAGCCATAGACATGTGGTCTCTGGGATGTGTGATTGCTGAGCTTTTTCTGGGCTGGCCTCTATACCCAGGAGCCCTCGAGTATGACCAGGTACAACAGCCCTCTCACTCTTATGTGAGTGAATCTCACAAAACCTGTCAAGAACATTTACAGGTCAAATTTAAAATATTTTTTTAAATCTGACTAGTGGTCGGCGTTTTCTTTTTTTTTTTTTTTGGTAGGGTGGCTGATGGCCAGTATAATGCAGATAGATTATATACCAATTCTCTTTAATTATGACAAATACATTGCACATAAAATAGTTGAAATTAAATGCAAAAAACACAATTTCACACTCAAAATATGTAATGATAATTTAATGAGATATAGTGGCGAAGAAGTTCAGCAGCGATATCCTTTCACTGCATGTTGTGAGTCCAAAAGGCGAGATCTACGCAATCCATTTGTCATTGAGTAATGTCTATTTTAATATCCTTTCTGTTCTTTACAGACAGTTGTTGATCAAAAACAACAATAATAGAAAGATTTAATTCTTAATAACACACAGCACAGATGCGCTAAAGAAACCATATGACTCCTTGTTAATGTGCGCTCAACCAAAACACTCCTGCGATATGCTCTTAACTTTCGCTATTCTTAAAGAGACCGTACCATTTTAGCTCTTGTTCTACATATCAATGTAGATACTTGTAAATAGTATAAATTATGTAAACAATAAATGTGTAACAATGTATATATTTATTAGAGCTGTCAGAATTAATGCATGCGATTTAATTAAAAAAGTTTAACGCGTACATTTTTTAAAATCGCGATTAACACATTTACCTTTAATACAACATAAACCAGCATAAACACTGGTTTGAAGGGTGGAACCTTTGTAATGTGTCCGCCCGGAGTCATTACACTGGCATACACTTCACAGCACACACACACCAGAGTCATTCTACCAAGGTGAGCCTACAAGCTTCGCATAAAATAGCATAACGTGGCAGTCCCATAGACATTCTATGGGCAGTACTATCGTAACACGCTAGTTGACCATTACGCTCTCTCCTATGACAGAGGTTGTCATCTAGATAAATAAAAGAATCTCTGCGCACACACAACAGCTCTTCCGTGATAAAATGGAGAAAGGAGCCCAGATGGGGACTTGTGATAGAAATCAAGTATTTTTCAGCATATGTAAGGCGCATTTTAATTTCCACAGAATCACGTCAAGTTTTAAATATCACCAAAACCCGTATGTGACTTTTTTTGTCTGCAAATGCTCTTCATGTGGAGTTCAAAGCGCCGCTGGCGTTGATGCCCGGACGCGAGTTATATATGCTGCTTCACGATTGCTGTAGGAAAGCAGATAGCCACAGTCTACTGGCAGATTGTGGAGGATTAGAGTTTGAGATTTAATGCCCATTGCAATGAAAATGCAATCTATGCGGGGATTAGTTCTTTCAATTAGTCAAACTCCCACTTTCCACTTTGGGAATCGTTTGATGTTACTTGAATTGGTGCTATTTTAGTGCATTTCTATCTTTATACTGTGGAAGGCTTTGTTTGGAAAATGTTAATAAAGAATTATATTGTTACATTTTGTTGGAAATAAATGCATTTTGACAAGAAAAGAAGTTTATATAGGGTCAAATTTTAGCACTTTCAAAATCTGCGATTAATCATGATTAACTAAAAACTATTAAGCGATTAATCGTGATTAACTACAAAAAATTAAGCGATTAATCGTGATTAAACATTTTCATCAACTGACAGCACTAATATTTGGAATTTCAAGACATCATTTTATTGATGGGATACATGACATTTGTACATTTTTCAAAAGCTAAAATGTGAAACCAAAAGATGAAAAACTAATGAAATGTTAAAAAACTAATATTTTCATAATTTTCCAAATAATATTGTCCCCTGTATAATTTCTTTAAAGATCTTTTTTTTCTCATGTGTAAGGAAAATGCAAATTATAATGGAAAAATACCCAAATGGATCAGAATCTAATCAAATTTAGAGCTTATGAATCAGGGACTCTCGAAACAAATTGAGAGCTTGTGAATCGAATCAGGAAATATGTATCAACACCCTGCTCTAATGCTGCCATTGTATTAAATAGATGTTGAATAATCTTTTTTCATTTTGTGCTCCGGATAAAGTAAGTTAAAGGGGTTTTGAATGCCAAAATTGGGTGCACTGTTCCTTTAAATAAAAACAAATCTCTGAATCATAGTAATGAGAATCTAATGAAAATCATAATTGAAAACAATAGGGATTATAAACAAAACTCGAATGTAAAATGTCTAGCATTACAGTAATAGGAATTTTTTGGGGGAATGTGCTGAATTGGTATGAAAACAATGTCCCAGTGCAAAAAAAAAAAAAGCCTATTTATAGCCTAGGCTTATAAATAAGCCTATTTTCTTTATACAAAATATAATAATTTTTTTTTTCCTTTTTGATTTTGTCCTGGACCTGGATGTATATTTGTGAGATTCACCCATCTCTCTCTCTCTCTCTCTCTCTCTCTCTCTCTCTCTCTCTCTCTCTCTCTGTGTGTGCTTCAAATCTTGTTTCAAGTCTCTTTGATATACAGACACGCACACTCTGCACATCTCTTTTGTTGATGGCGAGTTCTCCCATATTTCTCTTGCTCTTGACGTAATCTGTTTAGCACAGTGTTGTGGTATGTGCTCTCAGGCCCAAACAATCTCCACAAGAATTTGCACGGCTGCTGCTTACTGGCTGTGTTGGCGCACAAGTGTCAGTATATGGGTGTTTGCTGTGCATCTGTCTGCTTATGCTTGCTTTATAATCAAAGTGCTTTCTCCGCTCCTAGTTTTCGAATCGTTCCCTCCTGTTGTGGGGCCCCTGAAGACCCAGGGGTGAATCTGAGAGGAGGGGGCACTAGAGAATCTGTGTGTGTACTGACACACAGGAACGAGCCCAGATTAGCACACTGTTTCTGGGGAGGGTTTGGAGAGCAGCAGTCCCAGCAGCCCATGAGTTGACAGGGTGGGTGGTGGCAGTAGCAGGGGTCTTGATGAGTTTCCATGAAACCCAGTGGCCTGCTGGGCCATTAAGGCAGCTGGGATGGGGGGTTTATGGATTTTGTATGCCAGTGGGTGCCATACGCCCTCTCCACTGTATGCCCCCTACTGCCCCATATATAACCCCTCATTATACTGTATGAGGCGGTACACAACCCCCTGCAGCACATGAGATGTTTTATTTTGCTCATCCCACTGGGGCTGCTGGGATTAAGGATGCGCAAAACTACATATTTTCAAAATCTATCAAACAGATTACAAATGTTTTGGCAATTTCACCTAAATAAAAAAAAAATATTTTATATTTGTATAAATTATGAAAGGGGTGTGAACATTGATGAGACAAAAGGGGATGCAAACTTATCTTCTCAACTATATATACTGTATACTGTTTATTAAACCTCTGATTAATGGGTTATCAGCTGTCTTCCTTTTCTTCTGCTTTCTATCTTGTTTCTGAACAACAATCTAAAATGAGAAAGTCTGTGATTTGACTACTAAAAACAGCCATTTGGCTCCTTAATGTTTCAGTTTAGGAGCCAGTGGGTCCTTAGTCATTTTTTTAGTCTGGACAGAACTTTCCACAGAGCTTTACGCATTTAAAATAGATTTCGGTCACAGGTGTTCATATACACTGATGAGCCAGACATTGACCACCTGCCTAACATGCTGTTGGTCCTCTGCGTGCAGCCAAAACAGCGCCGACCCACCGAGGCATGGACTCTACAAGACCCCTGAAGGTGTCCTGTGGTATCTGGCACCAAGACATTAGCAGCAGATATTTCAAGTCCTGTAAGTTGCGCATGGATCGGACTTGTTAGTCCAGCACATCCCACAGATGCTCAATCAGATTGAGATCTGGGGAATTTGGAGGCCAGGGCAACACCTTGAACTCTTCATCATGTTCCTCAAACCATTCCCAAACAATGTGTGCAGTGTGGCAGGATGCATTATCCTGCTGAAAGAGGCCACTGCCATCAGGGAATAGCATTGCCATGAAGGGGTGCACCTGGTCTGTAACTATGTTTAGGTAGGTGGCACGTGTCAAATTGACATCCACATGAATGGCCGGACCCAGTGTTTCCTAGCAGAACATTGCCCAGAGCATCACTCTCCCTCCACCGACTTGTCGTCTTCCCACAGCGCATCCTGGTGCCATCACTTCCTCCCATAACCATCATTAAAATTTTCTGTGACTTATGCCACAGTAGACCTTGTGTTGGTTCAGACCAGATGGCATTCGTTGCCTTCATTGCCCTCGCCCATCAATGAGTCTTGGGCGCTCAGCACCCTGTCACTGGTTTGTGGTTTGTCCCTCCTCGAACCACTGTCATTAGATACTCGCCACTGCTGACCGGGAGCACCCCACAAGCCTTGCTGTTTCATATATGCTCTGACCCAGTCATCTGGTCATAACAGTTTGGCTCTTGTCAAAGTCACTCAGGTCTTTACTCCTGCCCATTTCTCCTGCATTCAACACATTGACTATGAGAACTGATTGTTCACTTACCATCTAATCTACCCAGATCTTGACATGTGGCCTTGTTAGGAGATGATCAACATTATTCACTTCACCTGTGAGTGGTCATAATGTTTTGGCTCATCAGTGTATTAGTTATTATACAATGGCTTCAAATGTGGCTAATCCAATAAGAATTTAGAATCCGAACTATTGGTTTTATAATATTACTTTCACTGTTTTTAATCTTTTATTTTTAATGAAGTTTAGATATAATGCGAGACATATTTATTTCATTTGAAATGAATTTAACAACTTTATTTGTAATTTTTGTTTTGCATGCACTGAATACTTTTTGTGTTGAAAAATTGCTTTTGATTTCCATTGCCGATTCTTGTTACTTCGTCCTGACGCTCTTCGGGTGAAAAGGCTGTTCCAGTTATGCTTAATTTTACAGAGGACAGATGTTGTAAATGGGCATACTGTAATTGTATGTGATGTTTGTTCATGTGTGATTGACACACGTATGCCTCCACTCACTCATTGGAGAAAAACTGAAGTCTATCTGTCATGTTATGGGGAATCGGTAAACTCAGATGAGGTCTGAGGCCTGATATTTCCATGATGACCCCTGATATATTAGTGAAGGGTGTCACCCATCTGGTGTGATTCCAGTCTAGGGACTAAAATGTCCTGTGGCATCCCTTCCCTTGCACACCCCTAATCCACGCGCCTCCTTCATGGGGGTGTTCAATTTAATCCCACACAGCAAAAGATATTTATAGCAGCGAAGAACACCCCCTTATGGCACCAATAGCAGGGGCTCATCTCAAAGGCATGTGGCACCCTCCATCAGCACTGCCATTATTTTACAGCAAGTGACTATTAGACCACTGGTGATATACAATGTTATCTTTATTAATGAAAATTAAATGAAAACATTGTATTGACAGAAAAGTAAAATACATAATTGGAAAATAATAAACATAATTTGAAAAAATGAAATTAATCTGCAACATTTTCATGAATCCAAAACTAACTAAATTAGTTTTGGAGTTATGTTCTAAATTAGAACAAAAATGTGTTTGTTTTTTAAGCAAAGTATATCTAAAATATCTCAATTAAATCCTATAAAACCGCATTTATTGAATTTGAAAATGCCACTAGATAGTGATTAACAGAGACAAAAAGAGATTTAGCAGCATTAAACATATTTAAATTGTTTTGGTGGCCCTAAAATACTAAAACTAAAATAAAAAAAAGAATTATACTGAAAAAGCTTAAATTAGATAATAGAAAACAATTAAAATTTTTACTAAAACTATAATGAACAAAAACTAGCCTAAATTGAAAGGACATATTGAAAATAAATATTTAAATTAAAATCTACAGTAACCTTGGTTATAGATATGAAAACTTGTTGCCAGTTTGGACATGCAGGAATATTGTTACAGTACTGAAGTGGAACACCTGTGTGTGAATATAAATCTGTTACTCTAAAGGCGTGAGTATACTTTGGTCAGTGGCGTAACTTGTATCTTACGGGTCTCAGTGCAAAGAACCTGTCGGGCCCACTCCTTGTGGAGGCTGGGTCGTTTATCATCATCCGTTGGGCTGGCAGTCATTTTTATGGTTCCTTTTGGTCGACTGTTGCGGGCCCCCTCTCACTCCGGGCCCTAGGGCGGCTGCCCTCCCTGTAGTTACGCCCCTGATTTCGGTTGTCTGCGTTGTTGATCGTTCCACGCACAGTATGAGGGATGCAAATTTAGTCATCAGCACAGTCTGCGTGCGGCCCAGATTTTCTCAACATTCTGACAGTCCTCGTCTGTGCGCATCTATCCCTAACGCGTTCATATTCACTCGCGGTCAAAAAATTATACTTTGAAAGGCAGCGTGGCTGGCCTAACGTGTTCCATTACAGAACACAGAAAAACGAAAATAAACATCCATAATATCATGTAAATGAGAATGCCGTTTTCCCTATGCCGTTTAATGGATTAAGAGAAGCGGTTTAACACACCTGGGTTTCTCCTGGAGAACATGGCTTAGGTGGCCATGTAAACTCGTTAGCGGCGTTCTTACAGTTTTTTATTTTTTATTTTAGTTTTTTTGTTTTTTTTATAAAGAGTATGCATGTGCATTGAACTGACGTCATAGGATGGAGCCCTAAATCATATCAATAGGTCAGCACAGTGGAAAGAGTTCAACATTTCTGGGTGTATAGTGGGAACAGCACATACACTATAAAATATACCCATTTACAGTGGCAAGAAAAGTATGTGAACCCTTTGGAATTACCTGCATTATGTGTCTATAAATGTCTTAAAATCTGGTTGATCTTCATCTAAGTTACAATAATGAACAAACATAATCTGTTTTAACTAATAACACATAAATTATTGTATTGTTCTTGAACTTACTGAATACATCATTCAAACATTTTGTAGGTTGGAAAAAGTATGTGAACCCGTAGGCTAATGACATCAACAAAAGCTAATTATAGTCAGGAGTTGGCAAACCTGGCATCCAATTAATGAAACGAGATTGGATGTGTGGGCTAGAGCTACGCTGACTTATAAAAAGCACTCAAACATTTTGAGTTTGCTATTCAAAAGAAGCATCTGCTGATGTGGACCATGCCTCACAAAAAAATGAGATCACAGAAGACCTACAATCAAGAATTGTTGCTTTGTGTAAAGCTGGAAAGGGTCACAAAGTTATCACGAAGAGCTTAGATATTCATCTGTCCACAGTTAGACAAATTGTCTATAATTGGAGACAATTTAGTACTGTGGGTACTCTCCCTAGTAGTGGCCGTCCAGCCAAGATGACTCAAAGGGCACACCACAGAATGCTCAATGAAGTAAAAAAACAAAAAAAACCTAGAGTGACAGTTAAAGACTTGAAGGACTTGAAGGGCACTGCATACTAACATGAAAACCTTATCCCAACGGTGAAGTACGGAGGAGGGAGCATCATGATTTGGGGCTGCCTGGACCGCTTGCCGTCAGCGAGGGGAAAAATGAATTCTCAAGTTCATCGAGATATCCTACAGGATAATGTCAGGGTGGTTGTGCGCCAGCTGAAGCTCAGTAGAAGTTGGATGATGCAGCAGCACAATGACCCTAAACGTCGAAGTAAATCCACTACAAAGTATTGCAATTTATATGCAAAGTTATATGCAATTACTTGTCTTCTTTTTGAACAAACTTAATTTTGTAAAATGTTCAGCTAAAAGTGTGCTTGTGCTATCTTCCTTGAAAACAAATTCCACTTGGTAAGATATTTTGTAATAGAATGTAAAGGTGTTTATACTTTTACGATTGTTGCTTAAGTATCCAAATACATTTTGTGACCACTGTATGTGTCTGAATCTTGTGGGTACAACTGTTTAGACTAACAGTAATCTGATTAAACCTATTGGAATACTGATCAATCAGTGCTGTAATCGGGCCTTACTTGACATATAAATATCAGCAAAAACATTGCTGCTTCGCACTCACCTGGAGCTTACATAGAATACTGACAGCATTAGGGTAATGCACATCGATCAGCCACAACATTAACACCACCTGCCTAATTTTGTGTAGGTCCCCCTTGTGCCAACAAAACAGCTCTGCCCCATCGAGGCATGGACTCCACAAGACCTCTGAAGGTGTCCTGCAGTATCTGGCACCAAGACGTTAGCAGCAGATCTTTCAAATTCTGTAAGCTGCGAGGTGGGGTCTCCATGGATCAGACTTGTTAGTTCAGCACATCCCATAGATGCTAAATCGGATTGAGATCTGGGAAATTTGGAGGCCAAGTCAACACCTTGAACTCTTTGTCATGTTCCTCAAACCATTGTGTGTGGCAAGGCGCATTATACTGCTGAAAGAGGCTACTGCAATCAGGGAATACCATTGCCATAAAGGGGTGTACGTGGTCTGGAACAATCTTTGTGTCAAAGTAACATCCACATGAATGCCAGGACCCAAATTTTCCCAGCAGAACATTGCCCAGAGCATCACACTGCCTCCGCCGGCCTGCCTTCTTCCCATAGTGCATCCCGCTGCCATCTCTTCCCCAGGTAAACAACGCACACGCACTCGGCCGTCCACATGATCTAAAAGAAAACGTGATTCATCAGACCAGGCCACCTTCTTTCATTGCTCCATGGTCCAGTTCTGACGCGCACGTGCCCATTGGAGGTGCTTTCGGCGGTGGACAGGGGTCAGCATGGTCACTCTGACCGGTTTGTTGCTATGCAGCCCCATACGTAGCAAGCTGCGATGCACTGTGTGTTCTGACACCTTTCTACCATGGCCAGCATTAAGTTTTTCAGCAATTTGTAGTACAGAAACTCTTCTGTGGGATCGGGCCAGACAGGCCAGCCTTCGCTCCCTACGCGCATCAGTGAGCCTTGGGCACCCATGACCCTGTCGCCTGTTCACCAGTTGCCCTTCCTTGGACCATTTTTGGTAGGTACTAACCACTGCATACCAGGAACACCCCACAAGGCCTGCCGTTTTGGAGATGCTCTGACCCAGTCGTCTAGCCATCGCAATTTGGCCCTCGTCAAAGTCGCTCAGATCCTTACGCTTGCCCATTCTTCCTGCTTCCAACACGTGAAATTCAAGAACTGACTGTTTACTCGCTGCCTAATATATCCCATCCCTTGACAGGTGCCATTGTAACAAGATAATCGATGTTGTGGCTGATCAGTGTATATAAAGTCTGTTTACATAAAAAGGATATCACATTTTTCATTTCACATGCTGTTATTCAGAAAAACAAAAGTGGTAAAAGTTAGCTTTTTCTAAAATACGCTCTGCCGTGTTCAGATATTTAACGCACATACACATACTGGTCCGATAAGCTTCAGAGTTTCTCGTACCACTTTGCATTTCCTTACCAGTTACCACCATAAAAACAGGTCCTTGTCCATTGGTATAACAAGAACCTAATGGACCTAAGCACATCTTTGTGTTTTGACGGGAATGACAATAAGGTTGTGAGGGATAGATGTACAATCAGTGGGTTGTACTGTTGGTTTTGGACCGTTCCACTGAAGAAACATTGAGTAGACAAAAAACTCCAGACAGCATGAGCTGTGGAAAATTGTTCAAAGCCTCGTTTTCATTCCCGTCAAAAATCAAAGATGGCACTACTGTGAATAAGGTCAATACCAATAAATTAGAATTCAGTAAGAATCAGAATATTTTCAAGGACTGCCCACCTGGATTTGCTTGAAAGCACACAAAGACGGCATCATACTTCTCTCATCCAACACTTCAACGATACACATCCACAGAATTATAATTGTAAATTGTAATTTTTGTGTGAACTATTCCTTTAAGAGTCAAGTTTTGGCTGAAAACATGTAAATATTTCAAACTGTTGTGATGCAGCTGATGTGGTGCAGATGTTCTCTACTTTTGAGTTGTATTTTTTTTTTTTTTGGATAAGTTGAAGTTTTCCTGCCTGACGAGCTGTTTAGATCTGAGAAATGTGTTTTTGAGAGGTCAAAGGGTCATATGATGTGATATTAAGACATGCTAGAATTCTTGCACCTCTGCAGTCCCCATGTAACACTTAGCATCTAATAGATCTTTCGTTTGCACCATGGTGCCTCTGACGTCAGAATGTTTGCAAAACCACTATACACACACACGCACACACTCACACCCTCCTATGGGTTTTCACATACACACGATTCCGTAAACTGCCCATTTCTGGGTGTTCTTCAAAACATGTGCTGCAATAACACATCTAAATGTGTTATTGAGAACACGACGGTCTTTTGTTGACATATCTGTTTACGCTGCCTGGTGTTCAAACATTAGCAGAGAGCTCTGTTTCACTCTTTCCCTTGTGTCTCTCCTCAGATTCGCTACATCTCTCAGACGCAGGGTTTGCCAGGAGAGCAGCTATTAAATGTGGGGACGAAGACGTCTCGCTTCTTCTGTCGCGAGTCTGACTCGCCATATGCAGCCTGGAGACTCAAAGTAAGATAAAAGGCCATGACACACATGTGACATCCACTATTTAAAAACAAAACGAATTAGCATTCGCAACGCATTTAAAGTCCCCAAGAGATCCTCTAAATGCCTGTGTACTGCTAAAAGTTGCCAAAATTAACTTTTAGAAAATATACACATTTCAAAATGTACACTTTCTCTTCTGTGAAAACAAACCAAATGTTACATTGTTTTTTTTGTCCAATCAGATGCTCTCTAGAATGAAATTCTCCCTCCCCCTGATAACACCTGCAACAAACTAGCAAGTAGCAAATCATGGTTCATGACTGTGATGTACTTAAGCCAATTGGATAAAAAAAACAAAAAAAGTGGGATGAGGCCTTCAACATGTCCTGTCCTAATTTCTGGTCAATATAGGAAATCTGAAAGAAAACTGCACTCATCACACGATTTCATGGGGTTAATGGCGTATTTCTGTATGAAATGGAATATTCAGCAGGAAAAAACACACTACCATTCAAAAGTTTGGGGTCACTTGACTGAAATGTTTCTCATGATCTTAAAAATCTTTTGATCTGAAGGTGTATGCTTAAATGTTTGAAATTAGTTTTGTAGACAAAAATATAATTGTGCCATCATATTAATTTATTTCATTATAAAACTAAAATTGTACTAAAAAAAAAAGTTTTTGAAATTGATGACTTGGACCAAATAATAAAGAAAAGCAGCCAATAAGTGCCCAGCATAGATGGGAACTCCTTCAATACTGTTTAAAAAGCATCCCAGAGTGATACCTCAAGAAGTTGGTTGAGAAAATGTCAAGAGTACATGTCTGCAAATTCTAGGCAAAGGGTGACTACTTTGAAGATGCTAAAATATAACACAGTTTTGATTTATTTTGGATTTTGTTTAGTCACAACATAATTCCCATAGTTCCATTTATGTTATTCTATAGTTTTGATGACTTTACTATTATTCTAAAATGTGAAGAAAAATAACAAAAATAAAGAATGAGTAAGTGACCCCAAACTTTTGAACGGTAGTGTAGGGCAGGACCAGTCAATGAAATACTACTGTTTTTTGACGAAAGTTTTTTTTTTTTGTTTTTTTTTTGCCAATGATAACAAGACAAAAAGACGCATCATAAGAATACTTAAATGTTTTAATTCAAACATACTGTTGATAGAAATAAAAATAAAATAAAAAAATACTGCAATATTAACAATGCACTAACACTTTTTATATTTATTTTGAGCTGCGTGAGCTAAAGGGGTGAACACCTGTACAGTAAACTTTACTAAACTGTTAATTACCTCAGTCAAAAACATCCTGTATATGTGACATTAATCCGCTATATCCACAACCAGGGCTTGACATGATCACTTTTGTGGCTAGTAGTTTTCCAAGGTCACTAGCCACTCAGCATTTTCTCTAGCTAAAATCCCCCACCTCACAAAAAGTGATTAAGGTAACTGGAGACTGTAACTGCATGCATTTCTTTGGACATTTTATTTGAATGAGAATGATATGAGTTCAGCAGGACACAAAGCCTAATGATTTGACTCTGCTTTATATCTGAAGGCAAACATGACCAGTTAGAACAGGAGTAGGATAGAACAGGGGGAAAACTGTCAATAATTTGTCGATTTTTCCAGGAAAGTCCAGATGGTAACCCATTTAACCATTCTAAATTGTACTTGCCTTCATGAAAGTTTACCATTGGGTCTACCATTTTTTAACAGTGGCATTTGTAATAAAGCAACAATCAGACCATGGATGGCTCCACGTTATCACTGTGGTTAGGCTAATGTAGATAGTCTTTCTTAAAAAATAAACTTTAGTATTTGAAAAGACTTATAGCCTAAACACATTTAGAAACCTTTAACTACAACTTTCACAGTAATAATACCATTGAGTACAAAAAGAGATGTTAGATTGATTAAACTCACCATTAACTTTCATTGCAACTTTTTCCATAAATGGAAAAATATATTCATGGAAGAAAGAATGTCCTATGGATTTGGATCAAGATAAAGGTGAGAAAATGATGATATATATTCACCCTAATTGATTTAATATGCATCTATACCACATACCAGTTAGTGTTACTGCATTAAAAACATTTTAGTTTGAATGATGATGTGTATTTTAAAAACCTTGTAATCGACGTTGTCTCACGCTGTTGTCTCTTTACATCATCAGTGCTGTTTAATGTCAGGGCTGTCTGGCAGTTTGAAAGGTTCGACTTCTCTCTGTAGAATTCAAATGCATCACATCAGTTTTCTAATCTCTGCCGGCCACCGCGATATCCAAACCCAACTAAATCACACAAGTTTTGCTCTGCGCCGAGCTCCGGCTCTAACTGTGGAACACAGATATGAGTGCTGCGGCGGTTCGCACGAAAGCACTCTTCATTCGCTCAATGAAGATGTGCGTGTTAGATGTGAGAAGCATATTTAGGTTACTGCTTATAAAGCGCCGAATGTGAGAATAATACAGTTGCTTTGTCTGCGGCCACTCGCCAAAGTGACTAGTAAGGGTGACTGAGTTACCCACCGAACCCGATTACTACCCGCATTTGGCAGGTCGGCAGGTGTTAATGTCAAGCCCTGTCTACAACATAAACGTAATATTACAACTTACATCTGCACAGGCAATGAAGCGAATGAACAATAAGTTACGCGCTAGTCAGAATGCGGTGTGAATATGCTGTTTCCTTAAAAAAACGCGCTTCACGTAATGCAATATCCTAAACTGTCTAAACGTGAGGAATCTAAAAACTAGCTAATACTTCAGTATATTCATTATATGCTATTATTTCAGGAGCTCAGGTTTTCAGGACAGTATTCTATCATACATATTAAACATATTAATCTTTAGTTTGGTTGATTCATGTTCAAAAATATTTGAATATTTGGTTTAAGTTTGGTCTGTTACAGTTTTAGACTTGCTTATGTCATCTTGCACATAGTTGTCACATTCAAAGTCTTTCTAGCAAGTCAGTCCACTGGCGGCCATCTTTGGAAAACTCTCGAGGCAGCTATTTTTCTAAGTAAACAAGCGGCATACAAGAGCACCTCCTATCTGCTTGAATGGGGAAAGACCGAAATCTCCAAAACGGTTAGTCAAGATTACGATCACAGAACATGTTTCAAATTAGCAGTAAAATCTGACAACACTGGAATCATAAAATGTGCTGCTTTACCTCGGATTACGCAAAATAACACAGTTTTCCTTGTATAGCTGTCTGTATCTAAAAGGTGATTGGCTCTTTTACTTGTAAGGCGGGACTTCGTTTCTACATCCGTTGACTGTTGCGCGTTCCAATTTCTCCCATTCATTTTAATAGAAGTGGCCCGTCTCTGGTAAAATGCTTTTTTTGTTGACTAAATTTATATGCCATTTTAGTCCGAGTAAAACAGACTAAAATTCATGAATATGAAATGATGAAATATTGACTAAATTTAAAAAAATATTTTTTTTATCAAAAGTTATGGCAGTTTATTTTATTTTTTTAAAACTGTGTGAAAATGACCACTGGCCAGGACCTCATTTTATCCTTTATTATTTGATCGTATGATGAAGAGTTAGCTGTAATATTATTGGTTTATTCTTTTTGCCAAATTTGAGGGGGAAATCTGCGTAATAGTCTTGAGAATAATGTCACAATTCCAAACAATTTAACTGGCCTAAAAACAGATTTTTTCTTTGTGAAATATAATTTCTCATTTTGTCTTTTTTACCCATTCTGACATTTTGATGAACGATTTTGAAATCAAACATTTATGTCTAGAAAAACATGCACTGAAAATGTACAAATATGGTCAGTTTTGAGTTGTTGACTTGAAATGCTGCTCATTTATGCTTCAGTCCACAGAAGAGCATGAGACAGAGACTAGGCTCAAATCAAAAGAAGCCAGGAAGTACATCTTCAGCTGTCTGGAGGACATAGCGCATGTACGTACCACACAACTCACTTTCATCACATCAGTGATCACAGTCGGTCACAGCGCAACGATAACTCCCACAAGAAGAACAAACGCAAATTGTCCACCCAAGCGTATTTTGTGTTGTGTTAGTTAAAAGCATGAAATAAATAAACCATGTCTGTTTCCTAGCAATACATATCACTTAGCTAATTCTTCTCACTAATGTCAGCAGATGTGTTTTAAACATACACTTCTTTTTTCTTTTTTTTTTCTCCAGTAGGTCCACATGGAATTTGTGTGTGTGTGTGTGTGTGTGTGTGTATATATATATATATATATATTTTTTATACATGTTCTGCACTGATTTTGGGGGCAAATCTGTCTAATTCTGTGGAATTGGTTTAAATATGGTAAAATGATACACTGAACTGAGAGTAATAAACTGCCTTACAAAGCCAGAACGCAGTAACTATGCCAACACTGAAACTGAGAAAAATAGCTTACGTTTTTGATTGTCCAGCCAAATGTAGATTATAAAATAGCCTCACTCCGTTTTCTCAGAATCTGAAAATAGTTGAGCCAAACCTGTCTGTCAAAGGACAAATCAGTCGAAGAGATTCGATTTTGGTTATAACTCGGTTTTGCGGTTTCTGCGTTTTGCCTTTGCTGGGCAGTACACACTTAAAAGGGTATTTTCATACTTTTTCTATGAGGTCCATTTTATAATGTTAGTAAAGGTTTTGTTGTGCCAAAAATAATGATAATTTTCAACTTTTTTTATTTTTATTTTTTTTTTGCCGCTGTGCCTTGAAGTTCACATCCCCACTGGTCTGTTTTCAGTTTCCTAATGTTATTATTTTGAAAAGTATGTAGTAATAGAGTGTGTTTTCGAAATGCTCTTTTTTCAGTGGAGGAAAACGGTGTTTCAGTTAGGATAAGAGGCGTAAATGTAGCAAAACCAAAGCGGTTTTAAAACAAAACATATTAAGGCGTGATCACATTTACCTTTTAACTGCGAAATACAGTCATCTCAGTGGGAATATGCGTGATCGTAAACTTCGTGCAATTGACTTGATGGCGGAGAATATCCCCTCGCTGATTTTGCATGGAGTTCAAATTTGGTGGCCATATTGACCAATAGGAAGTTGCTTGGTTTGGCAGTGCTTTGTACACAGCTGCACTAAATATTCACAATAAAAAGGATATCATTTTAGCGGCAAGTTTCTTTTTAACTTCACTCTCACAGAGAGGATGTTTGGCAATTAGTTTTTTGCAGGTTTCACACGCACTCAAAATCCGCCCATGCCAGGTTTGCCCGCCGAATTTTGTCGTGCAAAGTTGACCGTACGTGTCCACTGGCGTGTAGTGAGCGAAGCGGGGGTTTTCCACCCATTCCAATGGGAGCCAAGTGCCACGCCCAAGAGGGGGATTCTCACAGTAAGTGTCCACTGGTGCCTGATGAGCGAAGCAAAGCGGGCTTTTTCAATTCATTCCAATGAGAATCCACCTTGAAAACCGTGTCAAGTTAAAAGAACTTCTAAAACGCTTCTCAAAAAATACCTGCATTCTGTTCCACTCGTTGCGCTGCGTCTAGCATTTTTTTTTTAACACAAGAACGTGTTTGGTTTTCACAGCTTTATTTCAAATAAGTGCTATTTTTGGACTGGCAAGTTTTGTATGCAAAACTTTATATTCATAGTACTATGAACTCTACTTTCAAACTATCAAGACCAGTGTGACTGCTCTGGTAACTAACAGTCCTGTGGTTTTGTGTCTCTCAGGTAAATCTTGTTATGAATCTGGAAGGCTGTGATTTGTTGGCAGAGAAGGTGGACCGTGCAGAGTTTGTGTCTTTGCTGAAGAAAATGTTGTTCATTGACGCAAAGGAAAGAATCGCCCCAAGTGACGCCCTCATGCATCCCTTTGTCACCTTGCAGCACCTGCTGGACTTCCCCCACAGCAACCAGTGAGCAGCTTTTCACCCTCAATCATGTTTATGGCCCAGATTACGCCTAGTATTAACGTCCATCTCGGGTGATCGGACAGTTCTTTTCTTGTTGCACATAACTGGAAAAATGTAGACCCTTGTTTTAGTGTAGTTGATTATTGATGGGTAGATGGCACTTGTAATGCAAATGTAATGTGATCACATGCGTTTCTGACCACCAATGAATGTGGTTTGAATGATCAGATCACAAAATATTTGGCCGCCATTTACACTGTATTTAGCACTGTCCACTTGTGATCAAGATGGATGTTATTGACACTTCCAGTACGATTGACTCAAAGTGCATACTTTTATGTTCTCAAGGCTCTCTTCTCTGTTTTTTTGCAGTGTTAAATCGTGTTTTCACATCATGGACGTGTGCTGCTCGCGCCCAGGTGCATATGACAGCCGGACCAAGCCTCCATTTGTCAGGACGGTCCCGAACAGCAACGTAGCACCCAGCCTGACCCTGCCCTTCTGCAAAATGACCAGCATTCACTCTCAGGTACATTGTAAAAACAATGTTTTACTGTCTGGAACATTCAACCACTGATTTTCAACTGGTGGGTCGCAGGTCTGTTTTGATAGGGTCACAAATAGCTGGGAAACACAATGCTAAATGCAAATAATACAATGCAGTTAACCATATAATCAGGCAACATTAGGATAGAATAATGGACTTTGCATATTGTTTTGTTGTTGACGTAAAAGAGTATTTAAAATACAGAAACCAAGTGATTTTCATGACTTTCTGCTCGTTAACAGTTCCCAAACATGCAATTTTCCATTGATTTGGATGAATCATTGTACTTCACTACGCTGACAAGTTTTCTTGCAGTGCAAATCTTTTCAGAATCTACAGCGTGAAACACAGTGTAGTCCAATTCCCAAATGCGTGACTCATTTGAGTGGGTTCTTTTAAATCTACAGCACAGCTCTACAATTGTAGTCCGGTTAACAAATGATTCTTATGAGCCGTTTTTTTTTCAGTGAATCAAAAGCATATAGATTTGGTATATCTGTTCTGTTGAAATCTGAAATGATATCATCATTTGGCAACGGGCTGCTGAGGGCAGTAAATGCAATAAATGCGTTTCTTATTTCCAAATAATTCTTCCTCAAAAATATTAAAAGAATCCTAAAGCTACTGGAATCGTTAAAAGTAATCAGAGCCAGTATTGTTAAAGGTGCACTCAATATTTTTTTGAAGTATGCCTTACACTGACACCTAGTGGCTTGGATGCTGCATCATTCAAACACAGTAGTTTTCAGTTACCAATGTCATTGTAGAAATGTACTATGCACAGTTAACCAGGATTAATTTAATCCATGAATTAAAGTGTCCAATAACAGGGCGGTTACTGTGATTAAGCAATTAGCATTCAGCTGGTCATGTGATTCTAACATGGCTGCCCCCATGAGAGCGCCCCTGACCCATGTATAATAAAAGAGCTTTTATATGTTTCTAAGATGACTGAACTCTTCATCTCACATGAGTGCTCATGATTTTTGCATATGTTTTAAAATGACTATTCATTTATTTACAAGTGAAACTTTTTAAATAATAATTATTTAATAATTAATTACTGAGTGCACCTTTAAATTCCTAACGATTCCCATTCCTACAGTGCGTCCAATCAAACTCTACATTATTTTGCTGTAAATATGACTGTAAGTGAACACAGATTCACTTGCAACAGAGATAAACATGGTTTTTGACAACCACAGTTTTTGTACAGTGAATTATTGACTGCTGAGTGGATAATGATTAATAACAATTTAACAATATGCAACATTAATAATTTAGCATATTATTGGACCTATGCAGTTCACAGCAGTATTAGTCAAATTTGTTTATTTTTCTTGTTTTAAGCATAAACCTCACTAATTTTGTAACCACAGTACAGAGCCCCTTAGAGGACAGGGAGGGAATTTATTTTCTGAAATAGTTTTGCGTTCCCTCGCAAGAAGCTTTGTATTCCTTCACAATTATTTTGGGTTTCTTCACAGTACCTTTTATATAATTCTTGTGAAAATAAACCATTTTACCACATTAACAATAGTTGAACTAAGGTATTTGTAGTAAAATCATAGTAACCACATAATTTACCATGGTTATAGTTCAACAATGGTATTTGTAGTAAAACTATAACCACAAAATGTACCATGGTTTTACTACACTAACCATATTTTAACCATGATATTCGTGGTAAAACATTAGTAATATTACAGGAAAACCAAAACTGTGGTGGTAGAAGAAAAATCATAATCAAAAAACCAAAAACAAACATGGTTAATTTTACTTTAGTAACACCATGGTTAATTTGTAGTACATGTAATATGGTTTTTAAAACCATGGTTCTCACCACAAAAATGGTTACACATTTACAAAAGGTTTTTCTGTAGTGAAATTTTTGTTTCATTTTTGTAAGGGCATTTTTTTTTCTTTTATTTTTTTCTTGAAGTTTAGATTTTCCTGTATTTTTGATTCGCCGCAAATGTTTGTCAAAAGTTTGCAGCTCTTCGCTGGTATTGGTGTGCCTCCAGAAAACCTTAGGCAACAATGGATAATTTGCCGCAAGTTTGCCACAAAGCTCATTTGCATGTAAAAATGATCTTTGCCGCAAAATTTGCAGCAAATTCACCATAAACTCTCGATTTTCAGGCACTGCTGGTTAGGACAACAACTCTGATTATGATAGAAAATATACCTTTTATCGTGTGTCGTTTGCTGTCAGGTTAGTTTCTGTTTGAATTCAGAATGCTCAGTTTAAAGAAATAAGGCTGGGCATAGAAATGCATCAAATCTTCAACTACTAACCTTTCTGACATGTTTAGTAAGTTCTGTTCTCTGTTTTCTGTGCAGCTGTGTTGTGTTCTGTTACATCATCATGTATCCTTTAATTTCTGCAGCTCTGTCTTATAATCCCTTTCTTTTTCTCAAGTCTTTTTCGTTTGTGGCTGTTTCTTGCTTTTATTTTGTTAACGTGTTGTTAGTCACGTTGACTCATTCCTCACAATATGACGTGCTGAATTCAGCGCAGGTGATGACAGGCTGTCACTGAACATGTCAACACACGCTGCCTCTGCTCTCACTACATTATAATAAACCTCAGTATACCGTATGTTTGACCCAAAAACAGGCTGTCAGACCGACATCTTTTATACGTTGGGCTGCTGTGGATATGTTTATGTCTGTGTAAATGACTTTGATCATCTCTGCATTGTGGTCTTTTTAAGATCTCACAAATTTGTTGCCTAACTGCCGTTGTCACGGCAACACTGCTGACATCATGGCAACGAGGAGAGAGCATTCGGTTGCTAAGGACAGACACCGCAGAAAAACTTTACTACAGCACTAACACACACACACACAGATAGTTTTAATGAATTGTCAGTGACCTCTTCAGTTCTCTTATAAATATGGCCCTCCTTAAAGTGATAGTTCACCCCAAAATGCAAATTCTGTAATTATTTGCTCAACATGAATTCGTTTTAGTGACTTTCTTCTGTGGAATACAAAAGGAGATGTTAGGATTTGTAGTATTGAATTTTTCTAACTGGTAAATTGTAGTACAGGAAGTGAGCCGGTCAGCTGTTTTAATGTCAACATTTACCTGGATAGGGTTGATATTGAAACTAAATATTGAAATAAATGCTTTTGCCAGTGTCTTCGAGCACGTTCACACCCTTAAGCATAATTGCTGTTATTCAGTAACCAGACTTTGTAGTTGACTGATCTTTGATCTTAAGGCAGAGATTTGTTTTCCTGTCTGCCAGCTCTGAGCATGTGCATCTTTCTCTTATACAGTCTCTGTTAGCACCCTGTCGCCACCTATAGGACACCTGAATGCAGTGCACGTCAATGGCTGTTCCTACAAACATTTATTTTTAGCTACTACTGAACCTTTATTTCCAGAATGGCTAAAGCCAGTCAACACTCATTTTGTACAGTCGTTACAGAGTCTTAAACCTGTTACAGTTTTATTGGGTCATTTTTACCTGTTTAAGAGTTAAAAACAGTGAAAAACGTAGCTTAATCTTGTATTTGGTCAAAATGCCTTTTTGTTGCTAAGTGGTTGCTAGGGTGTTACCAAATGTTTACAAGATGGTAGCTTCCTGGCCCAAGTCAAAGAGACCATCCCCAAGTCACTATAGTAAATTTAATAAAAAAAATGAAATATTGCATAAACAATTAGCGAATAAAGCAGAGATTCCATCCCATGTGTTCAAGAGAACAACGTAGTCTGCACAAAATGGAAGTTGAAGCCACTGGGGAAGCCACTGTGGCTCTTTTCTTCAATGTATTAAATTACTTGCTGTAATAAATGAATCCAGACAAAATGCTCTCACAAACCTTATGCTTGCTGCCGATCAGAGGCAGATGCACTGGAAAAAAATGCTTTGAATTTACATGATTTAATCATGTACATCGGTTCCACATGAATCAATTAAGTTACATCAACATTTTCACTCTTAGTTTATCTCATTATTTCTTTGTCGGGAAACATAATTTGTTCACGTAATTTCAACATAATGGAATCAAGTTATTTTAAAATCCCAATTAAGTAGCCTCAAAGTGATTTTATGTGTCTTTAACATGATTCATTGCCTCAGTTTTACATAATATTTTTGTGTGACATTACTGATTTATGTTGTAAGGTTATGCTAGTTAGCTAACTTTTAGCTAGCAATAGCATGCATTCCCTTAGGAAAATCGAGAGTTCATGGCAAATTTGCCGCAAATTCGCCAGTGATCATTTTCACATGCAAATGAGCTTTGCTACAAACTTGTGGCAAATTGTCCATTGTTGCCAAGTGTTTGCCAGAGGTTCACCACTACCTGTGAAGAGCTGCAAACTTCTGGCAAACTTTTGCAGTGAATCAAAAGCTCATTTGCATGTGAAAAAAACGATTTATGTTGTAAGGTTATATTTTAGCTAGCATAGCATACATTAAAATGCCAAATGCTAAGTAGCATTAGTCATTTATGTTGTAAAGTTATGCTAGTTAGCTAACTTTTAGCTAGCAAAAGCATACATTAGCATGCTAAATGCTAAGTAGTAATTGTTCCTTGAGTAAAGCAACATGCAGAATGTTGTTTGTGTACCCAACCTAAACCTAAGCAAAAGTGTCACTCTTCACCACAATGGCAACCCAGTCGGTTAACAGAATCGGTTCTAAACCCCAATAGAACCATGTAAAACAGCATCAATCGACCACTTTTTCTCATCTTGCTCAAAAATCCATAAAATAACACTTAATTTCTAAATGTTTGCTCTCCACATCAAGTCCCATGCAATCATGCTGGGAACAACAAATTCCCTGCCCAAATCTCCTTGCTCATGTTGTTGAACATACTTGATTGGTTTACATTCACCCTGCATAATGTAATGTATGAGAGTGCACATTTTAGAGATTTACATTAATCGAAAGTAAAGAAAACACATTTAGAAGAGAAACACAATTTTGTTGTGCAGATGATTTACTAACTCGGACGACCTGCGTTTTCCCTTTTTTTTTTTTTTTTTTTAGTGTGCTTTATATCTGTGAGCGAAAGTGTGTCAGACTGTTTTGGGATGTAATAGTAGCCAGATGTTTTAATGCCATGCTTAGGCATTTCAGAATGACCAGAGCAATATTTCAGATGCTATGTGATTATATTGATCCGCTGGTTAGTATAGTTATAAGCAAATTATTCAGTCACATGATTTGTTGAGGCAAAGTCACATGACTTTTTTAATGTGCGTCTTGGAATTTATTCAGTAAATATGTTTCCACTGTAGTTTATGCGCATGTCAAGTTATTTTTTTATATACATATATATGCACATTATAGAGATTTTATGCGCATCTTGGCATTTCCATCCAGTAAAAATACGTGAATGGAAACCAAGTTTATGATATCCGGATCCCTAGATATGTCCCTAGACCTGTTCAGTGAAAATTGATGGGATTTTTTGCTCATTTTTATTTCTATTCTGAAATAAAAAAAAATATTTTAGAATATAAGCCATGATTCCATATTTGTTTTAAACAGATACAGTGTTTGAGTATTCCAATTATCAGAATGTTTTTTTTTTTTTTTTTTTTTTACTCAAAATGAGGTGTTTACTCTATATCTACTGTAAAGGAATAGTTTGTCTGTAATGGAATACTACTGACATATAGGTGGTGCTCTTTCCTGATGAAATGCCATTTCAAAAAGCTTGTGTGTTGTTTTTCACACACGCACAAAAAAAAGCCTATGGCAATGTTCATAATCAAAAGGGAGGTGTTCTGTATATCTACTGTACTCTACCGGGTCTTTTTGACCCGAACCGAAAAGTTGTCAGGAATGTTGTGAGTAATTTCTTAATCTTTTTCTCTCTTTCTGCTCATTCACAAAGGCTTTAGCCTCATCTGCCCCATCAGTGATGCATCACAGAATACCGCTTCAGACAGGAAGTGCTCAGTTTGGAGACACTTTCCAGCAGGCGCTGATTCTCTGCCCTAACACCATACAATGTACTGCACTTTTATTGGTATCAGATCGAATATTACCTGTACGCTCTATCTTGTCATATTTTTGTTACTCATGTATTCGTCCTTGTCCTTGATGTGACAGGTATTCCTCACAACCCGAATAAGCCAGCGGGCTTCTCGGTGCGCATGGAAAACACTGTACCACTGGTGACACAAGCCTCTGCCATTCAACCTCTCCAGATCAGACCAGGCCTCATTACACAGGTAAACACAACTTTAACGTGGAGAGTTTCAACAGTTCTCCACAATGTACCAACAGTATATTGACCTGGTGTGCTCCAGCCATAAAATTGCCATCAGTGTTAATGAGGCTTAAGAGTTAAACTCATTTAATTATGTCATTCAACATGCTTTATCTTTTCCACAGCAGGCGTGGACAAATCGTGCTCAGCAGATCCTGGTGCCCGCCTGGCCACAGGTGACCCCGGTGGCCCCCTCAGCAGCAACACTGGCCTCAGATGCAGTGGCAGGTCCACAAAACTGGGGGTGCGTGCAGGGAACTGTTCCGCCATTGTGTTTGCTCTGCTCTATTTATCCTTCAGTTGTTCAGATGTTGTAACGCGTTGTGTCCAGCTGTTCAAGCCAACTTTCTTTATACACTTTCCTCCATAATGAAGTGCTTTGTTCCTCTCCATTTTTTGCAGGAAAGTTCATTCCCATGGCAACCATTACAGCTCCATGATGCCCCACCCCCAGCCGCTGCTAACCAACCCGATGACCCTGTCCGCTCACCAGCCAATAAGCATAGGCATAGCTCATGTGGTGTGGCCACAGCCAGCAGCTAACAAGAGAAATAAACCATCTTCAAACAGGTTCATCAAAACACCATATCTGAACAGTAGCCGGTGTATGAAGGAACCTGTGCCACTTAAAAAAAAAAAAAAAAAAAAGAAAAGTTTATTTAGTTAATTCGTTGATTAATTTAAAGTGACCGATTTTAATAAAAAATAAAAAAAACACATTTTGAAAATGTAGTTAAATATGACAATAAAATAATAAATCAGTTTTAAATGCATAGGAATTTAGATTGCATAGATTTTAAGGCCAAAACTAAACACTTTACATATCATCTTTAATCAGCATGTACAAAATGTCTATTTTATAATGTATAATTATTTTTATTATGTCCAGTTATTGTTCAGTTTGTGAAGTGAATTATTTACAATTTCTAATTAAAAAAATAAAGGAAATTCAATTATCATTTATAAATTAAAAAATAGAAATGTAAAGAAATAAATCATTTGACAAATTGACCATGAAATAGACATTTCTTGACATGTTTAAAAGCATAATTTAATGCAACGATAAAATAATCATTTCCAAATGCATCTTTTTAATTGCATTTTAAAGAAATTTACCAATTGCTTTAATCAACATTTTAAATGTCCAAAAAATGTCAATTTTAAAACATCAGTGATTTATTTATATTATTCCTTTAAATAAATAATTAAAAAATAAGGAAACAATTATCAGTTTATGAATTCAAAAAATAGAAATGTAAGGAAATGAATCACTTGACAAACTGACCATCAAATGGACATTTCTTGAAATGTTTAAGAGCGTAATTTAATACAATAATAAAATAATAATTTTCAAATGTATCTTTTCAATTGCATTTTTAAAAAAATTTACCAGTTGCTTTTATCAACATTTTAAATGTGACATTTTAAAACATCAGTTTAAAAAAAAAAAAAAAATTTGTAAAGTGATTTATTTACATTATTTCTTTAAAAAAATAAAAAATGAAGGAAACAATTATCAATTTATGAATTCAGAAATAAATCACTTATTTACCAATAAAATTACCAATTTAAAAAAAATGTAACAAATTTATTTAACTATGCATTACCATCATTAATTACTGTAATAAGAAGAATATTTAAGTACAAGCAGCTCTACCAAACAATTACAGCGTAATTACTTGTATTTCATTAGTATTACTGAGTAATTGCCTGTAAATACTCAGTAACATGAACACTGACCAAATGGGGTTAAATATAATGATGAAATATAAAATATGAATGCAACTTTTAAATAGAACTTTAAAGAGAATTTACCAATTGCTTTTCTTTATTTTCCAGATGAGTTTAAAAATGTTATTTATGGACAGTCAGTCTTGTGGAATACAAGCCACTTTGATGCACATTGTCCCCCAGCAAAGACAGATGTTGTGTCATCCAAAAACACTCTCTATGTAGTGGTCAATTTCCTCCTCCTCTTTTTTTTTTTTTTTTTTTTTTTTTTTAGTGGCACACCTAGTCTTTCATTAGTGCAAATGTCTTTTGTTTTAAGTTATCACATGTTCTGTTGTTGATCATTACATTCTTGCTCTGCCAACCTATCCCCACTAATTCATCTCCATCGTAATTATCCCTCCTAGAAGTAACAACTTCATGCACAGCACCAACTCCCAAAATTCAGCATGCCAGTCCCCAAAGATGGTACACAGTGCCAAAAACACACAGGAGGAAGAGGTGGTGGAGTGTGTGGTGGAGGCGGAGTCAGAGGTGGGGCTAGAGGAGGAGTCTGTGTGCTGTGAGGCAGAAGCAGAGTGTCAGAACCAGAGGCAGAGCATTGTGATCGCTGACTCTCCGAGCCCTGCGGCCAGCGTCATCAGCATCAGCAGTGGAACAGACGAGGAGGGTCCAGACGCACAGAAACACTCAATAGAGTGAGCTGACACACTAATATACATCCGATAGAACATACGTTTTTGCACACTTGTTAAAGAGTTCACCCAAAGTGAAAATATCATCACTTACTCACCCTCATGTCGTTCCAAATACATATGACTTCCGTGGAACCCAAAAGGAGATGTTTAGTAGAATGTTCACACCACTATGTTCCATGTAATAAAAGCATATAGTGAGTGTTTGTGTGTGTGTGTTTCAGATGTAAGGGCAGTCCAGAGTGTGAGGCATGTCACAGCACACTGAATATGGAGCGAGTGTGTTCACTGAGCAGTCCAGACTCCATCCTCAGCACCAGCTCATCTGCATCAGAGCACTCCAGAACTTCACCCTGCAAGAGACCCAACAGGTCATTATCACACACACACACACACATTTACCTTGCTGTCTAAATTAGGACACACCAGAGACAAAAAAACAGCAGTCTAAATACATATAAAAACTCTTTCTGACACAAACAGTTATTGTTATTACAGTAAATCCATGGTAAATGGTTATAAGCGTTGTGATGATGTCTTTTCTCCTGTTTTCTTTGTCAGTACCATTTAGAATATGGGGGCTGTTTGTTTTAAACTAGTTTCATCACCGAGACATAAAAGTTTTGTAACAGACAATCATGTACCGTATTCAAATGGGTTTCCCCGCCGCGAATCTCACCACAGAATAAGTGTAATATCTGATATAATGTGGGCTGAATTAGCTGCGATGCCCACACACCGCCAGTCTCCGCATACCTGGGAGTGCCCGCTCTCAAAACTGTTCTGGCGGATTGTGAGGACCCACTTTGTCGATCAGCTGTGGGTTAAACACTTCCGAATGACAAGCAGTATGTTCAAAGAATTGTGTGCCGAGGTCAGACCTTTCAGTGGGCTAGTCACATCAAGCTATCGCACGCTCATAATACATACACAAATGGTCAAAACACGTCGACGTTTTGCGAATAAACAGTTTCCATCACCATAATGCGCATTTGAACTAATGCGAAACTCTAGAAAATCTACCTCCTCCTAGCGCATTACATTTTAAGCGAATTTAGAAAGTTTATTCGCATATCAAGGGTTTCCATTCAGGATTTCTTGTGTGCAATTTCAAAATGCGCATAAAAATAGTTGGATGGAAACCCACCTTGTGAGTATGTGTGTGTATTTGTGTGTATATGTGGTGGGTCTCTTTCTCAGTGTACAATGTGCACAGCTGACTGGGGCTGGCAAGCGTTATTTTGCGTTAAGAATATTAAATTAACTATGTGAAATCGTGACAGTGGCGCTCATAATTCAGTGGCAGCGCTGTGCCTTTGCAAAATGCATATAGGGGAAACACTGGTAGTATGCAATATGTATAGTATTCATATTTTCAATATGCATGCAATATCCAGATGACTTAATACATTTACCTAAATGTGCAATATACAATCAGAGCATACTGTGTGAGATAATGTATTTCACAATTCCATTTTCAGTGTGATGAACGAACCGGAAGTAATATCAACTGTTATTTTGAATATCTCTTTCTTGACTCATTTTTATATGACATTTTTACACAAAACTGAAAAGGAAAAAAATGCACAACAACTATATTGATTTTCGAGATGATAGTTGACCACCACTCGCTATCGTCTTTTTTTTGCTATTTTGTGTGAAAATTTCAAAAATGAAAAAATGAGTCAAGTCATGAGACAACAATGTAGCATACTTCTGTTTATGTTTATCATTGCATACTGCATACTGTTTAAAGAAATAGCTTGCGCTATACAGCGTGTATACTGTGTAGTATGCAGTATGCTACTATTTCAATCCGAACATCATAACCGGTAGGGATGTACCAATACTGATGCTGGTATCGGAATCGGGTCCGTGCACTCGTCCTCATAAAAATGCTCTGATAACAAAAAACTATACCATCTGACATACTAATGTCATTCTGTAAACAATCAGCACACAAATAAAAATCACATCATGTCCTAGTGTGGCTATTAAACCGCAAAGGCTGTGATTTAATGTGATAAATATATAGTTTGCATGTGAGTGCTTGTGAAACGTGTGGAGCTGGTATTGTGCCGACGCCGGCTGCTCCTTTTAGAGCTCCTTTGCTCATACAGAAAACACCATCATGAGCACTGCACACTCTGTTTGTAGCAGATGACAGCGAGCAGAGTGCTAATTCACTTTGTAGCACGAGGCACATACAGACTACATATTTATTTAATGAAGCCTCTTGCGGTTTAATAATCACATTGGGTCACATAGCTACCTGCTTTTCCGGAAGTGAGAAGTTACTATTAAAAAAAAACACAGAAACGGAAAGGGCTTCACTCCAAAGTAAAAGCTTCTGCGCAAAATTAAAGCTCAATGTAATGGAGTAGTTATGTAATATTCACTGTAATACTACTAGTAATAATAATAAATCAATAGTAATTGTATTATATTTAAGCAATATCTCACATCTGTGATGCTCTGTTATGTGACACTTTATTTGACCAAAAATAACTCCATTGTTGTATTTTGGATTGAAAGGAGGTATCGGTACTTGTGCTCATTCTCCAAAAAATGGTATCGGGACATCCCTATTAATCAGCGAGTGTTGTCTTTGCTCAGTGTGTTCGAACGTCTGCTCTGGTCTGTGTGCAGTATGTCAGATGACGAGCGCGAGAGCGGCTGTGATCCTGTGGACGGCTCGCCCACCTCTGTTTCCTCCAGCCGAGCGGACAGCCCCTTCCTGGAAAGCACATTTATTAATGACAACAACCAGAACTGTAAAGCCACGGGAGCCACAGAGACGAAGTCTGTCAAGCCGCCCGTCCGCACCATGATGGTGCCGCCCATGAGAGTTCACAACAATGAGCCCACTGGCCGTACAGGTAATATGCCATCAGATAGTTACACCCCAGACTCATGCTATCGTCCAGCCAATGTTCCTATGCTGGTCTGGTCGTGATGCTCAAACAAACAGAGCAAGACAAAGTACGAATGGCAATCTCAGTTGGAGATTACATGTTTATTTTGGTTAAAAAAAATATAACTTTATTGCAGTCATTGTGAAAAAGAAATGACACTTTTAGCACCTGAATATCAATGTAATGGCTAAGTCCTGAAGCTTAAAGGACACACTGATTGGTTACTTCAGGTCAGAACATCACTGCTGCTGCTGTTTACTTTCAGATCACATGACTGGGGAATGTGTGTCTTTAATGGGTAACAGACACGGTCACAGGTGATTATGGGTGCAGTGGTGGAAAGACTGGCTGGAGTGTTTCCTTCCCTCTGAAAACTCTTTCTCAAACATTCTCTTCTGTATATATATTTTGTTTTTTTGGTCTAAACTGTGTGTGAAAGTGTTTATATGGAACCATAAACAAAGGCAAACAAGCGGAAAATAGAAAGAAACATTTAATCATTTACACGTCTTGACTTTTTAAGTTACTCCAAAAAGTAATCCACCACAAATTACTGATTATTTATCTAAAATTGTAATCATATTACTTTATTGATTACTTAATTGAAAAAGTAATCACATTACTAATTACTTTACATAACTTTCTAAAGCACTTTTCCGCTCAACAAATTCAATATAATGTCCATGTTTCCTCCTTGTACATAGTTGCACACAAATCATTCAGAACCACACGTTTTACCTTTTGGTGACTCTTCAGCTGTCACAGAATATATATATATATATATACACACACAGACTTGCATATAAACATTATTCATGTTTTAAATATACTCCACAACACTAATATTATTTTGGAAATATATAACCCCAGTAATTTACTTAAAAGTAATTTGTCAACTGAAAACATTTCCTGAAAATTGTAAAAGTGTTGCAGGTGTATTCACTTATTATTAGGGCTGGGAAATTTAACGTGTTAATTTCTGTGAGTAATAGTTGACTGTTTAATGCGTTAAAAATAATTAACGCAAATAATGCTGTATCCGTTTTTTTTTATTTTTTTCACTTCCTGAAAATTCACGTATGTTTTTCCCCACTTCCTGTAGCTAAAAGTTGCATATACACTGATGAGCCAAAACATTATGACCACCTGCCTAATGTGCTGTCGCTCAAACCATTCCCGAACAATGTGTGCAGTGTGGCAGGGCGCATTATCCAGCTGAAAGAGGCCACTGCCATCAGGGAATACCATGAAGGAGTGTACCTGGTCTGCAACGATGTTTAGGTAGGTGGCACGTGTCAAATTGACATCCACATGAATGGCCGGACCCAGGGTTTCCCAGCAGAACATTGTCCAGATCATCACACCCTCCACTGGCTTGTCATCTTCCCACAGTGCATCCTGGTGCCATCACTTCCCCAGGCAAACGGTGCACATGTTCACGGTTGTCCACGTGATGTAAAAGAAAACGGGACTCATCGGACCAGGCGACCTTCTTCCACTGCTCCAAGGTCCAGTTCTGAAGTTTGCTTGCCCATTGTAGGCACTTTCAACGTTGGACCGGATTCATCATGGGCACTCTGACCACTCTTCGGCTACGCAGCCCCATACACAGCATGGTGCGATGCACTGTGACACATTCCTCCCATAACAATTATTAACATTTTCTGTGACTTGTGCCACAGTAGACCTTCTGTCGGTTCGGACCAGACGGGATATCCTTGCCCTTGTGCATCAATGAGCCTTGGGCGCCTAACACCCTGTCGCCGGTTTGTGGTTTGTCCCTCCTAGGACCACTGTCAGTAGTTACTCACCACTGCTGACCGGGATCACCCCACAAGTCTTGACATTTCAGAGATGGTCTGACCCAGTCATCTGACCATAACAATTTGGCCCTTGTCAAAGACGCTCAGGTCTTTACTCCTGCCCATTTCTCCTGCATTCAACACGTTGACTACGAGAATTGATTGTTCACTTATGATCTAATCTACCCAGACCTTGACATGTGGCATTGCTGGAAGATGATCAATGTTATTCGCTTCACCTTTGAGTGGTCATAATGTTTTGGCTCATCGGTGTATATACATTTCCAGGAGACACACATCTGACTCGACTACAAAATCTAGCACTAAAAAACTGATTCCCTGGAGCAGTGCATGCTTATTAATTTCGCGTGACGCATGTCCTGGGCATAATAAACCGGGAGTGGATTTACTGTACAGAGAATGGAGCCAGGTGTGGAAGAGATATTTGAACCAGTGTTAAAAGTGAAACTGCACGAGAGAGATCCAGTGTGTGTGCGCGATGACAACGGCAGCCAGAGAAAATAATAGTTTTGAGATTTTAAACTTAAGCAAATTAAACTTAAGCATTCAATTTGTTTTATATCTGTATGTATTGTTTCTAATAATGCATTGGCAATGTACACTTAAGTTTACCTTGCCAATAAAGCTTAATATAAATTGAATCTGCTCACTGCATGTCCACTGACTTTATGGCATGTAAGTATATACTTGTATCAAAGATTTATACATGTAAAAAATGTGTCTAACTATATCTGCAACATTTTAACATGGGTATATTAAAATAATTAAAAATAAATGATGACTAACCAATTTCTTGCAAGTATTTTGAGACAAAGAATAAAGTAAATATATTTATAATTATATTTTAATGTTTGTTTTAATGTATCATGATTAATCACAGAAAACTGTGCAATTAATTAGTAACAAATATTGTAATCAATTAACAGCCCTACTTATTATCCACTGGAAAAACAGAAAGAGCTTGTGCCGATGTTCATTGTTTCTTTGTTTTGTTTTGGCTACTTCTGTGTTTTGTCTAGCACATATTTCTGTATGTGCTTTTAAGGAGGGATTGGCTTATTTTCCTGTTCTTCCCATTGTGGTTATATAGAGCAGTCATGTCCACCCAAAGTCCGCAGTGGTTCCAACAGACAGCTGCCGTACTCCACGTTATTGGTGAATCGGCAGCAGAAGACCACGCCTGCTTTCCCGCCCCTGCAGCCCCCTCAACAGCAGCTTACTTTTGGACAGGTCAGTTCCTCTCCCCTGCTTCTCAACCTGCTACTTTTGAGGAAATGTGATTGATTGTTTTATGGTTAACTGGGTTTTTAGAAGCCCAGATATTAAGTTGTATGTACTAGCATAGTTAATTCAAGAATCTGAGTTGTCTGGATCAAATACTTGATCAAAAAAGGCCTATTCACACGCAGCATACATTTTTGGCTTAATTTTTCAGCGGCACAAGTCTTTTATTTGTAATGAAGCGAGCAATGTTTCCCCTTCAATTTGCTTTTTGTCATTGCTTTTTGTGTGAATAGGCCTTAAAGACCCCATGAAATCATGTGATAAGTGTCATTTTCTTTCCTGTGTCAACCAATTTCCTTTTGAGACCGGACGGAAGGCGGGACATATAGAAGTGTTTTTTTAAATGGCCTTTAGTTTACGTCAGAGCCATGAACCATGATTTGCTACTTTATATAGTTTATCAGAGGCAGATATTATTAAAGGGGCAGGACATTCTCATTATAGCGAGATTTTGATTGGACAAAAATTTGGAATCACCCATAAGTGCAAGATAAGGTTGAAAACCGAGAACCGTTTCCATTTTTAAAAAATACAGAAACCGTATGATTTTAATAACTTTCGGTTCGTTAACGATTCTTGAATGTGCATTTTGCATGAGACAGCGCTGTGATTGGATGGAAGCGTTCCTTCTCATGAATAATGGGGAGAAACGTTCAAGATCTACTGCTATCTGAGGTATATGAGTTTACACATTTTTGTGATGTTGCTTTAACTTTAGTTTTTAAACCAGAAGAACGAAATGGCTCAAAAAATAAATAAATTTCCACTTTTCCCGTCTTAATAAACATAATGAGTTTTTTTTTTTTTTTTTTTTATAATGTGCAACCTGTACATAGTATCTGTTAACTTCTCAGAAAATGTGTTTTGGGGTTTCATGACCCTTTAAGAGGGATCCGAATCGGAACTGTAATTATAATTCATTATGATTCCCATCACTAGTGCAAGATGAGTCATCAATATTTTTGAGAATGTAAATTATAAATGTGTGTCTGCTAAATGTGAATTTTGTCAACATATAAAAATACACTAACATATAAACGAACTTAAAGCTAACAGACGTGAACTAAAAGCCATAATGGGGTCATTTCATGGGGTCTCTTGAGTCTATTGTTATTCTTCTAGAAATGAAATGATCGATACTTGCTTTATTTCGGAATGAACTGATTGGTTTGTGCTCTAGGTCCAGCATTATGGCTCCTCCCACCTGGAGTGGAATGGCAACTACAGCCATTGCCGGCCTCAGGCATTCATCCCACCCACCGTTCATGGCCACACCTTCACTCTGCCTCATGGCAGCCCCACCCACACTACGGTCCACCCTCCTCAGTCGCACCTGGGTGTCCACCCACATACCCAGCCCACTTTACTCTCCTACCCCACCTCAGGACCCTTGGTGACAAATGCGCCCATGGCCCACCTCTTGGCTTCACCCGGGGCTACGCGGAATCACATCTTTCAAACTCCCTATGGCTTCTCCCATCCGGCGGGTCACCTCGTGCACCAGGTCACGGTGGGGCTCAACCCCCGCCTCTTGCCCTCGCCCACCCTCCACTCTCAGGGTCAATTCAAGCCCTTCTTCCCCCCACACTCCTTCATCGCGTCACCCGCATACGCAGGTTTCCCCCTCAGTCCCACTAAACTTAACCAGTACCCGTACGTCTGAGACTGGCTCCGCCAACCTCTTCAGGCCAGAAGGGCAGTCAACTCCACCTCAGTCTCGGGCGTAGCAAGAAACCACAAACCACCTGGTTCTTGCTCCCAAAGCCATGGCGCAAGAGAGAAATCTAGCAATTTTTCAGAATCACAAAGTAGACTTGAGTGCAATTACAATGAGCTTTAAAAAAGGAGATGTTTGGAAAGTCTTGAGCAAGTAGGTTGAAGAAAGTCAAAGGTTGGAGAATGTACAGGAACGGGAGATGCACATTTGATACATCACTATTGGAGTTTCAAATGAATGCTTCTCTAAAGAACAGCGGATGGTGTTCAAAATCATGTGATGGTCAACTTATTTTTATACATTGCCTTTTACCTTGTATACGACGCATCTTTGTTTGTAAAAGACCCAGTATCTTGTTCAAGACTGACAAGTTGTTCCAAGTATTTGTATTTTTCTCAATGTCTTTGATGTTTTTCGGAACTGAGTCACCGACGGGTTGTTTGTCACGCGCTGCATGTGTTGCATGAGCTGCAATGTCACTCTGACAGAAGCCTAGAGGTGCTCTTAACACGTCAAGAGGCTCGATGCATTGTTGTCTCCAGCCATAGTGCCTTATATATTGGCAGTCCAGTTCGTGTTACTATTACACTACTCTCTCTGTATGTATATAAAATGTGTTTGTGTATGTACGTGTACCGGACTGCAGCACTTGCAATTCGTCTGTGTGTACATGTATTATACACACAGGTGTATTATTTCATGCATAGAAAGGCATCGATGTACTGCATTGCACAAACCGCAGTGCTTATTTTTGGATCCAATGTATATTTGAGATGTAGTAATTTAGTTACTTTTTGTTACGTCACCGGAGGACGGCATGCTTTTGCTGCAGCAAATGCTTGCTGGTTTTATTGTTGTCGATGTGACTTTTTTTCGTTACCTTGAATTAATTAGTTGTATAAAGAGCTCATTGAATACCGATTACTCCGAAAAATGTCTTACTACTAACAGTATTTGTACTGTTTAGTGAAACTGCAATACAATCTAGATATAAGGATAAATATAAAAATAAAGGGAAAGTTCACCCCAAAAATGGAAATTAGTAAATGATGACAGAATTTTCATTTTTGGGTGAACTGTCCCTTTAAGGGTTTGTTTTCTCTTTTTGTCTGTGTATTTAAATTCTTTGTGTGTGTTTGTGTGTGTGTGTGTGTGTTTTGTGGTGGCATGGCTGACTAGATGAAGACACAAATGCAAAAAGGTCTTTGATTGTGGGTTATGGATTCATCTTAGCCTGAGCAGACCATACAGTTTCTGATGTATAGACACATATACTATAGAGTTAGTTTATTCAGTGCTGAAGCTTGACAAGGTGTGTTTAAGGTGTGCAATCCTCATTTATGCATTTGTGAATCAATTTAACTGTTTTTTCTTAATTATATACCATTATATCATGTGTTGAAAGCTTGTTGATGTCAACTGCATTTCATACATTCCGTCAGGGAGAAATAAATATAGCCGATATCTACAGTATGTGTGTGTGTGTGTGTGTGTGTGTATGTGTATATATATATATATATATGTGTGTGTGTGTGTGTTTGTGTGTGCTGTGTGCATTTTTTTTTTTTTTTTTTAGTTCTTCTTTGTGTATTTTTTGTCTTTATAAATGAAGTTGCTTGTGTACCACCAAAGACTGTAATTTGTAGGCTCTATTCCAAACCTTGTGAGATGCCTTTGTGGGCAATGTTTTAAGGATTCCCAGGTGTGCAACAATTTGGCTGCACTTGCACAGTCTGCGTGGCCCCTGCTGATGATGAAATGTATGTCAACAATAAGTAGCTAACTACACTGAATCTATTTAAAGAAGAAAATATTTTGATGCTTGATAATTAAACCCCCTTATGGTAATGAAAAATTGCACCTCCCTTTGGTATTTGCGTTAATTTTTGACCAGAAGGGTCAGACGTGTAACCATTTTTTTTAAATTTTTGTTTTATGTTGATGATATTGATACCATTTCTTATTCCCTTAACAGGGAACAATAAAATTATGCATTTCTTTTGGGATTTTATGCTATTGTGATCTTATTTATATGTACATTTCTAAATTTGACCATTTGCATATACAAATAAGCAGATTTATTGAAAAAATACAAATCCAGAACCTACACTTCTATAAGTTGAAACATGAAGAAAATATGAGAGTCAGATTGCTGCCGTCTGGTGAACAAATAAATAACATGACTTGAAAACCATGTCATGCCAGTAACAGCCAGTGGCTTGTTGTAACCTTATTTTATATATTAAGATATGCATTTGAATATATATTTAGACACTATTAATCTGTCATTTGTCAAAGTTTAACATTTTAAAATTGATTTGAAGTGTCAGTTTTTGCAGTTAATGTCATTACCACTGATCATGGTGTTACAAAGAGAAAACACATAATAAGCATTTTTTTTTTACCAATGTTTTATTTAAAACATAAAAATGTAATAACTCAAAGTAAATGCATAATAATGTCAAGAAAATGAACATCAAGAAACATAAATTAACTGCACAATTCTGAAAATCCAGTATAAAACAGAGTAAACATTTTGCAAGTGTGTGTGTGTGTGTCAGATTGCTGTCATCGGCTAGAAAACAACAGATGACCAAAAGATGGCTGTAGAGCTCTACTTATTGTTGCTGTGTGTGTGTGTGTGTGTGTGTGTGTGTGTGTGTGTGTGTGTGTGTGTGTGTGTGTGTGTGTATCAGATTGCGTGTCAGATTGCTGTCATCGACCGGAAAACAACAGATGACTTGTAATGCCAACAATGACCAATAGATGGCTGTAGAGCTCTACTTATTGATGCCATGGTTCTGTGTGTGTGTGTGTGTGTGTTCTGCATTGTGAGTGTTATCGTCTCACCCCTTCATTTCTGAGTGTGTGTGTTTAGCATTATGACTGATTTATTGTTTGTTTGACAAAGGTAAAAAAATAAAGTTCTGTGTTATAGTCTCACCAGTTAATTTTTGTGCATGTAAGTGTGTTTGTGTGTGAGTGGGTGTGTATGTTTTGCATTGATGATGATGTTTTAGAGTCTCATTCTGTAATTTATGTCTGTTTTGTCTGCATTGTGGCTGATTTATTGATTGTATTTGACAAATCACCCCCCCCAAAAATTGCTGTTTTTTTTTTTTGGGTCTTTCCCATTATTTTCATTGGTCGGTCAATTTTGACTGCAAATACCAAAGGTGTGTGGGGTTTTTTTTTATTTTTTTTTTTTTATTTTTTTTTTAAACCAATTAGACTAATCGAATCAAGCCCAATTTTTTTTTGTATGTTCAGATGGCAAATGGAGGAAAAGTTATCTTGTACTGCTCAGATAAAGGAAAACATTTTATTAAATGAGAAAAATGTATTTAGGTAAAAAATGACCGAATTCCCTAGTAGGGTTTACTTATTATTGCAGAATTAAATAATATCAACTGAGTTATATATTTAATTAGGTGGACAACATTCAATTTATACTTTAATATATACTAATAAAACCAGAAAACACCCTATTTTACATAACTGAATCTAAATATTGGGACTTTTCCACTGCACAGTACAGCTCGACTCTCCTCGCTTTTTGGGGGTTTTCCACTGTGGATGGTACCTGGTACTTTTTTTTAGTACCACCTCGGTCGAGGTTCCAAATGAGCCGAGCCTATACTAAATGCGATGTCAAAACCCTGCAGATCACTGGATTTGCGACATGGGACATCAACCTGCTAGTTTTAAAGTTAGCAACAGCGATAGAAATATCATTTGTTCACGCGACTTTCCAATTGTAAAAAGAAATGGCTGTGCTCTAAACCTCGCCGTGGTCAATAAACGAGGTGCAGACGTTCCTCTCGTTAGCGACGAACAAAACGACGCGAAACAGAAAAGTCTTTCAGGAAGTGTCTCAGCTGTTGGCCACACACGGCTACCACCAGACCCACCAACAGTGTAGGGAAAAGATAAAAAAAAAAAACTTAAAAGTGACTACAGAACCATCAAGGACCACAACAGCCAGAGTGTTTCAAACAGAAGAAAGTGGAAGTGGTTCGACCAAATGGACGCTATCTATGGCAATAGACCGGCGAGCAATGGGAGGGAGAGTGCCCCTGGATGCAGCACAATGAGCTAGTAGCTAACAGCTAGCGGTCGTGTTATTGTTTATGGTCAGTAATGTTTGTGTAGTGTTTAAGATGATGTCACGGCAGTAGAGGCGGCGCAACTATGACGATCAGCCTATAATCCCACGTTGAGGCGGCACTAAACTGCAATGGAAAAGCAAGCTCAGAAAAGTGAGCAGAGTCGAGTCGAATCGAACCGTAACATGCAGTGGAAAAGTGCCATAAATATAAACAGCAGCAGTTGACTAAATATTTTGCTTTAAGAAAAAAGGCAAAATCCTTTTAAGGCTGTGTGATGCTGAAATGGATCAGTGAATAATTTATGTGAACTAGTTCCTTTGCATGAACCGTCCGAACATACCGTTATATTTCAGCGTTTCCAACCCTAAATATAAGTGAATCTTTTATTTTAATCGGTTCATTTACATGAATTGTCCGACAGTACTGATACACTTAAATGATTTTGAGAGAGAAAGAGGACGCTCGTTACGAAACTAAACTCAAGTCACGCTACTGAAAAAATGTAGTTAAGTTATTAGCGTCACTATTTTTAGTTAGCTACTGCTGTGCTGTTTTATTCTTCTTAAAGCCTGGGTATACTTTGTTTTTCTGCGTTCTGGATCGACCGTATTGCCGTTCAGAGTATGTCCGAATGTCGAGAAAATATGGGCCACGCAGACTGTGCTGATGATGAAATTTGTGTCACGCATACTGTGAGCGGAGTGATCAGCAGCACGGACAACCGTAGTATACGTTGGCCTTTATAGTATCACGCTATTTGATTAGTAACATGCTAACTCCAAACTAAACTTTCTTCACGCGAGGAGCGTCATGTGTCACGAGCAAAGTTGGCGCCTATGAAGCGTGTTGCAAATTGGTCAATTAGGTTCCGTTTCAGTTATGATGCTACCTTAGAAGGAATCTGCGAGCGAAGGCAGTAGACAGCTGGCAGCTCTCTAGGTTTTGGAACATAGCCCTTTTCTGAGCAAGGTAGCTACTTTCTCTGCATAGACCTCATGTATACTGTAACTATAGTCATGGTGTTAATTTAAAAAAAAACAAAAAAAAAACGGATGAGGTTACGTTTAGCTTTTTGAAAAAGTAATAAGTCGTGTCATCTATCTTGAATGAATGTATCATAGACAAGCTGCTATATATTGATTGCCACTTCAGATAGCTGTGAAATTAGGTTAGACTAGTTCTTATCTGCATCTGCATTATTTGTATGGGTTTGTCTGATTGCCTAAACTAGAAGTGGTTTTTGATTTTCAGTTATTTTTGCTCGTTTGGAGTGTCATTTGTAACTACAGTATTGCTGATTATGGACATTTAGATTTTCTTTTTAAATCAGTATTGTATCTTCATTAACAGTTCTGACTCATCACTGCATATACTGTAGATGTATCGGTGTAATTACATTTTTGTATGTTTACCTATGTTTTGACTTGTAACAGTTTGCAGGATTGATTGAAGTATCAAAGTAATGGCTGTTATTTAGAAAACCATTTCTGCTGTGTTACAGACATACAGATAATGAAAATGTATCAGTATTTTGTCATATGCAAATTTGAATGAATATTTGATAATCAATCCCATAACCTCATGCCACTGAGCACTTATAAAAACACTAGTGTGCAGTAACCATGTGGTTTGAAAATGAGAGTACAGTGTTGTGATGAAATTGTCCAACCAAATTATTTTATTAATGTTTGTCATTTGAAAATTGTGCTGAGAACATGTTTTTAACAAAAGATATCTGATGTCGCCGGGTATGTCATGTCTTAAATTCTGTATCGTATTTGATTCGAGCAGTGTAAGCAACACTGTGTGTGTGCCTTGATTGAGACATTTGTAATGAAACAAGTTCACTTTGCAAAGACAAGTATTTAGTTCACTCATTTCCCAATGCAACAGTATAACTCTCCATTCCAGGGATCAAAATAGTTCTATGTACACATTTTAAAGAGATAACGGCAATATCTTTTCCCCCTCACACTATGGATTATATGAAAAGCCTTGTTAATCAATAATGTGTCTAATCAATGTTAACTGGCTCATTTTAAACATGCAGTAATTGTGTTTAATTGTATTTGTGTAAACATCTTTTGATAATTAATGCCGATCTTTAAGTACAGAATGTAAAAGTTGTTGAAAGTTACTTGGTTCTTTTGTAAATTATGTTCACGTTTTGATCCCTGTGAAATGGCAATCACCAGCATACTACATCCAGTGTCAATATACAAATGACTATAACACAAGAAATTTGGGATATTTTTTTGGTTTGTTTGTTCATATTTGAATTCAAAATGAAATGGATGACTTCTGTTGACCTCTGTTCTAATAACCGCATTCAATAAATATGAACGCCACATTTTTTTAATGACACGCATAATGCTTTTAATCATTATTTTTATGCATTTTTTTGGTAAATGTTTTGGCAATGTTAAATCTGGGTCTTTTGTTTCTAATCTATCATTTTTCCCATTATAACCTGATATTTTCCATTATTATGCTTTTATTCTACATAAATCTACATTCGTTCTGCATTAAGGTTTAAATGGATTGTTCACCCAAAAATGGAAATTCTCTCATCATTTAATCACCCTCATGTCATCGGGGGGGGGGCACTGCACCCACGCGCCCCCCCCCCCCAGAACCACCACTGCATCCCAGATGTATATAACTTTCTTTTTTCTGCAGAACACAAATGAAGATTTTTAGAAGAATATTTCAGCTCTGCAGGTCCATACAATGCAAGTGAATAGTGAATAGACCACATCAGAAAGTGAAAGTAGAGATTTAGAGGAAAAAAGGACTTAAATATTGATCTGTTTCTCACCCACACCTATTATATTGCTTTTGAAGAAATGGATTTAACCACTGGAGTTTTATGGACTACTTTTATGTTTACTTTGTGATTTTTGGAGCTGTAATTGTCTGGTCACCATTCACTTCCATTGTATGGACCAACAAGGCTGGAATGGCATGTGGGTGAGTAAATGATGAGAGAATTTTCATTTTTGGGTGAACTATCCCTTTAACATAGATTTCACCATCTGTCAAAGTTATTTCAAACTGCAAGTTAAGAGTTGATAAATTAAGTTGTTACTCGCGGGTTTAATATCTGTAGACTTTTGTGGCTTTTTATTTAGCGTTTTGTTTCATTTGCTTATTTGATGCTACACTAGTTTGTCACGTTGCACTTGCACTGTGCAATATTTCACAGTATGAGGATGAGGGGAATGTAACCCTTTAAATATAATGTTTATTGGTGTGTCCTCCAGTTCTCCATTAATAAAGATGTGACCAAGCCTTCTCCACTTAGTCACATTAAACAGATTTCGAAGTGACTTTTGGTGATTTAATAAGCTTTCATGGTGTTTTTACTTCAAAATGATATATATATATATATATATATATATATATATATATATAAACTTAGGCCTTATATGATGACAGGCACATATTTGGACTCATTAAGTGCATTAAAAATGTAAGTACTGTGAAAATGTATGTATTTATTTATTTTCCACCCTCTGTTGTACTGGCTTGTTGTTGTGACCATTTATTTCTTTATTTTTTGTTATTACTGACATTTAATAAAATAAAAAAAGACCAGCAGCCTCGGGACGGCTGTTGGGCCAGAGCTAGAGCATACATCACCACAGTTTGCGGACAGAGGTGTTTACTCGCTAACTGCTTAGATATGTTTTATGTTATGATGGTTGTCGTGCTTTATTTAATCAAATATTTCTCAGGGGAGTGTCTTCTTTTTTACCATTTAGATAAATCGTTGCTACACAGAGAATCAGAGTACTGCACATGCTCTTCTTTTTGCTGAGCAAAACGTAGGCAATATTATTTTTCTTCTATTTTTCTTCGTATTATGTAGGTTTTTTTTTTTTTCTTTCTTTTTTTCTTTTTTGGCCCATTTAATGTTAAATGTCACTTTAGAGTTATGGTTAAAGTAATGTATTGTATTTTAACGCTTTTTAAAAACAAAATCAAGGCCGACATTCTTCCTTGAGGCTGCCTGAGGTAAAATCTGAGGTAAGTTTATATAGTTCCCTTTAAGTTGTTTTAAATTAGCCACTTCAAAATGATCAACTTCACATAACAATAATCACCTACATGTTTTCTAAATGTTAACTGCAGGAAAGTGTCTGTTCATTTTGACTGCCACTGTGGAAGATGATGGTGCGCCACAGAGAGACTAGACTTTAAAACTGTCACTACACTCTTAAAGACTGTTTAAATTTGAATCCTGTAGGTTATTGTGCACAAATGTTTACCACAGAGGCCAAAATGAGTATATTATAAATGTTAAAGCCTCAGGTTAAATTTATAAAAACCGTTATTGATGTTTGAATTTTATTGGCTGTATTTAAAGGGTTATTACACCAAAAAATGAAAATGTTCTCATCATTTACTCACCCTCATGCCATCCCAGATGTGTAAGAATTTATTTCTTCAGCAGAACACAAATGAAGATTTTCAGAAGAATATCTCAGCTCTGTAGGTCCATAAAATGCAAGTGGATGGTGACCAGCACTTTAAAGCTCCAAAAACCACAGACAATCGTAGTAAAAGTAATCCATATGACTCCATACGATTGAAATTAATGTCATCTAAAGCAAAACGGTCTCTTTGGGTGAGAAACATAAATATTTAAGCACATTTCACTATAATTATTTACTGGTTTTTGCTTTCATTTGAACATTCCAGCACGTTTACGTTAAGAGGCAGGGTGAACCGAGTCCCCTCGTGGACGCGCTTCGGAGAGCGACCTGGAAGTAAACAATTATAGTGAAAAGGACTCAAATATTGATCCGTTTCTCACTTAAAGCGATCTATCGCTTTAGAAGACATAGATTTTACCACTGAAGTCGAATGGATTACTTTTATTACAATTGTCTGTGCTTTTTTAAGCTTTTAAGTGCTGATCATCATCCACTTGCAAGTTGAGATATTCTATTAAAAATTTTCATTTGAGAGGGGTCACGTGACTCCATGCAAGGGGCAGACGTGTGAGCGACGAGCTCTGCGCACTTTGCTAAATTTTTGATTCTTTTCATGTTATAATCTGGTGAATTTTGATACACCCAGTTACACATTTGCTCTTTGATGCAAAACATGGCAAAGAAGTCAAAATCCTCGGGCTCTGGAGACATTAAAAGACACTTATGTGTTCAGGATGAAAGCCCCAACAGGCCTACAGACCAGGGACTCGATTTGGATGCCGCGGCGGGAGAGGAGATCCAGCGTCAGTTGTCCAACATGTCGGTGATGTTGATGAAGGTTCTTGCTGACTTGGAGGATCTCGCTGTAATACGTCAATCGATTACGGCGATGGAAACAAAATTCTCTGAGATCGTTACAAGATTGACAGATGTTGAAAAACGAATCGATTATTTGGAGTCTTCGGAGAGGGAATTAACCGCTAATCCGCCCGTGACCAAAGTTGATTTGAAACATCTCCTTGAAAAGCTTGAAGATCTTGAGAATAGAAGCCGCAGGAATAATGTTCAAATTGTTGGAATTCCTGAGCATGAGGAGGGCAGAGATATGGTGAAATTCCTAGACGAGTTTTCCCGAATCTGCTCGACATAACAGGCCACAAACTGTAAATCGAGCGAGCTCACAGATTTGCTGAGGGAGACAGGCCCCGATCAATTCTGGTCAGATTTCTGAGATCATCATATAGATCTTGTGTTGAGCCAGGCAAGGAGCAAAGGGAAGCTTTCTTGGAAGAACCATAATATTTTCTTGTTCCCGGACTTTGCGAACTCGATAAGACAGAAACGCGATCGGTTCAAGGAATGTAAGAAACTCTTACATCGGCGAAAGATTACTTTTGCTCTGATGTTTCCGGCCAAACTGAGAATAGAAATGAAGGACGGTCACAAAGTATTTACATGTCCCAATCAGGCAATGTCTTTTATTTAATCAATGGGTGAGTAAACCATTGGGTTTTCTTATGTGAGTGGGTCGACTCGCTGTACTTCCTCTTGAGGAAGCTGGGCGACATTTTGGTTTCTTTTTTCTTTTGTGTTGGCTCCACTGTGCGGCTGGAGCTTGTTTTGTGAATAACACTTTTCCTTAAACTTTTGCATTGATGAAAGATTACTTTTGCATTGAAGTTCCTGGCCAGTTTGAGAGTGGACACTACAGATGACTGCAAAATATCTACATGCTCACACAAAGGATGTCTTTTATAAAGTTGACGGATTGAGTAAGTCATGGTATTTACTTTTATGCGGCCTCCGAGTGAATTGACTCAACCATCCGGGGAACCGGGATGCCGGTTTTGTTTCTTTTTGTATTGGTTCCGCCTAGCGGCTGGAGCTTGTTCTATTGAATAACACTCCTTTGGAACAGCTTTGGATTAATCTGTTCATTCTTCGTGCTTATTCCTCCTGCTGGCTGTAGTTTGTTTTGTTGAGTTTTTTTTACGGGACATTGGAATGATTACGTCATCTGTTGAACTCATAACAGCCAGCTCACTGAACATATCTGAATGTTTTATATCAGCTGGAATTTGTTTTGTGGAAGATCACACCTTTGAGACAGTTCTGTGAATGAATCTACACATTCTTTGTAAAATAAACCCAGCCAATAGGAAGAATGAACACAAAGTATTTTCTGTTATGTAATTTTGCCTCACAAATTTGTGAGGCAAAATTGTGCAATCCGATGGCAAAGCTGTCGTGGGGGCTCGTGGGCATTCATGGACCTTTTGAGTTTAGAGGGATTGTTGCCGGTTGGCGCTGTCGTGCGCGGGGTTAATGCGCACATTTGTTTTTCTGTTTGTTTTGTTCGGGAAGTTCGGGGTTTGATTGTTTCACTAATGGGGAATGTGGTCTGTATAATTTTTTTTTTACACACAATTTATTTTTTCTACTATATCAAAATGTCGAATGTTAATATGAGTGTACTATCTCTCCACATGGAATGTAAATGGGTTGGGGCACCCCATAAAAAGAAGGAAGGTTATTACTTTTCTTAAACGTAAGAAATATGATATAGTGTTTCTTCAAGAAACACATCTCTCCCCGCAGGAAGCTGAAAAACTTGGGAAGATATGGGGTGGACATATTTTTTTAGTGCTGGCTCAAGTAAGAGCAAGGGAGTCATTATGTTGATTAATAAACATCTACAATTCAAATATCTCATACAGACTAAAGATAAATTAGGGAGAGTCATTATTGTTTTAGCTGAAATTCAAGGGCAAAAGTTGATTTTGGCTAATATTTACACACCTAACGCTGATGATCAGGGCTTTTTTAGAGATCTTGAAGGGATGTTGCAAACTGCTGGCACCCCTCATGATATAATATTGGGAGGAGACTTTAATCTTTTGATGGACTCAGTCCTTGATCACAGTGAAGCAAAAGTGTGTAAACCCCCTAGAGCAATACTGACGCTTCACAGGATGTGTAAAAATCTTGGTCTTACGGATATTTGGAGACTTTTGAACCCATCTGGTAGAGACTATACATTTTTTTCATCAGTCCATAAGATTTATTCTAGAATAGATTTTTTTTGTTATATCCAAATCCCTAATTTCATCTGTTGTGGATTGCTCAATTGGAAACATTTTAGTCTCAGATCACGCTCTGGTGAGTTTAGAGGTGATGCCACATATAGAGAAAAAGAAATCATATAGTTGGCACCTTAATGTATCCCTTTTGCAAAATCCTGATTTCCAACAAATGTTAAAGACTGAAATCAGTGTTTATATGGAGACCAACTGGTCCTCAGTATCCTCTGTGGGCATGGCTTGGGAGGCACTTAAGGCGGTTCTTAGGGGCTGGATCATACAGTATGCCTCATTCATCAAAAAATGCAAAGCATGAGAACTCATGGAGTTGGAAGGAAATATTAAAAGTGCAGAGGCAGAGCTGAAGCGCTGTATGTCAGCTGATGGCCTCAGAGAATTGACCCGATTGAAATATAGATATAATACTATTTTGTCGCGGCAAGTGGAGTTTGGTTATTCAGGGCAAGACAGTCATACTTTGAGTTGGGTGATAAAGCAGGGAAGCTTTTGGCTAGATATATAAAGCAGAGAGAGTCTCTTTCTATCATTCCCTCAGTGAAATCTGCTGGTGGTGAAATTTTTACCATAGCCATTGATATTAATAATGCCTTTAAAGAATTCTATATTGATCTTTATAGTTCCACGTCTTTGTCTACTGATGAAGATATTAGAAACTTTGTGGAACCATTAGATTTTCCTAAACTGACGATTGAGCAAAAAAACTCTCTTGATTCTGAGATAACCTTGGAGGAGCTTGATGAGGTAATTAAGTCCCTACCTACTGGAAAGACTCTGGGGACAGATGGTTTTGCAGCAGAATATTTTAGATCTTATGCTACAGAACTGGCTCCACTTTTGTTAGAAGTTTATACTAAATCATTAAAGAATGGGAAGCTTCCTCCAACCATGACACAAGCCCGGATCAGTCTGATTCTTAAAAAGGACAAAGATCCAAGCGAGTGTAAAAGTTACCGTCCAATCTCCCTGATCCAACTAGATGTAAAAATATTGTCAAAAATTTTGGTAAAGTAAGGTTATGACATCTCTTATACATATAGATCAGGTGGGATTTATTCGGGGCCATAGCTCTTCTGATAACATCAGGCGTCTCATTAGTATCATGTGGTCAGTAGCGAATGATCAATCTCTGATCGCTGCCATCTCACTTGACGCCGAAAATTCATTTCATATGGTAGAATGGGATTATCTTTTTAAGGGCAGGTGGGCTTCATTACATTTATTGATGATTGGAAAGGTTAATGTTATTAAAATGAATTGTATTCCAAAATTTAACTACCTACTACAATCTCTCCCTGTAGATGTCCCCCTCTCTTATTTCAAGCAATTTGATAGCATAGCGAAGTCCTTCATTTGGAATGGTAAACGTCCCAGATTGCATTTTAATAAATTACATAGGCCGATAGACAAAGGTGGGCTAGGCCTTCCCAAGATTTTGTTTTATTACTATGCGTTCAGTCTCAGACATTTGGCTCATTGGTCACTTCCACCTGAGAGAGCCCCTCCCTGGTTTATTATTGAACAGGCAGTTCTTGCCCCTATTTTGCCATTACAAAGCATCTCTATCAAACTAATCGGAAAAGTTAAGTTACACCCCGTTATTTCACATTTACACTTGGTATGGACTAAAGTGTCCAGATTGTTTAAATTGGACACTTATTTAAATGTTGCCTCGAGCATCTGGCAGAACCCAAGATTGTGTATTGGCAAGTCCCCTTTCTGCTGGCCAGAGTGGATTGTGAGGGGGGCTGCTACACTCTGTGACCTATTTGAAAGTGGAGTGTTGAGATTGTTTGAAAACTTGGTCCAACATTTTGGGATCCCCAGACCTCAGTTTTACAGGTATTTACAACTGCGCCACATGCTTTGTACTATTTTTGGGAGTAGCACACACACCCCTAAGGAGGCAGATGCTTTGGGAGAGGAGATTGCGGCTTTTGGAAAAGGTCATGAGGCATCAGTGTACTACTCCCTGTTAATTCAGAGTATGGAGGATCGAGCCTTCACTTCTCTCAAGAGAGTATGGGAGAAAGATTTCAACTTGGCATTGGAGGAAGGAGTGTGGGCTAAGATTCTTAAAAATGTTAAGTCTGCATCTAGAGATGCAAGGGTGCGTCTTATACAATTCAAAATTTTGCATAGATTTTATTGGACCCCCTCTAGCCTGTATAGGCTTGGTTTTAAAGACACACCCACCTGCTGGAGATGCCAATTGGAGGATGGAGACATGGCCCATGTTTTTTGGTGGTGTGTCGAGATCCAGAAATTCTGGTCGAAGATTCAGAATTTTGTGTGCGACGTGGTGGGCACTTGGGTTTCGTTTTGCCCCAGACTTTGTGTTCTGGCAGATGGGATGGTCATCGATGTGGGGGATGGCCATATAGAGAACTGGGTTCTGACCTGTGTGATGATCGCCACAGGCAGGTTATTTTGAGGGGTTGGAGGTCAGCTGGTGTGCCCCCATATCCGGAGTGGTGCATATATGTGTGTATATATATGTTTACATTTCATTGTTTTATATATATATATGATTTAATAAAAAATTTTAATCAATAAAAAAAAAAAAAAGAAATTCATTTGTGTTCTGCTGAAGAAAATCATACACATCTGGGATGGCATGAGGGTAAGTAAATGATGAGAAAATATTTTTTGGGGGGTGAACTATCCCTTTAAGGAATGCCATAAAGGCCCAGACATACTTTCTACGAAATCGAAGAATGAACAGGTGTGACATAATTTATAACAAAATCTGGCCAAAAAGAAGAGTTTTTGCATTCATTTCGGTGGTTTGTAACCAGTGTTGGGCGTAACACGTTACAAAGTACAAAGAAACGTGTTACTGTAATTAAATTACTTGAAAAAGTAAAGTAAGGCATTACTCTTAATTTTTTTGTAATTTAATTACAGTTACTTATGATGTACTTGCGTTTCATAATGTACAGACTTTCAACAATTCTATATAAAACATTATTGAATTGAAAATCAAAATTTAATGTCTAACGATAACATTTCTAATTCAATGCAGCCCCTTTAAATGCATTGGCAATATGCCTTTGATAATAATTATCAAAGATAATTATTAATTATTAAAATCAATAGAACATTGATGAGAATCAATGTTAGCTTTTTCTAATCCTTTAAATCAACAATTATCAAAGATAATCACCAATCATTAACATCTATGATACATTAATTAAAATTAACACTAGCTTATTGATCTTTCAAATTCAACAATCATCAAAGATAATTATCAATTATCAAAAATCAATAGAATATTAATAAGGATCAACATTGATGGGGCACCACCCTGAAATCAGGGACTAATAACCAGATAGTATAACAGTCTCAATATTAGATTGTTTTCCTAGGAAAATTGACATCCGAAGAATATCGATTTTTGGGAAAAAAACAATGAATGAATCCGAGCACTGACATCCCGTCAGCATGACACAGGCGTATGCAAAACAAACCAAAACACTTCTCTTTGTAATATAAACAAAGTTTATTTATGCAGTAATATCAATTAATAATTAATACAATGCAGTCAATAAACTTCCGACTTACAACTACAAACTAAACAGTGACATGATTAGATATGGAAATCAAAATAATCCTATAACACATAAGGTGTGTGTGTGTGTGTGTAAGGAGGGATGCGCACAAAATGGCGGACGTGACTCTCGTGGAGAGTATGTCACGTGAGACTTCCGGCCAGAGAATATGGCCGCGAATGTGGGCGGAGAGAAACCAGTCAATGGTAGCATAGGGACAAAGCTGAGCTTTATCACGAAGCTATCTACTAGCCAAAAATGTGTGCAAGAATGTTTGTGAGGGGTCGCGTGTGCGCGTGTGCGCGTGTGCGTGTGTGTGTTAGTACGAGAGAGAGAGAGAGAATAAAGTGATGGCCCCAAAGCCGGTTTCGCGATTGTGGGAGAGAAAGCAGCTGTTAGTTTATCACTCAGAGACGTGGTGGACAGCTCGTAAACCGTCCCACGGTCTTTGATTCTTTAATGGATAAACTCAATTTGCCGGTCTCACCCGCGATGGCGGAAATGCACAACAGTTCAATGTGGTTGGACTACAATACAGCAAATCAAATTTGTGATAATTAATACCCCGAGTATTAATAACGAGCGGACATGGCGGTCCGTAAACTGTACAAGCAATAACCTTGATACACAAGAATAACACACTATAATATTCTATCTCTGCCCAGACATAAACCTCTTACTTGAATCGCATGAGGACGCAGAATGTGTGTTCATCCGTCTTTTAACTCCGACTCGAGGTTCCTCGAGGCTTGGGTGATGACGGGAGGCCGTTTCCTCGCTCTGTTGGCGGGCGGTACGGCTGCTGATTCTCGGCGGGCTGGCGGAGAAATCAGCAACGTCGACTTGATTGAAGATGGAAGAGAAATCTTTTCTCTCTTCACTTCTGTAGGCACATGGATGAAGATGCGGACTGCTCGGCGGTTTCCTTCGGATCCGTTAGTGTGTTCGGTGGAACACAGAGTAATCTCAACTCGTCCAGCGAGATGGAGATTGTATGGCCACAGTTTCAAGTCGGACGTTACTTCCTTGTGCCACGAGGCTGCACCTGAGAGCAGCGATTAGCTGCGTCTACACACGGCGAGCAAAGTTGCTGGAAGCAAATCCCGGAAGCATTTCAGAGGTATTTCTGCTCCTGAGATGTCATGGTTGAGGTGCGTTCTGTTGTGTGCCTCATCCAATAGGAGTTGAGCGTTCGATCCTTTAGTGAGCAAGACATCATGGGATTTGTAGTCTGTTTTGGACTCCCTTTGTTTGATTTTGGTGTGAATTTTATCAGTAAGATTTACGACTTGATATGGGGGCCTGAGTTAGGTTTTACGACTGTGTTAGGCCTGCCTTTGTCTTCTATCTGAATACTTGAGGCCCAACACTACCATTAATTTGAGTTTATGATAAATGCAGATTAGAAGACAAAAGCAGATCCGAAGCACAAGTACCTACTGAAGTACTTGACACGGCAACGCAGACATATACTTTTAAGAGATCGCAGGGGCTGTTCACACTGTGTTTTAATTGTTTTCTGATGTAATCGCACACTAGATGGAGTCTCGTGCAGGACTGACGGATTTTATACACTGTGTCAAGTTAAAATGAGCTTCAGTATTTAAAAAAGCACTTTGAGACACCTGCGTCCTGCTTCCTTCGTTGCGGTGTGTCTAGCTTGTTTTAGCCCAGGTTTCACTAAGATTCGATGTTGTGAAGAAGTTCAGGTGTATTAGCAAACTGGTGCAAATTACTTACATCTGTACTATCGTTCACTTAGAGACATTTTCTAAGACCGTGTCATGCGATTTTTGTTTTGATTTATTAGTCTACAAAAGGATTCAAATCTGCTCAAATATTCTCAAGTGCCCATTCATTCGTGCCATCTGCAGTGAAAGCCATACACACATCTGCCCAAAGTAAGATATGCCTCTATCATCATTCTTTTGTCTTTATTCTGAAAATGTACACTTTTATATACTCATCTTTGCAGTTGTCAGTGTCATCATAAATTTCAATAACAAAGTGTAATTAGCGCATATTATGGCCACGCATTGTGTGTTAGTGCATTAGCGTCATGAATTCAGAATGTAAACGACAAATTAAAACAATTCTACTGCATATATATTGCTTTAAATCATCATTGATTGGTTAAAACAGCTTCTTTTACTGACCTCATTTTTTTACATTTAAATTTACTTCTAATCGCCTCCCACAGCAGTGTGGCGGGTGTCAGAATGTTCGGAAATAGTATACTGTTGCTCGGCTGTTTGCAACTTATTTTTACCCCTGAAAGAAGAATGAAAAATAACTTCTACAAAAGTATATCAGGGCCTTAAGTCCCCAGTTCGCGAGGACATAGAAATCACAAGTCAACCAGGACAGAAACCTGTTCCAGTTCCACACCACACCAGACTTCTCTCTGCCTGTAAATGGATGGCTGTCTACTAGCATTTTATGTTCTTCTCAGACTTAGATGTACAGTTAAGTGCATAAGTTTATATATACACACACACATACACACACAGTAGCAAGTAAAAGTATGTGAACCCTTTGGAATTACCTGCATTTATATCTAAATTTGTCATAAAATCTGGTTTGATCTTCATTTAAGTTACAATAATGAACAAACACAATCTGTTTGAACTACTAACATACAAATTACTGTATTGTTCTTGTACATATTGAATACATCATTCAAACATTTACAGTGTAGGATGGAAAAAGTATGTGAACCCCTAGGCTAATGACGTCAACAAAAGCTAATTAGAGTAAGTAGTTGGCAACTTGGCATCCAATTAATGAAATGAGATTAGAGGTGTGGGTTAGAACTACTTTGAATTATAAAAAGCACTCAAACATTTTGAGTTTGCTATTCACAAGAAGCATCTGCTGGAAAGGGTAACAAAGTTATCTCGAAGAGCTTAGATATTCATCTGTCCACATTTAGACAAACCATCTAATGACGTTCATTTACATGCAATGTAAATAACTAGAAACATAATAATACCAGAATTTAGTAATACTGGCTTATAAACTATCACACAACCACATGATGTACAGCAGAATGATATCCTAATGTCAGATCATTTTCGAACATCAGCATTTATAGTAAAAGAGTAAATAAATTATTTACTTGTTGCTGTGTGTTGTATTGAAGAGACGATAATAAAATCTGCTTCTTTCTTTTCCGAGATCGTGACGATACAGTGTTTCTTGTCTCCATGTAAACCTCCATTCACATGTACCTGCATAACCTCCGATTTTGCCTTTATTTATTTATTTTTACAAAGGCGATATTTCATAAGCCATGCTGAATACTGATCTGCATGTCTCTTTACTATACACTGCTAAGAATGAGATAATTCTCTCTGACAAGAACAGAGAGAATAATGCTTTTAATTTTTTGCCAAGATGAAACAAGATGCAGTTTTGGTGCAAAGAAAGTTGAAGTAGCATTTTCCCAGTAGCTTTCAGCTCACTTTCTCCATCTCTCTCCTGGTTGTGTAAAGTTTGTGGAAGTTGTGACAGACAGAGCTGCTGAGGACTGTCCGTGTCAGCGCCATTTTGCCTGTGCAACTGCATGTGATAAAACGATGGCAAAATGCAATAAACTATAAAACTATATGCACTCTAAACCAATGTGTTTATGAAAATAATAATTAATGATAATAATATGACGAGATATATTTTGTCAGCCTGTAATATAAAGCAGCATAATGTAGTATTTTTGTATTGCTAAAAAAGCTGGAAGTGGCTTATACCAGAAGAGGTCCACATTCAAGGTTGATAATGATGGTGCCCTAGTTACGTCGAAAAATAAGGTGGATAGTGCATAACAGTGCCCGTTTTCTTCTCTGAACATCATTATAACTTTCCTAAAGTTTACCTCAGAGATTCCCTTCTCACTCAGAGTGCTCGCACAATTTGAGAGTAATGTGTGCAGTCAACAATGATACGCAAGTATTTTCCCCATTCATTTTTTGCATTGGTTTTTCATAAAATGCTCCATAAAAGAGTTGTATGCCACAAACCAAAGCAACCAGCTTTGAGGTGAATCATAACATTATAAACTTTGTTTTGAGGCAAAAAAAAGTATTTGGAAATCGGACAAAAAGACAAAGGCACAAGACTGTGTACTTAACGTCTTTCATGAGGGCACGAACTACGATCCCATGAAGCATTGTGTAAGATGTAATTAAAAAATAATGGTAATATATAAAACTATTGAATTTAGGTTGTTGATTATAAGTATAGAAACAACATATTGTAACGGCACACAGATTTTGGGGTTCAACTAAATCTCCTTTATGGACATCAACAAGATGGAATACAGGCAGACCTGATATACAATAATAGCTTTTAATTCTGTAAAATACCAATAATCCTTTGCAACATGAACAGCCATTCGGAACCAAGAACACAGTTATACTGGGACACTACACTGCCCCCACCTTATTAATTTAGTCCTCCGAAATTATGCTATCCTGTAGGAACTCAGGCATCGGCGTGTGCGCCTTGGACATTGCACCTCATTCGCAATTTGTCCACCCAGGGAAAGAGGTGCAGGCGACAGCGGCCACACCACAACCATCGATGGTGCAGGGCTCAACAGGTATCCATAGTCCTTAGGGCCCTCAGTTGTCCGTACCTATGCCCGTGGCTGGTATGGCGCCAAATGGTCCCTATGCAGCACCACTGTCTGGTGCCGCTGGTGGATACTCTTGTCAGGCATAGAATTGGACATCTGTCGCAAGGGACCCTAGGCTGTCACCCTCCTTCCTCCGACAAGTAGCCAACTTATCCCACTATTGCTCCAGGTATGCCGCTCTAGTGCTGTCACAAGGGTACCGTAATGCCACTGCTTGGCAGGCTTGAGATTGAGAAGGATCTGCAGAGCCAGACCCTCTAGTGCCAACGGCAGGTGAGCCACCATGTCCTCTTGACTCCACCTAGTATGGCAGGCCACCAGCTGGACCTGTGTGAGGTATGAATCAGGTGACGCCGACCCATCGTACCTCGGCAGCTTCGCCGGGGCCCGTGTTCACTGCTGTCACCCCACCTCCTGAGAAGGTTGAGCACTGGCATGCTCACTCTCATCTGATTGGGAACTATCCTCCTCCAGGTCCCGGCCATGGAAAAAGGCGATCAAGCCACCGCGGGGATGGGTGCTGTCTTCTCGGAACCCTGGGGGTCTCACGCTAGCCCCGGCCACCTCTCTATGGTCCGGTGCTCCAACGTCCTCTTCCGTGGTCCTTAACTCGGCAGCAATAGTGTTGTCTTGGACACGGGGCTGAGTGACTTGGTGCAGCTCTGCAACAAGGCTGTCCAGATATTCTACCATATTTTACATTTATTGCAAAATGTTCCAATATATACAAATATATAAGTAGTTTAAGTGTGAAGGGAGAGCGACTTGGTTTCGTCATTCACATCATTGCATCATTGGAGAGGGTGGTCGCTCCTTGGCTTGTTTCACCGGTTATGTTGGTGATTTCTATGATTAGCTTTCTTTGCTGGACAATGGGTAATGTATTTGTTTACCAGGAATTTGGCTATCAAACTTTTTTTGATTTTTAAACAATGAAATTGTATGAAATAACGCAGACTAATGGCTTCAACGGAAGCATATACCATCAATGAACAACCTTGGAGGTCATGGTAGGTCTTATGACTGGTTCCCAAGCAATCCATGCTGATATGTAACTTGACACTGCGTCTTTTAAAAGTGGCACGAGATACATAACAACTCTAATATGCTGTGTCTCGTTTCAAAGGTTTTGCGCTCAGCAGGTGGCATTTGTCAGCCGCATACATCACAGAGGCTGTCTCTTCTCAAAAAAAGCAAGTAGGACACTCCGACCGTAGCCTTTGAATGTGACCTTCTTTCACATGAATTCGGAGGATGCAGGAGGTGTATCCTTAGTTGGCACTTACAACGCATAATTCTTTGTGTCAACATAAACAAACATAATTTATCTGAAAAATTACTCCGATTTACCCGAAAATATGATATTCAAATGCAAGTAATGTTGATTCCCAAGTTGAAGTACCTCAGTAGATGGGTGTAAAATATATAACATGTCAAATTATAATAATATATGTGATGTAAAATAAAGTATTAACAAGTAAATATCAAATTAAAGCCACAAAATCCATAATCTTCTCTGAACAACATTATAACTCTCCTAAAGTTTACCTCAGAGATTCCCTTCTCACAGAGCAATGTGTGCAGTCAACCATGATATGTTCTTTTTTTTTTTTTCATTTGTCCTGCAAAGGCCATCTCGTTTAAACAAAGCTAATTCTGCATTCCGCTGAGCTGCCTACAAAAGACGCATCCAACCTACACACCTATGGTGCAGGTTGCTGTTATTACAACTCAATTATGATTGGAAGTAAGATATGCAGTAGATAATGAGTAATGGCTAATGCTATACGTGGCTAGAATCAAGTTTAAGTTTAAGCTTAAAGAAGTATAAGCTTGATTCTTAAGTGCTGACTGAGGTGACACTTAAGTGCTGTGAAGTAAGGACTACAGTGATGTCCATGAGCACCGGCAGGATTTCATCTGAGGGTAAGCACAGAAATCTGACTAAAGTATAGCTAACCTTATTTGTTGGGGGTTCAGGTGGGCATCCTCCCCCAGGAGATTTTAATGTATGTTTGTTTTTTTGCAAAAGCAATACCAAAGTGTTTAAATTCTGGTCACTTTATGAGAAGAATTTATTAATTTTCTTGAGTATGTGTAGCACTGGCTAAAGCTTAAAAGACAGTAACCATTCAGAACAAACATATTTTTATGGTACAAAAGCAAGATAATAGCTGAACACAGGTGTCTTGAGGTGCGGTTTAAACAGTTGAAGTTCTTTTTAACCTGGCACGGCATCTAAACATGCAGCGCTCCCTTGAAAGATGCTAAAAACATAGTAAAAGTAATGTAGTGTTCAAAAACATCCATCTAGGGAATGTCTATGGAAAAAGATAGAAAAACAGTGCCAGCGGATGTAAAAACTTGTTTGTGTGAACAGCCCCTTATTCTCATGACTAGGGCTGAAATGATTAGTCGACGTTATCGAGGACATTGACAAAAAAAAAAAAAAAACTTGTTTGATCTCATTTAACATCACATCACATTAAACTCTAATGATGATGCCTGACTGAGGAGAGGAAGAAAACACGGCTCACAGTCCAGATGCACTATAAACATTCCAAACAGCTTCAGGTGATGTAGATCGCAAATTATGAGGGAATTATAATGCAAACATACCAAATAAGTAAATACAGAAGCACTAAGTAGAATAAGTGGAGCTGGAGCTGCCACTCTGCTGAAGCAAAACTTGCGTGTCGAGCGTCTTTAAAGGAAACATCTTAAATGCACTTATATTTCATGTGTTATAGCTTTATTAAAGTTCAAATAATAAGGAAGCAGATCATGTAAATAACTACAAACTCCGAAACTGGCATTTCTCTGTGCGGTCATCGCCTCTTCGAGCTGCGCAAAGTGTCCAGATTGAAACTGCAACCGGCTGATGCACACTCTGTCACGGGGATCCTCATCCCTTGAGCATGCACGCTTACTGCAGCTCACTACTTATTGTATCATAATACAGTATATGTGTCACTGTGCATTTCTTAACGTGAAGAAAATTGCCAATATAAGAGAGAGTTTTTGTTTTTTTGTGAGTTAAAGATGGACTGAAGTGAACAGAAAGGTGATAGAGGGTAGTCTTCACCCCATTATACACTGCAACAAAATACGTTTTTGATTTGTTTTCATTTTGGCTTGTTTTCCAATATAAATATCTAAAACTCCTTTAAAACAACGTACATTTACTTTAGCAGCTATACTGCAGAAGAAAAAAAATGTATCTGAGAATGTTGTAATATTAAAGGAGTAATATTAAAATACAAATATTTTAAAATATCTAAAAATCCTTTAAAGAAAGATGCATTCATCTGAGAAGCAGCATATAAGATATTTAGACTTGCATTTAGAGAACAGATATTGAATATGAGTATATTTTGTCTTTACTGCACTCGCAGAAGTATAACCAAGTGAAAAAATACACTTCTATACAAAATACACTTATATTTAAGAGACATTCTCTTAAAGCAAGTCTAAATATCTTTTATGATGCTTCTCAAGTAAATTTATCTTGTTTTAATGATTTTTAGATCATTTTAAATGGAAAACAAGACAAAAACTCTTGATAACAGTAGAATATTTTTTGCTGTGAATTTATTTACTGAATTAAACTTAATAAAAGGTATTTTTCCCTTTAATTCAGTGAATGTCATTTAGAGGTATTTTTAAAAGATGATTTTGTCCTCTTTATTGTTAGTAAGCATGTTTAATACAACCTTTTAAGTCAGTCACAAGCTGAATAATCGGTTAAGAGCTAATGATTAATCATTGCAATAATCGCCTGAATAGTTGAATAATCGTTCTAATAATCATTAGAGTAGTCGATTATCAAAATAATCGTTAGTTGCAGCCCTACTCATGACACAGCGCTAGCTTAATTTTCTCAAAGTTACCTCTCAAAAAGGCAGCATTTTGTTTCAGTTGATTGTAGGTAAATAGCCACTTTATCTAGCGCTGTTAGTTCTGTGTTCGTACATATGCCGTTACTGTTTTTCTGTGTGAGAAACCGCTCCAAACAATTCAGTGAGAGAGCGGTCCGAAGGAATTAAACTGAATCACACATCAAGTTTTAAATTCACTGAAAAGAACCGACTCAATAGAATAATTCATTCACAAATCGTGCATTGCTAGTTCTTTTAAACAGTCAACAAAATATGGTTCACACTTCATGATTGCTGAAATATTATCAGAGAAAATATTTCTCAGGTCATGGTACGCACTGTGCATATGGCTGTACAACTTCAGGCGGATATGTCTACCCAGAATAGTCACCCTTAATCACTGAATCAGCCAATATTGGGACTGCAGGTGTATTATGTCAGAGCGGTATGACACCCTTCATTCATGATTTAATACAGCACATTATAATAATAATAATTAAAAAAAACATTTTGATAATAGATTAATCTATTTATTAATTAGTTAATTAATCAAATGAGAAAGCCACATTTTATTTCCTGTATTTTAAAACATTATTCCACATCTTGTCCAGTGTTCTCTAAACAATGGGCAAATTGAAAGCTACAAAATTGTATAAATGTATAAGTGTATGCTATTCAGTGCAAAAAATTTAATAAATAAACATTGCTACATAAATTGCATATTGCTTTTCAAATTATAATAAAAGATCAACTGTGCAGAAGGACAATTTAATTGATAATAAACCAAACTCTTTGTTATAGTCCAATTACAATTACTGTTCTTAAATTAGTACTTGTAAGATGTATGATTTCAGTTAAACACGGTTCAGTTTAGAGGTAAATTTGGCATTCAACATATCAACAAAGTTTTATCAAAATAATTGTTTTGGTCAAAATGATTGTGGTCCCTTTTTTATGTTGCGATCCATTTAACTGACAAGCATGTGTGCGCACATGCTCCGTAAAATAGACAGGAGGATTAAGATGGCTATGACAACAGATCTGATCCGAGACACATGGAAGACAGGTTGAACATAACGAAGGGATAGCGGAAGCCCGAGCTGTACCACCACCAGACTGAGGACACTAGCAATAGGGTATAGGCCTAATGTACCACGGCACCAGCTTGCGTACTGGCACCTTAAGTGGCAGGTCCTTAGTCGAGAGCCATACACTTTGCCCACAACATACCAGGGGGCCAGAGTATGAGATGGTCCACAGAGATCTTGATGCATCCCCTGGCCCTGAGAAGATCCTCCCTCTTCAGGTACACTGGCACCACTTAATCAAAGCATGGGCAGAGGGAAGTGCAGCCTCGGGCTCCTGCAAAGGGAAAGAGTTGAGGCTGGTATCCCAGGCAGCACTGAAATCGGGAGAGTCCAATCGATGAGATGGGCAGTAAATTGTGGGCATATTCAGCCCACGTCAACTGCTGGACGAGGGGTTATGGGAGGCAAGACAGCATAGCATCTACTCCAGGTCTTGGTTGGCTTGCTCGCACTGCCCCTTGGCCTGTGGATGGAAGCCTGATGACAGACTTGAAGAGGCACCAATCTGCTGGCAGAACTCCCTCCAGAAGTTGAAGATGAACTGGGGCCCCCTATCAGATACCACATCCACTGGAAGAACATGTATCCGAAAGACGTGGTCTACCACCACCAGTGAAATTTCCTTAGCAAAAGGGAGCTTGGGGAGGAGAATAAAATGGATCGCCTTGGAAACGTGGGAGTGGTCCCCTTGGAGGACTGAGGGCCGGACCAATTTAGGCACAAATAGCAGACATTCCGGGCATCACTCAGGCGCTCCAGCCAAACAAAGTGCTTCCCTGACCCATGCGTTGACGTCCCAAACAGCGAATAACCTTACCCTCTCTTCTGCAGGGTAAAAAAACTCTCATAAAATTATCACTATTAGAAGATCTCGAATACGTCATATCATATCATATCAGATGTATTAAGCGATGTACAAAGAACAGGCCCCTGGCCAGCAGAGTATGAACTCTTTGACTACAGGAGATTATTTGGCTCACTGCTTTTGAAAAGTCTTCTGATTGGGGCCTGCACACATTTGGCATGAGGGTCACAAAAGCTCCCACCGAGATTTGAACTTGGATCGCTAGATTCAGATTGCTAACCATTATACCATCGAACCGATCTGTTTTAAATAGTGGTCCCTTGGGTGTAGAGATCGTAATCTCTCTGTGGAAAGGGGTTTGAAAAGGGTTTTGAAATGGTCCAAGCACAGTCAACAGAGTTGGTTGCCAAAACCCAGGATCAAACCAGGGACCATTAGATCTTCAGTGTAACACTCTCCCAGCTGAGCTATTTCTGTCACATGTTTAGAAATGTATACATCTTAGTACATCATGTACACAAAATAGTTCATGATTTTCATTTGTTTTCCAGCCACGTTAGAACGCAGTCTTTTAAAGAGAGCTTTTATTCTATCCCGCATTTGTGCAGTTTGTGTAGGCAAGTACATTGTAATAATAATAAAACTAATGTTGCATAAGTCAGGACATAATCTAATTGAAAATAATGTAACATCTGTGACATTTAAAATAAAAAACTGTTGCAAATCAAAAGTAAGTGCAGTTGAAAATAATGTTACAGTTACACATTTAATTTATTCACAACTTTTCAGCCTTTTCTCTTTATTTAGTTTCCTTTTTAAGATTACGTTCTTTTTGGCTGGGGTTAACATTAATGTTGACGGCTCTCTATAAATTAATTTATACAGAAATATCAAGTACTGTATATTTAAATACTGTATAGGCCTATATATTTGTATGTATATATTCATAATGTTATATACAAATAACAAATCCCTTATATAAATGTACATCAATAAATAAATACATATAATTAAATGTATATTTTTACTAAAGTTTATGATGTCATTACATTGCTCTGTCATGTCGCCAGCCTGTCGCTGCATTGCTGGTTATGGTTTCGAGTATCAATACATGTGCTCAGACAACTCAATCCAGATATTCTAATCAAATCCGCTCACGTGTTTGAAGAACAGAGTTAGCTACAAAAGGAATTATCACGATTAGAAGATCTTGAATATGTCACATCATCTCAGATGTATTAAGCGACTTACAAAGAACAGGCACCTTGCCAGCAGAGTATGAAGAGATTATTTGGCTCACTGCTTTTGAAAAGTGTTCTGATTTGGTCCTGCGCACCTTTGGCACAAAAGAGATTTGAACTTTGATCACTGGATTCAGAGGCCAGCATCCTAACCGTTACACCATGCAGCTCATCTGTAGTAAATTATAGTCCCATCAGAGTCATAGCCTAGTAGGCTGCGCTCATGTCATGTGGTGCTGATACATTGTTGGTGACCTGAGTTCGAGTCCTAGCTTGTGAGGTCTTTTCCTGATCCCATTCCCACTCTTCTCCCCTGTCATTTCCTGTCTCGTCTCCACTAACTCTGTCATTAAAAGGCCAAAAAAAAAAAAATCTTTTTGGTCCCTTGGGTGTGGAGAGCGTAATTGCCCTGTGGAAAGGGGTTTGAACTGGGCTGAGAGCAGCCATGGTCCAAAAGCAGCCGAGAAAGTTGGTTGCCAAAACCTGGGATCAAACCAGGGACTTTTAGATCTTCAGGCTAATGCTCTCCCAACTGAGTTATTTCAGCATCATGTATTCTTTTTTTCATGGAATAACTTTAGGCCACCCTGCACATGAGAGTTGAGCAGAAGAGAGATTCAGTACAAAAGGCTCCCTGGCCCATACGTGGATCGAACCTGCAACCTTGGCATTATTAGCACCAACTGAGCTAACCGGCCAATTGTTATTACTCTCTGGGCCCAAATTCACACAAAAAAAATCATTGGTTATAATATTTTACACCCCATGGGATGAAGCTCTAAGGGCAAGGATGAACTCATCTGGGATTTGAACCCGGGACCTCTTGCAGTCAAAGCAAAAATCATACCCCTAGATCAGCGAGCCACCAGGCCCAGTCTGCTCTCTTCTGCAATGTCAAAACAAACCTCATAAAATTCTGATGTTTAGCATGCCACTCCCACATACAGCTATTTCCAGTCATGCAAGTACAGCTCCTATCTATATTAATGGGTAAATAGGGAGACATTCAAAAGTCTTTAGCAAGCATACAGTTCAAAAACATGTAAAACTGCCAATAAATCCTAACAAAAATGCAAATCTAAATTTATTTATTTTTTGTCCCATTTCTCATGTAGCACTCATCTGTATCTATAGCTTTCTCGAAACACAAGTTTAATGTGTATTGAAGTTTCCTTGGGAACTCTTACCATGTGACATTCTTCATGGGTACAAACCTACTTAACCACAAAACTCACTTTTGATACCAGATCACTACCTCAAAATCCAGTTCTCAAAAGTCTTGTGAACAAATGTTTAGTATGTGTTATATGGCCTTATTTCAGTGACTTAAAATTTTTGTTTTTTCAAAAAACATGCATAAACATTATTTTCTCAAAAATACAGACATGTACATACATGTTGTTCACATATTATTGTAGCCCAGTTTGTGCTGAATACAGTGTTATCAGACTTTAGCCATTAATATGTTTTTGAGCAACTGAAAAAAGCACAAATGTCAAAGCATGTCAAAACTTCTCCAGGGCCCAAAACACCCTCAGACCCCAGAGGGTTAAAGTCACAGAAGGTCCCACCAATATATTAACTTAGTTCGCTGGATTCAGCATCCAGAGCACTAACTATTACACCATGGACCCAATTTTTATTAAACAGCGGTCCCCTGGGTGTGTAGAACATAATTGCTTTTTGGAAATTGGCAAAAACAAGGCTGATGTTTATAATAATTTCAACAGCCAACCTCTGGTTTTTGGGCACGAGTAGCTAAGGAGGTTCCAAAGAGATTTGAACTCGGATCGCTGGATTCAAAGTCCACAGTGCTTTTTTATTGAAGTATTTACACATGAACTGCTTTTTATACTTGTTAAAGAATCATCATTATTGCCTTTCACAACACAATATCAAGTACACTATCCATTTACAACTCCAATGGAAACAAACATTCATTTCTTTTACATTGAAAATTCATATTCTGTTGCAAATAAATAAATAAATAAATAAACAAATAAGCTCATTGCACAGTCATCTGCATCTATAGCTTTCTCAAAACACAAGTGTAATGTGTACTGAGGTTTCCTTGGGGATGCTTACCTACAACTATGCGGATCCTCTCCGCTGAGATAATAAACCACAGGAACGGAACCGACCTTGCATGGAAAGCGCACTTCTTGACCTTGACAGAGAGCTTGCTCCAAGGACTCCAGGAAAGAACAATTCTCAGCCCAATCAAAGTTTATTTTGTGCTTCAGCAGCTATGGATGCCCCAGCACAATAGAAGCTCAAGGGGACTGGAGCAGGTTAAACACAACCTGAAAGTGTGATTCCCTGAGATGGTAAGACTTACAGGGCCCAAGGACTGGGAGCTCTGTGCGAGACACAACCCATTGACTGCGCGGGCTGTTAGGGGAGTCTGTAGATAAGTGGTGGGGAGTCCCCCATTGGCCACTAGTGCAGAGTCCAAAAAATTTCCCTCTGCTCCAGAGTCCACCAGGACTTAACAAGTGTAGGAAGTGTGGTTTCACTGCACGATGGCGGGGAGGAGTGTGCCCCCCCACACCCGGCTACTGGCAAGTATTGGCTTTTAACGGACGGGTTGAAGCAAAATGTCCCAACTTGTCACAATACAGGCACTGCCCTTTAGTGATGCACCACTGCTTCTACTCAGCAATGAGATGGGTCCTGGCACCCAAGCCAGACATTCAGAATGGCTGCGTCGGCACATTGCCAGCCGGTGATCTACTCTGATGGCCAGGTCCACCAGATCATCAAACTGCAAACAATTGTTTGAATGTTTGTAACATAACAAAATAAATATATTGTGATGTTGAAAAGACTATTTGAGCAGCTGGTTCATTATGGTAAACAGTAGCACGAATGCAGATCGCATAGATTTGATCGTACACCTCTGAGCCCAGCCTAGCTTAATCACACTGGTTTGATCGCATGTGCGAAAGGGTTCAATTTAAAAATTATGTTATTGGATTTGGCTTAGTCGCTCAACAACGAATCACATTTGCCAAATCCCACTATCCAGTAAGTCTAACACACACTTTCTTTGATGGAGAGTGTGTGGTTTCAACATAACACAGTCATCATGCTACCCTTAACTAGGTTAGGATACATCTCCAGTGCGCTTAAATAATTTAAGAGCTTAGACCAAGAATATCTCAACTCTGTAGGTCAATACAATGCAAGTGAATGGGTGCCAACATTTTGACGCTCCAAAAGGCACATAAAGGCAGGATTAATGTAATCCAGAAAACTCCAGTGGTTAAATCCATATCTTCAGAAGTTATATAATAGGTGTGGGTGAGAAACGAATCAATTTAAGTCCATTTTTGCAAGAAATTCTTAGGGGGTGTATGCATGAAGAATGTGAATCACCAAAAACTACAAGAAGAAAGCGAAATTTAAAGTGGAGATTGACTGAGCAGGGAGGATAATTTATAGTAAAAATCGACTAAAATATTGATCTGTTTCTCACCCACACCTATTGCTTCTGAAAACAATGATTTAACCACTGGAGTCATATAGATTAATTTTATGCTGACCTATGTGATTTTTGGAGCTTCAAAATGTTGGCACCCATTCATTTACATTGTATGGACCTACAGAGTTGAGATATTCTTCTAAAAATCTTCATTTGTGTTCTACTGAAGAGAGAAAGTCATACTCATTTGGGATGGCATAAGGGTGAGTAAATGATGAGAGCATTTTTATTTTTGGGCAAGCTATTCAATTTAATGTGTTGTAAGCAATAAAAAAAAAATGTATTCTTCTCCCTGAAAGATATGTGACAGCACTAGACTGTGTAAACAGGCCGCAGACACATTATTTGATCAGCCAATCAGAAGACTTTGATGTGCTTTCTGCCTGTCAGTCATTTTGCACATTAATATAGTGTAGTAGTTTAAGCGGAACATTCAGGTTCAACATCTTATTCAGACTCATAAAAGTTGTCAGCGGAGGGCACTATTTTGCTACTGCTGTGTTTGACAACCGCGAGAAGACCCAGTGCTGCTCTATTTGGTGTTGGTCTCACCGCTATCTTTGGAGGGGGCATTGTCTACTTAATTTGCCCTGGGGCCTTATGTATAAAATTTCTCAGAAATGCTCTTAAGAATAGTCTTAAGCTTTGACTTAAGTGTCAAAAAGGACTTGTGAAAGAGTAGGAGCTTTTTATACAGACACTGAAAGCAAAGCCAGCAAAGTCTAAGACTGATTCTTAAGTGCTGTCTGAGGTGACACTTAAGTGTTGTGAAATATGGACTTTTATTTTAAAACATTATTCCACATCTTGGTGAATGTTGTCATCAAACAATGTACAAATTGAAGGCTGCAAAAAATCTAAATGTTTAAGTGTATGCTATACATTGTGTGGAATTTATTTTTTTTTTAATATAAATTGAATATGCTTTTCACATTATCCCACAATTATAACAGTTACATTTGGCAGACACTTTTATACAAAGCAGCTTACAGTGCCCTTATTACAGGGACAATCCCCCTGGAGCAACCTGGAGTTAAGTGCCTTGCTCAAGGACACAATGGTGGTGGCTGTGGGAATTGAACCAACAACCTTTCACTTACCAGTTCAGTGCTTTAGTCCACTACGCCACCGCAAGAAGCATATGTGGGTAAATGCATTTCTCATACCTGCTTTTGCTAAATAAATCCCCTTCAGAGAGCAGCTCACATTCTTCACACCTCTTGAAAAGGATCTGCAGGCTCGCGGCAGACAGACGCTGTTCCTCACATCATTGCACATTTAATGCATCCGCGAGAAACATACGTTTCGTTCTGTGCATGTAAAGTTTTGGTGGTAAATCCATACACAGTAGTGGTATTAACATTTTGTGGTATGGCCTCTTACGTTTTGATGCCTCTGGCACATGTCGTTGGAAGTTGTGGCACATCCGGTGGCATATCCGGTTGTGAGTGGCATGTGCCACTGGAAGCTGTGGCACATGCCATTGATTTTGTGGCACTGACACTTGCCGATGCATATTGATACCATCGATAATCTGTTTTAGAACACGTTCATCTAAGAGAGACTTGAGAAGTCAGCAGCATATACACAAAACTTTACTGTGCTGTAAAAAGAATTAAGGAAATTAAAGGTAAATGGCTTGTTTGAAGTTGCTACTGTCGGTGTTGTTTCAGCTAATCGGATTAGCTATTAGCTATTGAAAGAAGAATCACTGGATAATAGTGAACCCCTGTGAGTGGTGCATCCAGAGTTTATTTAAAATCATTCTTAACACCGTTTCAAAGCTTGTCATGCTCCCAGCATTTTTTCCAGGTGGAGAAAACAGATTATTCAAAAATACCTCCCATTGAAACTTATCATGTTTGATAGTGTATTGCTAAACATTTTTTATGGTTGTAAATTTAAAGTTACCTCTTTTATAGGAGTATTTTGTGGTAATACCTGATTTATTCTTAAAATGACCTTACACCTGAAGACACTATGGATTTTTTCCTTGACATGTCAGTCAGCATGAGAGCCCTGAGCCTTGCTGGGGACCACTTCATTTTGTGGTAAGTGTAAAATAATGAGGTGCTACAAAGAGGTTTGAAATGTATACTGTATAGTTTCGTCTGACTCTTATTGCAAGTCTATTGCACATTCTAGTGCATGTTCATGTAAAAGCAGGTAAATGTTAATTCACTTTAACTAATTAGCTAATGTGTATCATTTGTAATACCTGTAAGTTCATTAACTTTTAACAATTTACCTCGTAGGACATGAAGAAACTGGAAAAAGTTATTAAAGTGCATCACTGTGACTGGCATACATGCTGTTTCTAGAAAGTGGGCCAAGAGCAGACCTTCATTTTTAAACCACCCTGGGACTTTAAGGTAATTCACTTTTAACAGATTTTTTTTTGTTTGTTTTATTTTATGTTTTTTTTTATCTCGCATTAACAGGTAATTGTATCCAAGTGTTGCAAGGATGTAGTGTGATGCATGTTTAGGTTGGCTGCACTCATGTTTAGATCATTGTCTAGCTCAGAAACCTTAAAGAAATCTGCTACTTTCTTATCAAAGTTCTAATTGGCTTTAGCATAGTAAGGTTTAATTTATTTTAACTGGACAAAAAATAAATGCATGCAAAGAATGCAGCATTGACCAAAATCTATTTACAGTAAACTCTCTCAACTAGTCACTAGTTGAGCTTTAAAGAAGTACTGTACTAATAAAACTTTCATACTGTATCGATCCAGAAACTGAAAGAACAGACAGCATTGTGCCACTAACAACTGGACATGCCACTAAGTTCAGAGGCATGTGCAAATCTGTTGTAAATCTGTTCTTTCAGTTTCTGGATCCATAGGGTATGAAAGTTTTATTAGTACTTCTTTAAAGCTCAACTAGTGACTAGTTGGGAGAATTTACTGTAAATAGATTTTGGTCAATGCATCATTCTTTGCATGTATTTATGTTTTGTCCGGTTAAAATCAATCAAACCTGACTATGCCAAAGTGTTGTGTTTAAAAACTGAATGTGCCAACTTTCAGTAGCAGTGCCACATGCCACAAGATATAGCAGCAGAACGTAAGATGCCATAACGAAAAATGTGTGGCATGTCTGGTAGTGACTGACACATGCCATTGTGTTTTGAGATACGTGGGTGACACTTGTGGAGTCGGCAGCTTAGACAGGCTATTTTGTTAGGAAAAAAAAAGGTAAGTGGCTTGTTTGATATCGCGTGCATGTGTGTGCGTGAGAGTGATGCTCCTAGAGGTACGTTCTAATGGTTTATGGAATTAACGTCTGAAACCAAACATACTTCTGTACTGTATGGCTCTACAAACTGAAAGAACAGACAGCTCCATTATCTGTAAAACTAACAAATGAATGGTTTCAATCTGAAAGAATTAAACTTAATTCACTTTAAAACATTCACAGTCACACTTTTGTAAGTATATGAAGAAGGTTAAGGATGTGAAAGGTTCTAGTTTTAAATATGAATGCAATGAAATTTCAACATACAAATGATGTTTATTTCTTTGAGTTATGTTTGTTTTTTACATAGATTTTATCAATGAAGACATGCTGTGATCTATGAGACCCAAAAAGTGACCTTCCTCACACCACCAGCTGTGCTGTCAACATTCAAGACTTCTTCTAGAAGCAGGTTTTTCCAATGCTGTTCAAAATATCAGGGATGCTGTCATGTGCATTATATGTATTTTTTTTATTTTTTATGAGTTGAACCATTTTTTTTATTTATCTGTATTGTTTAGGGTACCACTGTGAGACATCTGCTGACATGGACATGATGGCATTTTGTTTTCCTCTTGTAGAGAACACTTTATTTGATGTTGTGTTCTTGGTTTAGACACTGCTCGCAGTTAGGGAGAGGTGAAAGATAAAATTTTTGGAAAGGCACTAATGCCTCCCTGCGACAATGTCTACCTTGTATGTTCATTGCATGTTTTTGCAACAGTATACATAAAACTGTGTATTTAAAATGTCATCCTCTCTTAAGAATTTGACAAAGGCACACATATAACATCTATGTGTGTGTGAACAGGTAGAGGCACAGATAACATCTCCGTGTGTGAAGACACATAATCTCGCTATGTGTGATCTGATGAAGATAAATAAACGCATGTGTCCCAAACTTCGTCTCCCACTTTCTTCTCTTCTCCTCAAAATCGACTCCCAGAAAACTGGTACTCTGTTCTTATTGACACACAGTGACATATTATTTTACATACACATTTCTTGTGCCCGTTTCTTTTCATGTCTGCTGGATAGGTTATATACAGTATAGTAATGGAAGTACTGTTGGCTAAATGGAGGAGTCTCAATGTAGGAATGATTACAAGTTAATTTATAATACAAATAAATCAAAGTTAATTAATATGTGGTTAAATATTGGTGGCTTTAAATATCATTTATGCAAACAATTTGGAGGAATGATGGATTAAGATATATATTTCTATTTTGCTATTCTTTTTTACAATGTGAGAGGAATGGAAGTATACATTAAAAAGTATGCATTAATTAATTTGCTTCTGGAATAGACATAATGTGTTAACAAATGGATATTACTATTTTTGTTATCATTATGATGGACAGCCTTTTGGTTTTAGATGGCATCTCTAGACCTATGCTTACATAGAATTGTGAGGTGCCAGTTCATAGATATCCAGGACACTTGTGATTTCAACTGTAGGTGCCTTTCATATGTAATTCCAGAAAAAAGGACAAAAGGGGCCACTGTATAATCTTGTCATATTCCACACTGCTAGTCTACAAATGATCTAAGCCAAACCTGATTTAAATTACTGGTGGCAATTGTCCTTTTGCTCTCTTTAAATTTTACAGTTGTAGCCACCACTCTACATAGACTCAGAAGAATACAATCACACATTGGTGATCACAATGGCATCTCTTAACCACACAAATATAATGAAAAGTTAAATAGTTTAAATAGTTAAGCTGTCAGAGCACATTTTCAAAATAAAACGCCTATGTTGTTTAAGCAAATTAATAAAAGACCAACATGTGTTATGAAATGACAATGGCTTTATTACAAGAAAACAAAATACATTTCATGCATAACGTGTATTACAGCGGAACACAAGACAGACCTAAACTACAGTGTAAAACAATCCTTTTTGCTTATCTGTTAAATTAAGGTGCAGGTAGCCTGCTAAAAGCTAATGTCTGGATGTAACGTGCTTTATACAGTATGTCAGTGTGTGATCACTACCGTTGACTAAACTGCCGCGTATTAAAATACAAAGTGGCATGTGTCAGTCAACCAGACGTGCCACAAATTTCAGTGGCACATGCCTCTAACAACCAGAAATGCCACACAATTCAGTGGAACGTGCCACTACTTCTAATGGCACATGCCGCTCACAAGCGGATATTCCACCGGATGTGCCATAACTTCCAGCAGCATGTGCCAGAGGCACCAGACATAATATGTCATACCATTAGATGTTAATACCCCTTCTCTCCATACAGACGAATACTTAAATAACACAGTGAAGCTGATATCTTCCATAGTTGTTACCTAGTTACAGTGGTAAACAGCTGCCGCTTGTACTCACGTTGATGACATAGTTTACCCAAATAATATGATGTGAACAGAGACCAGTTGGTGGAGGAAACGAAATTGGGTTCAGTCCAAGCAATAAAATAAGCATCCTTAGCCATTCTTAGGTTGTTTTCACACCTGGCTCGTTTGGAGCGTTTGTTTCGGAACCTGCCGTGTTTTAGGAAAATATGAACACAGTAATCGCACTCAGATCCGCACCAAAACAATCGGTCTGAGACCTCCTGAAAGAGGTGTCTCGGACCGATTGCAAACTAACCCTGGAACGGTTCGCTTGTGGTGAGAATGCAAACCGACCCAACGGAACAACAAACCAAACAATATCCCTATAAAAACCATGAACATAACTTAGGGATCTTTGAAGAAGACATCGTGGATATAGCCTTTTGGCAACTATATTAGATATAACGGCACATTTAAAATAGGAGCTGTTTTATAATTCCTAAGGTAATTTTAGTACGTGCGAGAGAGGGAGAGAGAGATCTGTGAGAACAGGCACGTTTCAATGGAGAAATAATGCAAAAGCAACTAATGATGGATAAAAATAACCATGATGGAAACTTTGCAACTCATATCCATCTGAGTGATGGATAATTTGTATTTGGTATTTTGTAACCTCTAACTGGCGACGCTCAAATATTCTCAAAAATGTATAATGGTTGACAAATTTTGGTAAAACTTTATAATAATGGTCTGTCATTAATAGGTAACTATGCAAGAATTAATGCAGGATTAATGAGTAGTACTACATTAACACTTTAGTTACTACTATTAACTAATATGGAAACATGATTAACCAATCAGTAAGTAATAGTGAACTGATGACTGAGGTAGTTCACTGTTAGGTAATCAATAATTACTGAATTGGATTTTCCTCATTGAGAACTATTAACTAACTATGGCTAATTTAAAATAACTACTAATTAATTACAAATCAAAACATTAGCATGTGTCTAAAATGTGAATGATTCTGTTTTTATTGTGAACATGATCATGAAATGTGCCTTCAGAGAAACATGCGCCACACTTGTGTTCTTTGCTGGAATTAATTTATGAACATAACAGCTCTCTAAATTATGGCTACAGTGTCTGGTAGAGTATCATAGTCAGCTTACAGATGTATGTGCCCAACATGTTTATCCCTTGGGATATCTCTTCTGTTCATTACAAATTATTAACTTCGGCAGGTTTTCTTATTGCTGGAGGTCTTTTTAAAATAATTTTGGTAACCCAAAAGTCAAGTTTGACCACATAAACTTGAAGGAATTACTAATTATTTTAAAGTGAGGGTCATGGTAACGCATTATTAATTATTTAATATACTATACACTTGAATATACACAACATTTTTTGTTTTACAAAATTAACCTAGATACTGTAGGTTAATCTTACAAGAAGTGTTTAATTTTATGTGAAGTGCATTTTTTTTTCTTCTGAGTAACAATGGATCCAGTGGGAAAAAAGAATGAGTGTCTGGTCCATCAAGCCTCTAATCCAATCAGGGTTCACCATATTCAGTGTTCAGCACATACTCATGCTGAAACTGAAAGAAGAGCGAGTGCGATTTTGCTCCACCCTCCCATCGATCCGCCTGCACGTGGTAAATTTGAACATACATTCTGTTCTGTTCATACTGAACATAGGCAAAGGAGGAAACAGGCCAAATTAATTTGATAAAAACTGTACGTATGTACAGAGTGGGCTGTCTAGGGCAGAAGTTCACATGTGGAATCGGCCACATGCTGCACGCCGGTTTTCTCTCTGTTTTCTGTTGAAGTCTTGTGGAGATCGACACACTTGTCCTTTAGACACATAATTTTATTATTTTATTTTATGTTAAGAGATAAGACTTTTAAAACATGTAGTAACTGTGAGCACCAGCAATTAAAAAGCATTCTCCTGCTAAAGGTTTGTAGCCAATGCAGTTATGTTCAATTATTTCAATGATTCATAATTCAATGCCAGACATTTTTTTTTATTTTTATTTTTTTTTATTTTTATTTTATGTCTGTGAATGTTTGTTAACTATCTGTTTGATTAAATGAATAACATGTAGGAACAAACACTTGAGTATTCATTACTAACTGACAAGTAACACCTCAGTTACTATTAATGGTTTATAATGTGTTTTCACTTTAGAATAATGGTCCAGATAACCTTTAACTCACAAGGAAGGAAACAGTAAGATCTCATTAATTAATAATGTGTTACCATGACCCTCACTTTACAATAATGGTCCCAATCATTAGTAATTCCTTAGTACTTATGTGGTAACACTTGACTCATTACTTATGTGTTACCAGAATTATTTAAAAAAGACCTTCAGCAATATCAAACATGCAGAAGTTAATAATTTTTTAATGAACAGAAGAGATATCCCAAGGAATACATAGGTTGGGCACAAACATCCCTATATTTCTGTAAAGTAAGCTGACTATGATCATGAGCCCCCCCCCCCCCCCCCAATATTCATTTTATTTGTCTACTGATATGGATTTTTTCCATGGTTAATTATTACATTATTAAATTTGGTCCCCATCAATCCTGAATATGTGGTTACATCCTTGACTATGATAATCTACCAGACATTGTAGCCTTGATTTAGCAAACTGTTACATTCCTAAATTAATTCCCACAAAGAACCCATGCATGATCTTGTTCACAATAAAAACATAATCATTCACATTTTAGACACATGTTAATGTTTTGATTAGTAATTAATTAGTAGTTATTTTAAATTGGCCATAGTTAGTTAATAGTTCTCAGTGAGGCAGATCAAATTCAGTAATTACTGATTACCTAACAGTGAACTACCTCAGTCATCAGTTCACTATTACTTACTGACTGGTTAATCATGTTTCCATATTAGTTAATAGTAGTAACTAAAGTGTTAATGTAGTACTACTCATTAATCCTGCATTAATTCCTGCATAGTTACCTATTAATGACAGACCATTATTATAAATTGTTACCCAAATTTTTTACAGTCATATAATTTTAACCGGTATATCAATGGATGAGCAACTTAAATACTGGACAGTGGTCATTTTCCCCACTCTTTTCTCTCCTCACAACTGCCATATCCTGACACACCCTTAAGTAGCTTCAAGTAAGTGAAGTTTTGGCATTTTAAAATCCTATTACTGATATATTCAGTAAATTAAAAAAAAGAAAATTATCTAAATATATATTTTTTTTAGCTTAGGACCAAAAGTGTTAGGAGTAGATGATGTGTGTATTGTTTTTCAGGCTATAAAAAGTGTCTAATATGTGAATTATTCTATTAATTCTATATAATTCTATATTCTTCCTAAAAGGTTGTGAGTGAAAAAGATATTTTCCATGGGTGAGATTTTTCTGATATTACTACCAACTTTAATGCACTTTTCATGTGTTAAGGTTTACATTATTGTAAGTACACTCGCATAATGCATTAGACAATTCTAACCACTTCCAATTTCAACATTAACACACTTCTGTAATGTTTAACATGTTATTTTTACTTCAAATAAAAAAGATTATGATTTAATTTTGTGGTTTATGTTTAATTTATTGTGCAGTAAATTAAAGTATTCAGTAGGCTTGGAGTTCTTCTGGTTAAATTCTGAGAGAATACTGGCATTTAGTCTATCAGCCACATAAGGGCCATCAGGCCTTAACAGAGAATTACATATAAGGCCTATGTATGGGCCACAGGTGCGGGTTTACGATTACTGAGGCCCCAAGCAACTGACTAATTTAAAAAAAATTGCTTAAAAAAATTAAATAAAATTTATTTTAAATCATTATTTTAAATTCATCCTATCAGACATTGTAGCCAAGTACATTAAAAATGTTTAATGAAATACAAATTTAAAGATAATTAAAGCATGTTTTCCAGTTTTTCCACAGTACAGTGATTAAAAAAGCAATATTTACCAACATATATTTTTACAAAATACTTTTTATGAACAGGGTGTGCAAAACCTACTACTTCACTCACTAACATTTTGGAATTCAGTTGTTATTAATTATTATTATTATAACCAAACAATTATTCATTGTTGTCCAGTTTTTCATTATAATACAGTATGATACAGTATTATTATTATTACTTTGAGGATTTGTTGTATACAATAGTAATATATTTCTGTCTTATTTACTTTCACCTGGAGCTTATATTCTAATGTTGTAGTGTATTGTTCATCATGTTGCAAAAGGCTGTATTTTATGTAAGCATCGTAGGTGACATTTGTAACTGTAACAGCAAACATTCAAGGCACGACGGCCCCTCAGCACACTAGAGCAGAAGGAAAAAAACATTGCTGTTGGTGCAATATAATCTGGAATAATGTTAAAAATTGTAACAGTCACCTCTATGCAACCTGAACTTGTTCAGAACGTTGAAGGAGCAATATGTAACATTGACATCAAGCATTTAAAATGGGTACTGCAGTCCAAATTCAAAATATTAGAGAGAGTTGTCTCCCCCGTCCGCTCCTCCCCAGACTCCAAGCTCACACGGGTTGCCAGGTTGAGGACACGCAACAGGAACGAGCAAACTGACAATGGCAAGTGACGAGCATTACACTGTAAGTTGATCAGCTAATGTACATGTTTGTAATGTTTTTATTGTTTGCAAATTATAAACCAGCTCATGTGGATTTTTTATAGCTAGATGTATTGCTGGCTTCCATGGCTGCAGCGCGCTGTGTTTGCCCGCTAACTTGTTTCAAATCTGGCAACCCGGGGTGTTGAATTACTATTGGGAAATGGGCAGTGGGCGGGATCACACAGGCCAAAACACAAACAGATATTCCGGCCTTAAACGGACATTTCAAAGTAGAATATACTGGCTGTAGCATCGTTTTCAGAGAAGCCAGTATTTCAGCATAATATGTTATCAGAGATTTAGGAAATATGCTATGATAATTTTATGCTTTAGTACAGTAAATATATTACATATTGCACCTTTAAATATTTGTGACACCTGTGCACAAGATGCAGTGCAATCTCCCAATTTCTTCTCCCAATTTGGAATGCCCAATTCCCAATGTGCTCTAAGTCCTTGTGGTGGCGTAGTGACTCACCTCAATCCGGGTGGCGGAGGACAAATCTCAGCTGCCTCCGTGTCTGAGACTGTCATCCTGCGCATCTTATCACATGGCTTGTTGAGTGCATTACTGTGGAGATGTAGTGCGTGTGGAGGCTTCACACCATCCACCGCGGCATCCACACACAACTCACCACACGCCCCACCGAGAGCGAACCACATTATAGTGATCACGGGGAGGTTACCCCGTGTCTCTACCCTCCCTAGCAACTGGGCCAATTTGGTTGCTTAGGAGAACCAGCTGGAGTCACTCAGCACACCCTGGGATTCGAACTAGCGAACTCCAGGTGTGGTAGCCAGCGTCTTTACCACTGAGCTACCCAGGCCCCCTCGACGTGTGTTTTTGAGACATGAAGTTCTTTTTAACTTGACACAGTGTCTAAAAATGTGCCGGTCCTATGAAACACTGAAGAAACAGTGAGACACGGTGCAGCAGTTATGGACATTCGTCCAGCGCATGTTTACATAGGCAAACAATAGAAACAGAGCAGATGCACGCAAAAACGCGTTCGGTGTGAATGGCCCGTAACTCTTCTGTTTGCGAGTATCTGTGAGTGAGAGCCTGTGGGCGAAACAAGTTTGGAAGGCCTGTATATTTTTTCATAAATTACAAACCCGAACCCAAAGTCCTACTTGAAAAACTGACCCGAACCCGCCAGACCTCTAACTTGAACCGCTCTGAGAGTGCTGACAACAGCGTATTCGCACAGGTACCCAGAACATGTCACTCAAGTGGTTATTGCAGAGCTTTCCTACCGGGGCGGTGGCCCCACGCAACTGCGTGGTTTGCGTGGTGGTTAAAATCACTGCAGATGGGCCAGACAAGCTTTACTAATTTGGCTTTCTTTTGGTGGAGTTATGGCACTGTTTTGGTTCAGTTCTGGCAAAAAAAATATCTCAACCAGGTTTAGGCCATCATTCACTTTCTGAGCTGGGACACATTTCAGCTCTTTTTCTGGGCAAAAGCTGTGCCAAAGGAAATGCGCTGACTGGGGTACTATACAGTGTTACCAAATAATGGTAATGTTTTACGAGAATCTGAAGGATTATAAATCAGCCTGATTGTAGTGTGGTTCTTTGACCGCTAGAGCATGCACATGGCCAAAAACTACAGCCACACTCTGCATGCATGCACTTTTTCATAAAACAGCTTCAGCCAACAACTAAACAAAGAACTACATGCAGTCCTTCCGATATCTGATTATATTATGGCCAGTACGAGGAGTCTAAGGAATAGATAACCCGTCAAGGATGAATCCCCGGTGTCGCAGTGATGGTTGGACTGTGGGCATTTTCACGAATGCAGCTCTCTACTGACCACTTCACGTACCACTGACTTACGGATCTGAACACATGTCCGGTCCGGAATCGAGACCAGACCACCTTCTCTGGATACACAAATGGCTGGTGATATAGAGGGAAACTGGAGAGATTTACACAGATTGAGCCGCAGTGACACGCGCTCCAGAGAGAGGAGGAGAGGATGCTCGCGAGACACGGCAGGTGGAATGCGGAGCACCAAACTCTCATTTTTAGCAATATTCCTACTTCTATTACAAAGTGCGCAGGCTTTTGAGGGTAAGGCAACATCTAATCTATGTATTTGTTTCTAAAATAATACCAGACGCGATTTTTCTGTCAGACTGCCGGTTGCATAAATGAGTGGAACGTAAATGTTTTTTGGAGGAAAAAAAAAAAAAAGGCATTGAACAAGCATTCAATTGAGAATATCGCCTCAAATATGACAGTGGTTTGCGGATTTCACCGGTTTGCTGTCTAAAACACATCATATTAAACTTTACTTTTGCATAATTCAAAATATTTAGTAAATGTGGTCAACGTTTAGAATAAGAGTGTTACATAAAGGCGGGATTTACTTTTAGCTTCTTCTTCTTCTTTTTTTTTTTTTTACCTTATTATTATTATTATTAGTAGTAGTATTTAATAGGCTTATTATATAGCCTATATGTGTATTTAGGTTTTTTCTTTTTGCACGTTCTTGGCTTCGCTTCAGTATATACCTTAATATCTTATAAACAAAGAACCCGTATATGCATAAATTATTTTTATTTTTATTTTTTAATGGTGTAGTCAGAAATGGCCTAATAAATATTGTATGAAGTTGAGTGTGTACTTAGCTTAGTTTGGAGACAAAATTATTAACAACATTATATATATATATATATATATATATATATATATATATATATATATATATATATATAATTTCAAAAATGCAAAGCATTTTCATTTAGGAGCAGGATTTAACATGTAAACGAGTGTGTGTGTGTGTGTGTGTGTGTGTGCGCGCGCGCGCGAGAGAGAGAGAGAGAGAGAGAGAGAGAGAGAGAGAGAGAGAGAGGAGTTAGTGATGTAATGTGATGATGAAGCACGTGAGTGCAGTATGCAATGAAGTGTGTGTAGGCGCTCACTGATTGAGACTGCAGCTGTGCGCGAGATTGCAGCACTCTTTTGTCCTTATAACACACACATAACACGTTGAAATCACCTCCATTTCCTCGATATTATGAATGCATATCGGTTTTAATGCAAACATCCTTTAAATGCATAACAACTGTACACAGTCAAGTCCCAAAGCGTCTATTCTGGGCTAATCATGTGTTGAGATCATATTGCATGGCGCGCCTTAATAAATCAAGCAGTGCAAAGCCGCATTAAAACTGTCCACAGCAGCATGGTCTGACTTTAAAGGGGTCATGAATTGCTATTTTTTAAATAATTGTATTATCTTCGCTGAGGTCTACTGATAATGTAATCACAATTTAGTAATATATTATCATTTTCCACCCTGTCTCTGGCCCTCTGTCTGAAACGCTCGGTTTTGGCTTTAGCTCCCCCTTAAAACTTAAACGTAAACGCCCACTGTTATGACTGTCTAACATCATGCAGCCCTTCAAATTTAGCCTTTTTTAAAACTCAAAAAAGAGAATGAACAAGCCCCTCAACATTATAAAACAAAATTGCAGGGTTTACACGTAACTCACAAACAGCACATTGCATCCGAATATATTAAACTGTTCATCTCAAGCACAACTGTTAACACTCAGCACCATAAACTATCAAACAGTCATGAAATTTGAAATATTCATGAATGAAATGGTTTACTTATGTTTTTGAAGTGTTTTTAACTGTCCCCACCTTCAATATCAGTTCCTTTGCAAAGCTTGAATCGTATTTTGTCTGTTCACAAGCAATCCATGCTGACATGAGCCGAAAAAAAAAAATAGTCCAAAGAACGGTGAAATTACGCACAGTGCGCCTTCAGTATGTATGAGGCGCACATCGCCAGAAACACACTGAAATGGTCAAAGACATCCATCGTCAAAGACAATGTTTACATACACCAACAATTAAAAATAGCGCAGATGGCGAAAGAACGTGTCCATGATGCAGGCAGCAGCTGAAAGAAAGAGAATTGCTTCTCCCTTTCAGAGTTGTAACTTGACACCACGCCTTTTTAAAGTGGCGGGAGATATGTATCAAGCGGTCAAAGATGTCTGTCTAGTGCATGAATATTTTCAAAAATAATCAAAAATAGTCCAGATGGGTCCCCTTTGGTGTTATGTTAGGAATAGTTTGCCACAGAAGGCCTGCTCTCTTGACTTCAATTGAGCGCCAGTGGGCGGAGCCAAGGGTTCGATGATGCATATTGTGGGATGTGTAAATACAAATGAGCAATGTCTCATGACGTCACAAATAGACAGATTTCAAAATGAGATGTTTCAGCAAGGTGGCATCTATACATGCTCTTTTTAGACTGGGTAGGTTTTGACTTCTAAAATTTACAGTATGTTTTTATAGTACAGTTACCTCTTATATGTCTAAATAGCAAGAAAAATTTGATTTTCCATTTCATGACCCCTTTAAATGCTGAGGCTGCTGGTGGATTTTTTTCCTGGAGGAGCATCTGCAGAGGTCCTAGTTTTCTACACACTGTGTGTGTGTGTGTGTGTGTGTGTGTGTGTGTGTGTCCGTCCAGTGGAGAAATTAGGTTCCACGTATTAACTGGGTCACTGTGCTCTGAGTGAGCTGATAGATCAGTGTTTGACCTGTTTGAATACTTCTCTTAAGGATTTTTATTTAAGTACATGCATAGCATATAACTTATAGGGGATATAATATATAGGGGAAACTGGGCCTAGTTGTCTTGGGCATAGTAATTTTCATTTGAACCCAAATATCTTTGTTTAGGTGTTTAAGGTAGATCTACAGGAACAGTTTAGGACTGAGCATTCCTGCTCTGTATAATTTATTTCATCAATATTTTTTGGGGTGTCTTGGATACTTGCACTTATATCAAGCTATAATATTTTAATGGAATGAATGTTTGACTAGGTCACTGTAAAATGATAAAATATAAAACAGACTCTAACAAATTCTGATTGGATGAACCACATTTGAAGCCATTTTAAAATCAAAAAAGTCAAGTCAATTACATTTTATTTGTATAGAGCTTTTCACAACACACATAGTTTCAAAACAGCTTCACAGAAAATTATGCTGTAACATAAAATGAAGATGTGATATTTGTAATGTCTAAGTCATCATTGTGCTGTTAGATATTTTTGTGCATTTTTCATACTAAATTGTTTTAGATATTCAAACGAGATATAACAAAACAAAGGCAACCTGAGTAAACACAAAATACAGTTTTATATATATATATATATATATATAATTTTTTTTATTTTTTTTTTTATTTTTTTATTTTTATTGAAGCAAAAAAGTTCATCCATGTGAAAAACTAACTGCCCCATTAAACTTAATAGCTGGTTGTGCCACTTTACACACTAGCATGAACTGCCCATTTAAGGTCCTGCCACAGCATCTCAGTCAGGTTCAGAACTTTGACTTCTGTTTTTGGTTTATACCAGATGTAACGGGACTTCTGTCTTCCAAACAGTTCTACTTTCGACTCATCGGTCCACAGAACTCATCAAGGTGTGTTTTGGCAAAATTCAGATGAGCCTTAATGTTCTTCTGGGTTAGCAGTGTAGTCCATCCTTTGACCAAGATGATGCAGGTAGAGGTCAGTGAGGGGCATCGCAGTCCAGCTGGTAGCTTGTGGCAGTTCATTTCTGGTGATATGTTTTTTTCTTGATAAGTGGTTTGAGAACTGCCATCTTAAAGTTTCTGGGGACATGTCCTAAAGATAGTGAGGAGTTAATAATATTAAGAAGGGGTTGTAAGATTACAGAAAACATCCTGGTTACTTGCATAACCTCCGTTCCCTGATGGAGGGAACGAGACGATGTGTTGATGTAGTGACACTAGGGGTCACTCTTGGGACCCCGAAACACCTCTGGTCTTTGATAAAAGGCCAATGAAAATTGGCGAGTGGTATTTGCATGCCACTCCCCCGGACATACAGGTATAAAAGGAGCTGGTATGCAACCACTCATTCAGGTTTTATGCTGAGGAGCCGAGACAAGGTCCGGCCATTTCAGCAGGTAGTTCAGCGTTGTGGCAGGAGGGACACAAAGTCTCGTTCCCTCCATCAGGGAACGGAGGTTACTCGTAACCAGGAATTCCCTATCTGTCACTCACTTGACATTGTCGATGTAGTGACACAAGGGGTCCCAATACAAAATGCCGCAACTTGCTGAACTGTGTTACGTGAACTGGCGGTGTGTGTCGGGCAGACAACTGTGTGCCTCGTAGCCAGCGCACCAGGCTGACACGTAAGCTCCCCCAACATAGTTATGAGTGTCGAACGGCCCTTTGGGGACAAGTCAACTACCCAAAAGATAGAGACAGGCTAACCCAGTCGTGGCCTCTTTTCCCCTTCTTTTTTTCCACTCCCTAAAAAACTAGGGGGATTATCCGTCTGGGCCGCCAGGCTTGGGTGTCCCTCCCAAGGGTGTCCATCTCAAGATCACGTGAGAGTAGCCTGGACCGAACTCCAGGCATGTTTCGCTGACAGAGAACGCTTGCAGGTCTCCTACCCTCTTAATGGAAGTGAGTGCAGTCAGGAGGGCAGTCTTCAAGGAGAGTGCCTCAAGCTCAGCTGACTGCAAAGGCTCAAAAGGGGCTCTCTGTAAACCCTGAAGAACTACAGAGAGGTCCCATGAGGGAACGAGGCGCGGTCTGGAGGGGTTCAGCCTCCTGGCGCCTGGAGATTCCAGAGGTCTGGTCGTGGGTGCCAGATGGTGCACCGTCCCTGAGAAAGAAGGTCCTTCCTCAGGGGAATTCACCAGGGGGGCTGTCACGAGGAGCGTGAGGTCCGAGAACCACCTCTGGGTGGGCCAGTAGGGTGCTGCCAGGACGACCTGCTCCTCGTCCTCCCTGACCTTACACAGAGTCTGTGCAAGTAGGCTCACTGGGGGCAAAGCATATTTGCATTAGCCAGGAGGCCAGCTGTGTGCCAGCATGTCTATGCTGAGGGATGCCTCGGTCAGGGTGTACCAGAGCGGGCAGTGGGAGTTTTCTTGGGAGGCAAACAGGTCTACCTGTGCCTGTCCGAATCAACTCCAAATCAGCTGGACCACCTGAGGGTGGAGTCTCCACTCTCCCCCGAGGGTAACCTGCCATGACAGCGTGTCCGATGTAGTGTTGAGGTTGCCCGGGATGTGGGTGGCTCGCAGCGACTTGAAGTGCTGCTGACTCCAGAGGAGGAGACGGCAGGCGAGCTGTGACATACAACGAGAGCGCAGACTGCCTTGGCGGTTGACATATGCCATCATTGCCATGTTGTCTATCCGAACTAACACGTGCTTGCCCTGGATCAATAGCCGGAACCTCCGCAGGGCGAGCAGAATTGCCAACAACTCGAGGCAGTTGATGTGCCAATGCGGCTGCGGGCCCGTCCATAAGCCGGCGGCTGCGTGTCCGTTGCAAACAGCGCCCCAGCCCATTTGGAGGCGTCTGTCGTGACCACGATGCACCTGGAGACCTGCTTTAGGGGAACACCTGCCCGTAGAAATGAGAGGTCGGTCCAAGGGCTGAAAAGACGGTGACAGACCGGCATTATGACCACGCGATGTGTCCCGCAGCACCATGCCCATCTCGGGACTCGAGTCTGAAACCAGTGCTGAAGCGGTCTCATATGCATCAACCCGAGCGGGGTGGCCACCGCTGAGGATGCCATATGCCCCAGGAGCCTCTGAAAGAGTTTCAGTGGAACTGCTGTTTTCTGTTTGAACGCCTTCAAACAGGCCAGCACCGACTGTCTGCACTCGTTCGTGAGGTGCGAGTCCAACACCGAGAAAAGAGATGCTCTGACCCGGGAGGAGCTTGCTCTTTTCCCAGTTGACCCGAAGGCCTAATCGGCTGAGGTGCGAGAGCACCAAGTCCCTGTGTGCACACAACATGTCCCGAGAGTGAGCTAGGATTAGCCAATCGTCGAGATTGCCCTTAATGGGGCAAAAACACTTCCTTCCTACCGCAGGAAGGGTCTGTGTCGAGGTAGAATCAAGACGTGAAAGTACGCGTCCTTCAGGTCTACTGCCGCAAACCAATCTTGATGCCGGACACTCGCCAGAATGCATTTTGAACGGGAGTCTGTGTAAAGCCCGGTTCAGTACTCGCAGGTCCAAGATTGGCCGCAACCCACCGCCTTTTTTCGGTACGATGAAGTAGGGGCTGTAAAACCCCTTCTTCATCTCGGCCGGAGGGACAGGTTCTATCGCATCCTTCTGTAGGAGGGTAACGATCTCCGCGCTCAAGGTAGCAGCGTTTTTGTCCTTCACCAAGGTGAAGTGGATACCGCTGAACCTGGGCGGACGCCTGGCGAACTGAATCGCGTAGCCGAGTCAGACGGTCCGGACCAGCCATCGCGATGGATTGGAAAGCGCAAGCCACGCATCCAAGTTACGTGCAAGGGGGACCAAAGGGACAACGTCGTCGGATGTACCGGCAGGTGGGGCCTTGCGGCGGGGCGGACCTCGAGGTGCCACACCATGTCGTGGCCATTCTGAGTCTAGGGACATCGAAGCACTTACCTGGCTCCTTGTGACCACCCCCGGAACAGCCTGGGACGGGGGAGGAAGAGGCCTGTCCTCGCAACCCGTGGAGACTGTCACATCGGGGGCAGATGTGTGCCACAGCTGGGCGCGCAGGGGCATGCAGACCGCCGCTGGAGTGCCAATTCTGCAAGGGAAAAAGGTGGATGATGGTTGTGATGACGACCGTGCACACTGGGTATGTGACCCAGGGAAGGAGGAAACCGCTCTTTTGCTGAACTGTTGGGTACCGCAGCCACTTGGGCATGTGGCAAAATCAAATAAAAAGGCAATAAAAGATTCTCCACCCGGCCCTCCACCGGGGGATGGAGTGGTCTTACTACCAGCTCCAATGCAGTGGGTTTCGTTGACCCTGGGTCGCCCGTCTCCGGGGCGCTTTGACGACCTTCGTGTGTTCTGGGTGGCATCTGCTTCCTGCGGTGGGCTCCACGCCGGGGCTGGGCCGAAGGGGCAGGCTGTGGTGGAGCCGGTGCAGTCACCACAGGGGGACACCCTTGGCGATGAGCAGACGGGGTGCAGGATCTTGAGCCAGGATATGCCGGATAGCCTCTGTCTGCTGCTTCACTGTTGAGAACTGCTGGGCAAAGTCCTCGACGGTGTCGCCGAATAGGCCAGCCTGGGAGATGGGGGCAGCAAGGAACCGTGTCTTGTCGGCCTCACCCATCTCGACCAGGTTGAGCCAAAGGTGGCACTCCTGGACCACTAATGTGGACATCGTCCGCCCGAGAGACCGCGCCGTGACCTTCATCGCTCGGAGAGCGAGGTTGGTCGCCGAGCGCAGTTCCTGCATCAGATCTGGGGCGGAACTACCCTCGTGCAGTTCTTTTTGCGCCTTGGCTTGGTGGACCTGCAGGAGAGCCATGGTGTGCAGGGCAGAGGTGGCTTGTACAGCAGCGCTGTAGGCTTTGGCCTTCAGGGACAATGTGAACCTACGGGGCTTGGATGGGAGCTTTGGGCATCTGCGCTAGGTGGCGGCGCTCAGCCCAGCTGAGCCTTCTGCATCCGACTGGACAAACCCGCTCTCCAATGCTGCGCTCGAGAGCTCATCAGCTTTGCGGGCTCCGAACAAGAGGTCGAACTCGCCGTGAGACGAGCCGGCGGACTCATCCGGAAGCCCGATCGGGGCAGACGAGCATGCTGGGGAATGGGAGGTTACACTATCTAGAGTGCTAAAGTAGACTTTATCTATATTCTCTCTGACTACATCAAGTTCTTCTGAACTTTTTGGCTTACTAATTATTTGAGACAAATCTGGAAGATTATTAGTGAAGCTATCATTAGTGGTCGAAAGAATAGTTCTACCTGATTGATAATGTGGCACAGACTGAGAGATATTAGCTAAGTGCAACATACAAGAAAGTAATGAACTGAGATTTCATTGCTCTTTGGCAGAATTGCTATATTATCAAAATTGACTCCATATAACAGAATTAAGTCTATGATTATGCCAATGAGTTGCTCCTGTCACATTTTGTCTGAACCCAACAGTTGAGAATATCAATAAATGCTAATCCCAGTGTATCAATTTCATTATCTATGTGAATGTTGAAGTCACCAACAATTACAGTTTTTTTAAATTACTTTGGTACGATTTTCACATGCTAGTGGTAATTTTTCAAAACTCTTAGTACAAAACACCAAACTGCTCACACTTGTAACAAAGCTAGTCGTTAATTCAAAACCTCCTAATATTTATTCATCGGTGTTGTACGTGTTTCCTTTAATATAGTCACTGTTTCAGAACACAAGAGTATAGTGATGTGTAATGAGAACATTTGGTTTAATCAAACAAACACAGAGCATATTACTGTGGTGACATCGGTTTTTACAAGTTTACACACAAGGCTTGATATTAACTTTTTTGCTCACCGGCCACTGTGGCTAGTGGAATGCCAAAGTCACTATCCACTCAGCGAAAAGTCATAAAGGTAACTGGAGACTGCAACTGCATGCATTTGTTTAGACATTTTATTTGAACAAGAATAAAATTAGTTCAGCAGGACACAATCCTAATGATTTAAGTCATCTTTAGAATATCTGGAGGCAAACATGACCTGTTAGAACAGGAGTAGGATAGAAGCATAATTTATTTGTCCATTTGTCCATGGAACTCCAGACTTTAACCTTTTCTAAATTGTACTTACCTTCATGAAAGTTTACCATTCTTCTTCCATTTTTTAATAGTGGCATTTGTAATACTAAAGGCCATAACCATAGTTCAGACCCTGAATGGCTCCATAATACTGTAGTTAGGCTAATGTAGATAGTCTTTCTAAAAATTAAACTATAGGCTAGTGTTTGATATGAAAAACGAATGTCCTAAGCATGTTTAGAAACCTTTAACTACAACTTTCACAGTTAATAATTGCATGGAGTAGGCCTACAAAAGGAGAAATTGGGTAGATTAAACTCGGTCACCATTCACTTTTACACAGTACATGAATCTTTTTTTCATTCATGGCAGAAGGAAAGTCCTACGGGTTTGGATCAAAATAAAGGTAAGTGAATGATGACAGAATAATTATTCCTAATAAAAATTAAGTCTTATAGACTCACCCTAATCAATTTAATATGGATCTATACCATATACCAGTTAGTGCTACTGCTGATAAAACATTTTAGTTTGGTTGACGATGTGTATTTTAAAAACCTTGTAATCAATATTGATGCATTTCACACTGTCGTCTCTTTACCTCGTCTGTGCTGTTAATAATGTCAGGGTTGTCTAGCAGTTTAAGAGGTTCGACTTCCTCCATATAGAGCTTTATACAAGAACGTTCTCTTTATTCAAATGGGACATATACATATTGTAGTCTCCGCCAGCATTTGTCAGCACTTGTAAATGTTATAACCAGGGCGCTTCCAACAGGCTTTTCAGGGGGGAATCACTAAGTGTGGAGAATCTGGAAATCCTAAAAGGAACAGGAGAGTGGTGTTGCTTCGGGAAACGAGTATCAGAGGTGGGTAGAGTAGCCAAAAACATTACTCAAGTAAAAGTATATTTATTTAAAAAAAAAAAAAAAAGAAATCAAGTAGAAGTACTCATGTTAATAATTACTTGAGTAAGAAAGTATCCAATTGAAAGAATAATAACTTGTTACTTCGACATATAACATAATAGATATTTACTTCTCAATTCTATTACATAAAACATATTTAACATGTATTACATAATTATATAATAATTCTTATTATTATATTGGAAATTCTGTCATCATTCACCATCATGCTGCTCAAAAATATGACATTCTTCCATATGTAACGGTGGCCAGCTGGTAGGTAGCTGTGCAGTCTGTGTGTAAACCTCACTCCCCTGACCTCAAGTGGCGCACTAGAGGCTGTAGTCTTTAACCTCCTCATAAGCACGCCCGCCTCCCATGCCAGAGACGCTGGTTCGAATCCTGCTTGGAGTGGGTCAAGTAGGGCCGGTTACAGTGGTGCCGTGAACTGGATGGGAGTGAGGTGTAGGGGGGTGAGTGTAATGGTAGGTAGCTGTGCAGTGTGTAAACCTCACTCCCTTGCCCTCAAGAAGCGCACTAGAGGCTGTAGTCTTTAGCCTCCTCATTAGCGTGCCTGCCTCCCATGCCAGAGACGGCTCGGAGTGGGTTGAATAGGACCGGTTACACTTGCACCACAATTAAGGAGATGTTAGACAAAATGTTAGCCTTAATTACCATTTACATTCACTGCATGTTTTTTTCCTCCATATGTTTAAAAGGGAATGGTGACTGAGACTGTCAGTCTCTAACATTCTGTCTAACGTCTTTTGGGTTCCACAAAATACAGAAAATCACACAGGTTTGGAACAATATGAAGGTGGGAAAATGATGACAGAATATTATTAAATTATGGTGAACTATCACTTTAAAGATGCTTGTCAGGTTTGGACGAATCTGTAAATTAAAAGAAAAGTTTGGAAACCTTTCTAGTAATTATTATGGTGAAAAAAAGTGAACAATGTTCCACAGGCCCAATTATATATAATGCTGAATAAAACAAAGCAAGATCACGCTTTATTAATACCTACTGTCGCTTCTTCACAGCTTTTTAAAGTCTTGTATGGATTCTTAGTCCAGGGTAGTTAAAGTATTTCGTCGAAAGAATTTAGATTATTAGTTCTGTACACTAAGGGTAGACTGCACCTTATCTCGTGTTTGGAAAGGTGTTAGGCTTATTTATGTTCAAAGCTTGTTCTTTGTTGTCTGTTAGAAAAACGCACATCGTCTGTCAATCATGGAAATGCTGTCTGCATGCATGTGATATGCAGAGCAAAAGGCATTTACACTTAATGCGAATGGTTACATGGATTTATACAGTAGACACTAATGTATTGCAGCACTGATATAAAAATGTATACATATAAACTGAGGTCATAAGAGCCCATAGTTACAGGATCACCCTGAATATGACCATCACCATGATATAGACAAGCTCACGTTATCACAATCACCAAAATTTACTGCAACATGCTTTCTTAAGTTGGAAATGTAATTTTAATCTTGAAATATATGCTTGTCTTGGTGTAAAATGAAGGCATTGTGTGAAAAAAGAAAGTGTTTGTTTTGAGCGCTTGGCGCAGGAGTGATGAGCTCGACTTGAGTCACAGAGCGTCGCTGTTAAGTTCCGCTGTCGTAAAAGTCCCATTTAAAAAAACTCAATTAATTACACATTTAATAATTAAAACCAGTAAAGTAACGACAGGAACACTGCCCATTGTAACGAAGTAAAAGTAAAAAATTTTCATTAGAAATTTACTTGAGTAAAAAGTACCCACAATTAAACATACTCATAAAAGTAAATTTTTCCCAAAAAGTTACTCAAGTAAATGTAACGGAATAAGGTTCCTGAGCAGCGGGGTTTGAGTTCGATGCAATAATCCATGTAAAAACAGAGCAAAAAACAGATGCACTCAGTAGAATCGTGATAAAATTAGAAAAGCGGAAAAACGGATGCACGTGGTAAAAGGCGGGGATTAAAGATCTTTAATTAAATAGAAGAAAATAATTGAAAAAATAGTTAACATAATGAACTATATTACTTGGCAGACTTTTTAAGCCCGTTTATTAGCCTAGTAGTAATAAATGTAACTATTTATTGAACATTGGTGTCTTTCAGAGGTGAAAATTGACACATCTCGCTTATTTTCGGTGTCTCATTTTTAAGATGCCATATTTACATTTACCAGACATTTTTATTCAAAGCAACTTACAAATGCAAAATACAGCAAAAGCGATTCATCCTAAGAAATCAATAATATGAGTAGTGCTGCAATACATAGTTTAAAATTGTTCTGAGAAGTACACAGTTGAAGTCAGAAGTTTGCATACAAAAGGTTGAAGTCCTTGAAACTATTTTTTTTTTAAACAATCAGATGATGTTATTTAATCAGAAGTTCTGATTCCAGAATTAATAAATCAAAATCAGTTAATTATTTAATTAGGGTGACATTAAACAATTAGGGTGACAACATTGAAGGACTATTCAATTGAAGCTTAATCCACAGCATTTCTGGCATAATGTATAGATTACCACAAAAGTTCTTTTTTGTTATTAACATTTTTTTTCTTTATATTGATTCATAAATTAACACAAAGAAAATACAACATATATATATATAGTGAATCAATCACTTTTAACATTAATCCCCCACTATATCCCCTCCCCTACCAAACTCCCACCCCACCCTGAGCCCCCCACGAACACTCCTGTGGTCAATAGAATATAGACACACAAAAACAAAAAACAAAAACACAAAACTAAAACAACAACAAAAAAAGAAAATACAATAATCAAGTATAATTAAAAAAACCCCCAAAACTCTAAATTACTCCCTCCACCACCCCTCCTCGAGATTCCCCTAAAAATGCTAAGTAATTGCCCCATTTCTTATTGAAAAGATCCATAACTCCCATCCTTCTGCTCGACCCTTCCTCAAAGGCAGCCACCCTCCCCATCTCTGCGCACCACTCTGGGAACGAGGGTGCTCCATCCGACTTCCATCTCCTCAAAATAACCTACCTACTAATAATCACACTGGTCAAAACCCAATTTTTTATGTACATATCCTTCAAATTTATGACCTCCCCATCTCCCAAAATACAGATTCTGGGACAGAACGAGATTTGAGTGTTCAACACATCACATACAAAACTTTGCACCTTCAGCCAAAATTCTTGGATCTTACGACACCCCCAAAAAACATGGGTGGTGTCTCCATCTTCTGAATGGCAGATGGGTTTGTCCTTAAGACCAAGCCTATTCAATTTAGAAGGGGACCAATAAAATCTATGTAAAATCTTAAATTGCATAAGGTGAACCCTTGCATCTCTAGATGCAGACTTGACGTTTTTTAGAATCCTAGCCCACACTCCCTCCTCAATAACAAATTTAAATCTTCCTCCCATAATCTTTTGAGAGAATTTAAAGCTCCGTCCCCCAGACTCTGAACTAGCAGGGAGTAATACACTGATGCCTCATGACCCTTCCCAAAAGCAGCAATCACCACTCACAGAGTATCTGCCACTCTAGGGGGGTGCATACTACTCCCAAAAACAGTGCAGCACAGGTGGCGCAGCTGTAAATACTTACAAAATTGAGATCTGGGAATCCCAAAATGTTGAATCAAATTTTCGAAAGATCTCAATACTCCACTCTCATATAGGTCTTCTGAGTGTATTAACCCCCCTCACAATCCAATATGACCAGCAGAGAGGGGACTTATTAATACATAGTGTAGGGTTCAGCCATATGCTCAAGGCTATGTATAAATAAATATCCGAGTTAAACACTCTGGACACTTTTGTCCATATTGAGTGTAAATGTGAGATAACAGGGTGTGACTTAACTTCTCCAATTAGTTTGATAGAAGGGCTTTGCAGTGGTGAGATGGAGCAAGAACTTCCTTTTCAATACAAAACCAGGGAGGGGCTCTCTAAGGTGGAAGAGACCAATGAGCCAAATGTCTGAGACCGAATGCATAAAAATAAAACAAAATTTTGGGTAGGCCTAGCCCACCTTTGCCAATCGGTCTATGTAACTTGTTGAAATGTAACCTGGGACGCTTTCCATTCCAAATGAAGGACTTCGCTATGCTATCAAATTGCTTGAAGTAAGAGAGGGGGACATCTATGGGGAGAGATTGTAGTAGGTAGTTGAATTTTGGAATACAATTCATTTTAATAACATTAACCTTCCCAATCATAGATAAATGTAATGAAGCCCACCTGCCCACATCACTCGAAAACCTTTTTATTAAAGGGTCAAAAAATTTTAATTTTTTTTTTTTAATTAATTGTTAACTTTTTAATTAATTGTTAACTCTGACTAAATCACATAAATTTGCTGGGAATAAAATGCCCAAATACATAATGCCCTGTTTGGGTCATTGAAAGGGGCCGGGTTGAAAAAACGTTACTGGGCAGTACGCAGTCAGAGCTAAAGCTTCAGATTTAGACCAATTAACTCTGTATCCCGAAAATTTTGAAAAGGAATTGATAATTCTGTGGAGGCTAGGCATAGATGTAGTGGGGTCAGAGATGAATAGTAAAATATCATCTGCGTAAAGTAAAATCTTATGTGCCACACCTCCTGCCGTCACCCCTGGAAAATCATCCTCCTTTCTTATCGCGGCTGCTAATGGTTCCAGGGTAAGACAGAAAGAGGGCAACCCTGCCGAGTGCCCCTATCCAGAGTAAAATAATCTGAAATTAATCAATTTATTTGTACCGCTGCTACAGGGTGTCTATAAAGTAACTTAATCCATCCAATAAAAGTATTTCCAAACCCATATATTTCCAAAATCTTAAAAAGAGAATCCCATTCTACCATATCAAACGCCTTTTTGGCGTCAAGTGAGATGGCAGCGACAGAAGTCTGATCATTCGCCACTGACCACATGATATTAATGAAACGCCTAATGTTGTCAGAAGAGCTGCGGCCCCAAAAAAACCCCACCTGATCTATATGTATAAGAGATGCCATAACTTTACTTAATCGATTAGCTAGAATTTTTGCCAACATCTAGCTGAATCAGGGAAATTGGACGGTAACTTTTACACTCGCTTGGATCTTTGTCCTTTTTAAGAATCAGACTGATCCGGGCTTGTGTCATGGTTGGCGGAAGCTTTCCATTCTTTAATGATTCCCTATAAACTTCTAACAAAAGTGGAGCCAATTCTGTAGTATAAGATCTAAAAAATTCAGTGGCAAAGTCATCTGGCCCTTAATTACCTCGCCAAGCTCCTCCAAGATTATCTCAGAATCAAGAGAATTTTTTTGCTCAGTCGTCAGTCTCCTCCCAATATTATACCATAAGGGATGCCAGTGGCTTGCAACATCCCTTCAAGATCTATAAAAAAGCCCTGATCATCAGTGTTAGGTGCGTAAATATTAGCCAAAATCAACCTTTGCCCCTGAATTTCTCCTAAAACAATAATGACTCTTCCTAATTTATCTTTACTCTGTTTGAGACATTTGAATTGTAGATGTTTATTTATCAGTATAATGACTCCCCTATTCTTACTTGAGCCAGCACTAAAGAAAACATGTCCACCCCATTTCTTCCCAAATTTTTCAGCTTCCTGCGGGGAAAGATGTGTTTCTTGAAGAAACACTATATCATATTTCTTACGTTTAAGAAAAGAAATAACCTTCCTTCTTTTTATGGGGTGCCCCAACCCATTCACATTCCATGTGGAGAGAGAGTATTACAGTGAGATCTCCCAAGTCAGCAACAAGACACATTCTGTCTCCTAGAGATGAACGTAGTTTGGTGCGAAAAGTGCTAATCAATCCCAGAACAACAGCAAAGGACCTTGTGAAGATGCTGGAGGAAACAGGTAGACAAGTATTTATATCCACATTAAAACGAGTCCTATATCGACATAACCTGAAAGGCTGCTCAGCAAGGAAGAAGCCACTGCTCAAAAACCACCATAAAAAAAGCCAGACTACAGTTCACAAGTGCACATGGGGACAAAGATCTTACTTTTTGGAGAAATGTCCTCTGGTCTGATGAAATAAAAATCAAAGTGTTTGGCCATAATGACCATCGTTATGTTTGGAGGAAAAAGGGTGAGGCTTGCAAGCCGAAGAACACCTTCCCAAAGCATGGGGGTGGCAGCATCATGTTGTGGTGGTGCTTTGCTGCAGGAGGGACTGGTGCACTTTACAAAATAGATGGCATCATGAGAAAGGAAAATGATGTGGATATATTGAAGCAACATCTCAAGACATCAGCCATGAAGTTAAAGCTCCGTCACAAATGGGTCTTCCAAATGGACAATGACCCCAAGCATACCTCCAAAGTTGTAGCAAAATGGCTAAAGGACAACAAAGTTAAGGTATTGGAGTGGCAATCACAAAGCCCTGACCTCAATCCGATAGAAAATTTGTGGACAGAACTGAAAAAGCGTGTGCGAGCAAGGAGGCCTTCAAACCTGACTACACCAGTTCGGTCTGGAGGAACGGGCCAAAATTCCAGCAACTTATTGTGAGAAGCTCGTGGAAGGCTACCCAAAACTTTTTGACCCAAGTATAAACAATTTAAAGGCAATGCTACCAAATACTTACAAAGTGTATGTAAACTTCTGACCCACTGGGAATGTGATGAAAGAAATAAAAGCTGAAATAAATCCTTCTCTCTACTATTATTCTGACATTTCACATTCTTAAAATAAAGTAGTAATCCTAACTGACCTAAGACAAGGAATGTTTTCTATGATTAAATGTCAGGAATTGTGAAAAACTGAGTTTAAATGTATTTGGCTAAGGTGTATGTAAACTTCTGACATCAACTGTAAGTAGAGAGGAAGGTGAACAGTGGTGAAAGAATGGATTGAGATTTTTTTTTTATTTAAAGAAGATTAAAAAGACAGTGAATTCAGTCCATTCAGTGTGACAAGATCAAGTTGTAAACATTTCTTTGTTTTCATAAAAATCAAGCCATTTAGGTGATGCGTCATTCTTAGATCAGGTCTAGTGGAACTCATATTTTAGGGCAGAATACTGTTATTTCTTACAATTCTCTTCTCTTAATGTGTGTGAAGGTTAATTAAGTGGAGTGAGTGTCTGTAATCACTTTTGTTCTATATTGTGTTGATGTTGACTTACTAAAAATAGCTAATTGTAAACACAACCCATGACTTTTGGTCACATGCCAATATGTGGAAGGATATTGGATTAACAAACTAATGAATGCTGATACAGTATAAACTTATGTTCACAGCTCAAAATGCTGATATTTTGTGCAGTGCTTTGTGTCCACTACAGCCATTGTTTTCTGTCCCTCTTTAGTTACTATTGCAGTAATTATAAAGTAAAAATGGTAGTTTTATCATGGAGCTTAATTAGCATCAGTATCTTGTGCTTCATACAGTATAACTATGCACATATCTACCTCTGCTGAACACACAGTGTTAGTGTACAGGGCTCCAGACTGTGACTAAAATGGTCGCAAATGTGACCAAAAATAACTGATTGCGACAAAAATTTTAAATATAGTCGCCACTGTCGACAGTCGGGTTGTGTGCGTTCATATGCGGTTTCATCAGATATCATCTTGTGAGTTATTTAATATATTTTTAGAATGCGCTGCTTTTCACCAGTTTCTGACAAGCTTGCTGCACCGCATGCAACAACAAACCCAACGTGAGAGAGTCGTGAACAAATTACTCTTTTGAAACGGATCTTTATCATGAATCACCTGAAAAGAACTGAGGGTTTGAACTCAGGAGCTCAGGTTAGCAGTTTGAATCAGATTCACTTTCTCAGCAAATTAGCCGTCAGTGAGCTCACAACTGGGAGCACATACATTTCAAAATAAGAGTCCCATGTGTATTTCGGGCTTCTTTATAATTAAAAGTCCTGTATTGTGTACCACTTTTTTTCTTTTGGTAATTACTTACTGGAACTGGAGTAGCACTTTAAACTGCATCTGGGATTTAATTCAATTTGCACTCTTGTAGTCTCTGTGTCTGGGGCCATCCGGTAACAGTAAAGAAAGACTAAGGCAATATTTTAAAACAATTAAAATTTTATATATATATATATGAGATCAAGCTTTTGACAATTGAGGGACTTGTACACAACTATTACACAAGGTGCAAACATTCATTGATGCTCAAGAAGACAATAACAAGGGTGTGAACATGTGGAATGCAAACTTATCTTCTCAACTATATATACTGTGTGTGTGTGTGTGTGTGTGTGGGGGGGGGGGGGGGGGGGTAAATAAAGATACCTTTTGAGTTTGATTCGCCGTCTCCCGCTTCCTCCTTGAGAGAGTGAAAGAACCTTGTCACAACTGTTTATTAAACCTTCGAGGAATGGGTTATCAGCTGACTTCCTTTTCTTCTGCTTTCTATCTTGTTTCTGAACAACAATCTAAATCGAGAAAATCTCTGATTTGGATACTAAAAACAGCCATTTGGCTCCTTAATATTTCAGTTTAGGAGCTAATGGCTCCTAAGTCATTTTTGTCTTGACCCCTTGTGTAGAACTAATTCTGAACTGCAACACTTGAGGGTGGGAGGGAAGGGAGGGGGATTTCTTTAATCAGAAACAAGCTATAGTGAAAGACACTTAATCAGCACACGCTCGGTAGAGTTCCCTCTCTGCCTGAGAAAAAGAAGCAAAAGTTGCAGAATTTTTATGCTTTTGAATTCAAACTAATATCTATTTACTCTTTTGGTTGTTGGTTACACACATTATTACACACGTAATGGGAGTAATTGTAACATTGACTGCATGATGTTATGATCAAGTCTTTCTCATTAGTCCAGTAATGGAATATTGCAGGTTCAATACAAGTTAAGGTCAATCAACAGCATTGGTGGCATAATTTGATTTCTACAAAAATTTTTTAGACTAATCCCCCAATTATATAAAAAAAAGAAGAAAAAAACATCTCGGTTACGTGAAATGTAACCCTGATTCCCTGAGTGGGAACGAGATGCTGTGTAATCGCATTGGGACACCCCCTGAGTGTCACGTGGTCTGAAGCCCTTGTACAATCAGGGCAATTTATTGGCTGGTGGTGCTTAAGTGATACCCCTATGGAGCTACGTCACAGGCTCCATAAAAGCGCTCACTTTTATGCCATCGAGTCAGATTTTCTGCAGGAAGGCACGAGCCTATGCAGCTGCTAGAGAGTATGGCCAGCTTATGCAGCGTCTTGTTCCCACTCAGGGAACTAGGGTTACGTTTCACATAATCGAGACGTTCCCTATCATAGGAACTCGAGCTGCGTAATCGCACTGGGAATGATATACATTCACGCCATGCAAACAGTAGCTGCCAGCTGTCTACGCCCATGTGGCAAGCATGTAGTTGCGCACAAGTGAGCTAAAGTGTCTGAATAAAACAGAGAAAATTATGAGTTTACTCCTATTCCAACAGAGAGAACCCGAGAAGCAGAAGTCAAACCCTCATCCAGATTATAAAATCTAACAAATGTATGCGGAGAGGACCACCCTGCCGTCGTACAAATGTCCTCCAAGGACGCACCTCTAGCCAAAGCCCATGAGGATGCCATGCTCCTCGTTGAATGGGCTCGAATACCTGAAGGCGAAGGTAAACTGCGTGCTTCGTAAGCACTTGAAACTGCATCAGTAAGCCAATGAGACAGTCTTTGCTTTGACACCGAAACACCCCTGTTGCAGCCACCAAAGCACACAAACAACTGCTCTGACTTATGCCACTAGCTAGTACGGTCAACATAAACTCACAGTGCCCGAACTGGGCAAAGCATATCATGCTCCTCCGACTCAAATGGGGGAGGATAGAAAGCCTAAAAATTAATAGTCTGCGAGTGAAATAATGTAGAAATGACCTTGGGCAAATAGCCCAGACGAGGTCTTAACACCACTCTTAATCACCCTGGTGCAAAATCCAAACATAAGGGCATGCAAATAACCTACCCTTTTAAATGATGCCAATGCTACTAGCAGGGCCATTTTAAGAGTCAGAAACTTACCAGTGACTGTTGCCAAGGACTCAAATGGAGCACCCGAGAGCGCCTCTAAAACAGCAGATAAATCCCATAAGGGAATGCGAATGGGACAAAAAGGTCTAAGCCTGTGTACCCCACACATAAAATTAGAGACAAGATATGCAAGATATGCCGAAGGGGGCCACGATATGCAAAAAAGGAGAGTGACAACCCCTCCCTCCTCCCCCGCTCAACAACTTTTGAGCCGGTTTCTTTATAAAATCCAGGGCCGATTTCTCTTCCCAGTCCGCCTCTGGCAATACCCATGACTTCCACATGTCTGGCTGGGGGTGCCAAATGCTGCCCCGAGCCTGAGACAACATGTCTGTTCTGACTGGAATCTCCCATGGCATTTCATCCGGGAGAGAGACCAGAGACGAAGACCATACTTGAGATGGACAAAATGGCACCACTAACAGAAGATGAACCCGATCCTCCCGAACTCTCTGCAGAACTGCAAGCAGCAGACAGATCGGTGGGAACGTGTAAAGATGCATTGTCGGCCACTGAGGCGCATACAACGACGAACTCATTCCGATACTGAGTGAAGTGCAAAACAGGAGAAAAACTGATATGTTCATACGGTCCAATTTTGTTCACTGAATGGGGGCTCATCCTTCATTACACAGCAAGCCCATCAGTCTCGTGTGTAGCCCTATTTATATTGTACATTGAGTTATATTACTTGTGCCTCAAGACCTTTGGTCATGGAGGCAGAGGCCAAAATCAAGCTGGAAATATTCAATGCTCATTCGCCAGTGTAAATTACAAGGGAAACTGAGCTAAATTGGTATACTGAAAAACGGGTTAGACACTAAACCGATCCCAGCATATAATGGGGGAACAACGTGTAGTACCCAGATAGCGCGAAACACCCTCGCGAACAAAAGCATCACCTTGACCAACTTGAGAGCCCAGGGGGAAAAAACGCGGGAAATTCCAAATGGAGCCGATATTAGCTCGAAGTCATTCCTTAATGCGATGCGCTTAGTTGGACTGCAAAACCATCGTGTGTAGATCCAGCAGCTGACTGACAAGAGTGACATCCTTTCCGCCACCGAAAAATCAAGCAGAGATAGCAGTGCACGTCTCTTGTCTCGCCAGAACACATGCATGGTCCACGAATGGGCAAAAGATAGAAGAAACAAGTTAAAATTTCTAACATCTCCTGATATAATCCTGAAAGAATAATGGCACTGACATAATGAAGCATTCCGTGCACTGGTTCACCATCACTCCGTTGGGGAATATTCTCTTATTCCAGCCCCCTCGCTCTGCGGCCGGCTCATTCATGATCCCCTCCGCCATGAGCAGTTTGCGTCGAACGGGGAGGGGAGAAAGAGAAAGGCAGAGGCTGCTCCTCCATTGCCTTATTCATGTGCATTCTAACAGAACATCACAGAAAAAGACAATAGGGACAAAGGGGCCAATTTGTTCCTTACCTTCGAATGACGAAATCTCTCATACAGTGTTCTTTAATGGCAACGGCTCAAGACGCGCATGGTAACTCTTTCACACACACACTCTTCCCGCACACGGAGCTCAAAATCTAGAGGCCGTGGAACTGGAACAAGTGGGGATAACACCTCGTGATGAGAAATTGCGAGCCTCGAAATGCGCAGCTGTCCCCGTCAGACCCTTGTAATGTTTGGAAAAAAACACATTAAAATTGCTATGAAATCTATGCTGTATAAAAGTCATCCTTATGTGTTTGCCACTCAAAAGGGAGGATTAATAGTCCTCGCTTTGACGTGAGTCATTGGAACAAACACGGGCTTAGACAAAATCGTGCACTGAAGAACAGTGACGTAGCTTAAGCGCCACCAGCCAATAAATTGGCGTGATTGTACAAGGGCTTCAGACCACGTGACACTCAGAGCATGTCCCAATGCTATTATGCAGCTCGAGTTCCTACGAAAGGGAAATCAAGGTTACATTGAGGCATTTACAATGGAAGTGAATGAGGCCAGTCATTAAATACACACCGTTTCAAAGTATATCACAAGACGTAAACATTATACCTGATACTAACCTTATCTGTGTAAAGTTCCATTGTAAGTTCCTCACTGTAAGCACGATTTTTAATTTTCAAGGGGTGAGTCGAAATTCAGTGAAACATTATGCTACAAATGCTGTTTATTGAGCTTAACTTGTATTGAGCACGGAATATTCCTTTAATGGTACAGTTCTTGGCATAAATACTTATTATACCAAAAGATGGCAGGTAGGGTTTTTAACAGTCTGTGAGTTATGAAGGAAATTGTAACAACTGCTTCTCACCTGATTGGCTGTGTGGATGGTATCTAGCCCCTTTTTAATGACTGGTTAACTGTCCAACTGTGTGATTATTTCAAAACTAAATAAAGCCATGCCAAAACCTCACTGATGCACGCACTGAATCGTTTGGAGTGGTTTCACTCAGTTAAAATGGTAAAGGGATACTTTAGAGCGCAAAGAGCCAAAAGAGCAAGCAGGACTTAGTTTTAGAAGTTAGTTTTAGGTATGATATTAGCCTACAGTGTGCAGGGGACTGTCTAAAAAGTGCTCTAAAATGTTTGTGGTGTCCAAGAGTTCATTTTATGAGACCGGGTTGGTTCAGTAAATTGAACTGGATTGTTGTACACTGCAGAATAGTCATAGACTAATGTTCAATGATACGGAAATACAACAAAAATATTTTGACTTTTGAAGCCACTTTTTGTATTGTTTAATTAATACTTTACTCGTCTGCCAAAATAATGTAATTTATTTGAATTATTTGAATTTATATTTATGTCATATTACATATATTTATCATTTTAAAATATAATATTAATATAAATAGTGTTTTTAATCCCAGTGTATGAGTAGCCAGTAAAACTGATCCTGATTATACCATTTGAGTTCATGAGAGTTCTGCTTCTATAAATGTATCCCTGTGAAAACAACCTGCAGTTCTATATTGATGTTCTGCATCAATCCCCAATAGATGCCTTGTCCTCCTCCACTATCATATCACTCCAAGGACTGTCATGAACAGCACACTGTTTCTCGGGCTACTTCAGGATAAATCAGGTTACACTGCACAGGTAACACTGTTACCTGCCCTGTGGTTTAGGGACGTTTATTATTCCCAAGATATTCACCCAATCCCAAATTACTGCCGTACTGTGCCCCTCTTAATATTGTAACCTTGTACTTTTACTTAATAGAGATAAATCAACAGATTCAGCAGTGCAAACCAGCAAGAGAACTGATAAAACTATATTATTAAACAACAGTAAGTCCCAGTCCTCTAATCTGATTAGATTTATGAGGGTATTAGGGTTGTAATATGCGGATGAATAGGGCACAGGTGAGTTTAGAAAAAGATCTAAACATGAGGGTTCAATATAGTGTCTTGTCTTTTGGATAGGGTTGCCAACCATCCTGTGTAATATACGTAAACATCCCGTATTTGAGGAAACAAAAATTGCGTTCCATATGAAATCCATATGGGACGCCGTTTGTCCCGTATTTTAGCATCTCACTCCCAAACTGCTAAACATATTTCATAAAGCAAGAAATATTAACCTGAAACACACACCTTTGTGTGAGTTGTGTGAGGTATTGGCTGTTTGCTGCTTTACACCAGTGGTGGAAAGAGTACTGATTTTTTTACTTAAGTAAAATAACTGCTACTGAAGAAATAATTCACTTGAGTACAAGTAGAAGTACTGAGAAATATTATGACTCAAGTAAGAGTAAATTTCATAAATTACATTATAAGTTAATTTATGAAAGTTATATTATATATAGTATATACACTTCCATTTTTTAGAACACTAAGACATTTTTGTTCTTGGAAGTAATTTATGCTTCCTTTCACCAAGAATGCATTAAATTGATAAAAAATACTGCGAAAATCAGTAATTGCAAATTATTATTACAGTTTGAAATAATTGTTTTATGTGGTATTTATTAAATTTTTTCTTTACCCGTGATGGCAAACATACTGTATACTGTGTCACCTATTCCTTACGAAAGCAAAGGCGCCCTCTGGCGTCAGTTTGCAATGCATTCGGCAAGTGCGTTCTTTTAACCGAGAAAACTTTGACATCAATATCTTTAATGCATCCTTTATTAAAGTTCAGATAATAAGGAAGTGGGTTGTGTAAATAAGCACAAACCCCGAAATTGGCATTTCTCTCAGATATGAAACGATGATTTATAGTGAAAAAGAACTTAAATAATGATCTTTTTCGCAGCAAAAGCTATCATTTAGCTTTAGAAGACATAAATTTAACAAACAGAGTCATATGGATGACGTTTATGCTGACTGGCTGTTCTTTTTGGAGCTTCAAAGGTTGGATCACCATCCACTTGCATTTTAAGGACCTACTGAGCTAAGATATATTTTTTATTTTTCTTCAAATGTGTTCTGATGAAGAAAGAAAGTCATATGCACCTGGGATGGCATGAGGGTGAGTAAATGATGAGAGAATTTTCTTTTTTTTTTTTGGTGAACTAACCCTTTAAAGGAAATGTTCACCCAAAAATTTACTCACCCTCATGTCATTCCATGCTATTCTTTTTAAAGGGATACTACAAAGGATTTCTTGTTTAAAAGGGCCATTTCATAAGGCATCAAATTTTCCTGGATATTTGACATATAGGAGGTCACTGTGCTTGTCACATTTAATGTGTTTTTGTTCATGTTTTGTGTTTCATGTCATGTGATTTTCTGTTTTATAGTCATGTGTTTCCTGGTCATGTGATATCCTGTTTCCCTCCATGTTCATGTGTCTTGTTTTCATTGGTTCATTGTTTGAGTTACTCATTTTGAGTTTATAAGTCTTGTTATCTTGTTTATAGTTCTGTCTGTTCATTGGTTGTCTTGTTACCCTTGTCCATGTATTTAAACCCTCATGTTTACCATGGTCCTTTGTCAGGTATTGTTAATGTATCGTTGTTTGGTTTGTCAAGTCAAGTTAAGCCATGTCAAGTCAAGTTAAGTCCAGTCTAGTTCATGTTTATGTTTATGTCTCAGTCTGCTCCATGCCATGTCACAGGCAAGCCTCAGTCTGCTCCATGCCGTGTCACAGCCACGCCTGAGCCTGCTACATGCCACGTCACAGCCATGCCTGAGTCTGCTCTACGCCATGTCATGGCCACATCTGAACTGTTAGACCTGGAGATGGTTCCCGCCCTTGTACCCACCCTGTGAATGCTTCTTCATGATCATGCAAGGGGAACTTTTGACCCTCTGACCCTGCCTAGACCCTTCGAGCCCTGGACTCCGCCTTGGCCTGTCGATCCCTCGACAACACCTTGGCTCTAAGTTCCCTCGGCTCCACTGCGGTCCTTCAGCCTGTTGGCTTTACCATGGTCCCTCGTCCCTCCAACTCCACCTTGGTCAGTCAGTCACCTGGCTCCGCCTTGGCTCTCCGATCCTCTGGCTACGCCTCGTCCCTCTGATCCGTCAGCTCCACCGGGGACCTCCTTCCCTACGGCTCCACCTTGGTCCTCAGTCCCACCCACTCCACCTCAGTCTTCCGATCCCCCAGCTCTGCCTTGCTCCTCCGAGCCTCCGGCGCCTCCTTGGTCCTCCCTGCCTCTGGCTCCACCCTGGCTCTTCGAGTCTTCCGCTGCTCTCTGGGTATCCAGTTCTCTATGGATCCGCCCCTGGAGCCTCTCACGGCTCCACCCCCCATGGGCTCCGCCCTGATCCTATGCTCCACGTCCTGCCAAGCCACGCCTCAAGACCCCCCAGCTCCCTATTGAACTTTGAAAATTATGCCATGTTTTATGTGTCTTGTTCATGTGTTGGGGCATCGGGAGCCGCCCCTTAGTGGGGGGGTTATGTAAAGTTTAATGTGTGTGTTCATGTATTTCATGTCTTTTATTTTAAAAGTTTAGTTCCTGTATAATGTCATGTGTTTCTGGTCATGTGATGTCCTGTATTCCCTCCATGTTCATGTGTCTTGTTTTCATTGGTTCATTGTTTGATTATCTTGTTTAGAGTTCTTAGTGTTTATTGGTTATATTTGTCATGTATTCTCCCATGTCCAAGTATTTAAGCCCTCATGTTTTCCATTGTCGGTTGTCAGGTATTGTGTGTTTGGTAACATTGTCATGTTAGTTCAAGTCATTGTTTATGTCAAGTCTATTTTAAGTCAAGTTTATAGTCAAGTTCATGTTTATGTTTCACGTTTATAGTTAGTTTTTTGGGGGGATTTCACGTTTGTTAATAAAATTACACTTGGGTTCTTCACTTCATCGTCTCTGTCTTTGCCAGCTCTAGCAGCATTGTTACACTGATGTTTCTGGTACTCAGTGCTCTGTAGTGCTGGCCAGAAGGCAACAGTTCAAAAAGGTAGTGGGCTGGGTGAGTGGGGTCCAGAGTGATTTTTCCAGCCCTTTTACTCACTCTGGAAGTGTACAGTTCTTGAAGGGAGGGCAGGGTGCAAACAGTAATCCGTTCAGCGGTCCGAACTGTCCTTTGTAGTCTCCTGATATCCGATTTCATAGCTGAACCAGACCAGACAGTTATTGAAGTACAGAATACAGACTCAATGGCTATGATTACATGCACTAATTTTCGTCAATCCGAATAAATTCAATCCAAATGTACTGTTTATATGTCTCCTAAACTTTGCAATCCGAAACAAATATTTGTTTACATGTGCATGACATGTATTACAAACCAAACTTCTGTGCATGCGAAGAGTGTCAGTCTGAAGAAGCAGAGAAAGGCTGAGAATATCTTTGTTGAGATATCTAAAAAAATATGCCCAAAAAACGTTCTTCTTATGTTACCCACTCTACTCTGCAAACGAAGAATTAGAAGCAGCATGTAATACCCTTTGTGACTTAACCATGTATTAGCCTCATGCCCATTCCTCTTCCAGTATAACCATAGACATCTCTGGATGCGAGTACGAAGTAAAGACAGGTGGGTGAGAGTTGTCCTTAAAGGAGTTTTCAGATGTGGAATGGAAACAAAATAATAGGGACTTTAAGCAACAGCTGCAGATGGGACGCTACACCAAAAAAATCACTAAGCAATAATGATAGCGGAACTGAGCATATAATCAACCAAGAAAAAAAGTTAGGCTATTTGAAACAGCAAGAGAAAGGATGCTTGCAGTGTTAAATAACTGTCAGTGTGACAAGACAGGAGAGGAATGAGGATCTAAATGCAGCCTTTAATAAAACAAAAGTAAACCAGGTAACTCAGAACATAATGAAACAAAACACAGGGAACAAAGCACAGCATAATACAGATGAAGACTGACAAAAAACCAGGGGAAAAAAGGGGCTTAAATACACAAGGGAAAACAAAGGAACAAGAAACACCTGGGTAAACAATCAGAGGAAAACCAATCATGAAAAGAAACTACAAATGACTACAAAACTAACAGGAAACAGGAAAAGGGAACTAAACCAGAATTTCAACATAAAAGTCAAAACAAACAACATGGAATATGTGACAGTCAGAAGAAGAGTTTTACTCTTGTACGATATAAATAGCCTACGTCTAAAACCTAGATATTATTATTAATGGGCTACTGATATTTTTTAGTTTTTTTATTCAAAGCCTATAACCGCGTGTGTAATTTAACATAAGTTTTGAGGAGGATGTTTAGGCTATTTACTGTGTTTACTTTGCATCATCTCTTGCAAAACATATTCTATCATTTACTTTCCTAATCTGTCTCATACGATCGACTGTCACTATGGCAAAGAAAAACTGCTTTAGAAATTATGGTTTCGACGTCAGGAAGTGAGTGAAGTCGCGTACACACAATTGAACACAGAACACCATAACCGCAACTGATGCTTAAAGTCCCCATAAAGCAACTGCTTTATGCGATGTCATGAAAGAACATTTGTGCCCTGCAGAATATTCAGTGCGAGCCCGCATACCCTCAATAATGCATTTTGTCATTGCTTTGTATAAATTAGGTTCACGCGAAGAGTATCATGTATGAACATACGCACCATATCTCTGCGCATGAGCACAAGGTATTTTGAATATGATTGAGAAAGTATTTGGATTCAAACGTTTACATTGCTAATTATTTTATTCAGATTATTTTATGTCTACACCACCCCCTACAATTGGATGGAAATTTCATTTGGATTCAGCTCAATCGGATCATTTTTGTGTTTATATGAAGGCTTTTCAATCCAATTGATCTATCAGTCGGATTCTAATTGGATTATTTGGTTGCATGTAAACGTGGCCAGTGACTGCTGAGTAGAACTGTATCAGCGGTGCCTGTGGCAGGTTGAACTTCCTCAACTGGCAAAGGAAGTACAACCTCTGCTGGGCCTTTTTCACAATGGAGTCAGTGTGGGTCTCCCACTTCAGGTCCTGTGAGATGGTAGTTCCCAGGAACCTGAATGACTCCACTGATGCCACAGTGCTGTTCAGAATGGTGAGTGGGGTCAGTGTTGGGATGTTCCTCTTAAAGTCCACTATCATCTCCACTGTTTTGAGCATTATTATAATATATATTATAATATATTATTATTATTATATATTATATTATTATTACTTAACTAAATAATTTTGTCCTATCGTAAAAATTCCTGGTAGGTTTACGGGACTTTCACCTGTTTGTAGGCTATATTGATTTTATTTTCATTTCTTTTAATGTATAAATTTGTATTTATTATTCACTGCAAAATGTGTGCTTGATATTTCACATTTTGCTTGACACCTCCTGCCTCCAGAATAATTTTGTTATACATGCACAGACAAATGAACAGAAACACCCTGGACATCATAGGGCATTATTATTATTATTATTATTATTATTAGGCTGTTATTATGAAAATGCATATACAAGGCATATTTTATTAATAGAAACTATAAATGTAAGAGTAACATTTAAAAATGGGCATTTCATTTAGTTTTGACGCACTTCCGGTTTAAGCCCTGCCCACACCCGGTTCTATCCCAATACAGAGACAGATAATTTTGTCATATGAACAGATACATATACAAATACAGATAATGGCTTTGCTGCACACCCCTAGTAAAAAGCATAACTTAATGAAGACTAAGGCGCTGATATATGAACTTGTGGGCTCCAATGGTACAGGAGCTGGGGCCGGCACCGCAGGGGAACGGCTCCGGTGAGAAGCAGACGGGGTGCGGGACCTCGGTGGTCTGAAGGCGACCGGGTCGCGCCACGGCAGGATGTGTTTAATTGCCTAGGTCTGCTTTCTCACCGTCGAGATCTCATGGGCGAAATCCTCGATGGTGTCCCAAAAAGCCCCCCTTGGGAGATGGGCGCATCAAGAAAGCGGACTTTCTTGACATCATGCATCTCCACAAGGTTGAGCCATTCTTGGACCACAAGCGTGGACATCGTCTGCCCCAGGGCACGCGTCATGACCTTCGTCGCACGTAAGGCGAGGTCGGTCACAGTGCACAGTTCCTGCATCAGCCCTGGGTCGGTCCTACCCTCACGCAGGTCTTTTTGCGCCTTGGCCTGGTGGACCTGCAGGATGGCCATGGTGTGCAGGGCAGAAGTGGCCTGACCTGCGGCCTTGTAAACCTTCATCATTAAAGAGGAAGAGAACTTACAGGCCTTGGAAGGGAGCCTTGGTCGGTCGCGCCAGGTGGCTGCATCCTGCGGGCATAAATGCACCACTACGGCGTGCTCTACCTGGGGAAGCTCGACATATCCCTTAGCTGCTCCGCCGTCGAGGGTAGTCAGAGTGGACGAGCCTGTGAAGCGTGTACGGGCAGTGAAAGGTGCCTTCCATGACTTCATTAGCTCCTCGTGCACTTCCGGGAAGAAAGGCCATGAGTCGCGCTCCGAGCCCAGAAACCAGTCATCCAGCTGCAAACGCTCAGGGCAGGGTGGAGGGTTCCACTTCAGCCTGATGTTCGCAGCGGCCCGGGCAAGCACGGCTGCCATCTCAGCCTCCGACTCATCCTGTGCTCTACCACCCGTGGGCGGGAGCTCAGAAGATTCGTCCACCTTCGATAGCAGAAGCCCACCCTCCGCGACCGAAAGATCATCCTCGTCGCGAGCCACGAACGACACATTAAACCCGGCCTGAAGCAGACCGCCTACATCACTCAAAAGCTCGTCCAGACAGAACGAGCATGCTGGGAGATGGGAGGTCCGCGGGGGCTGAGCCGGCGGAAACGCTCCCATGTCCACATCCAGATCGCCTGCGGTGCTTGCCGACCTGGCCGGCTGAGCGTCAGCCCAGGATGGACCGGGTTGGGGAGCAGCTGTGGTGGCTCCTTGCTTCACGAAGAAGGAAGTGAGCCGTGACCGACAACGTTCTCATGGGCATGTTCTTGTAATGAGAACACAACCCTTCCACGAAAGCCGCCTCGGCGTGCTGGCGCCCCAGACATGGGTATCCGGAGGGAAGAGATAACGGCCACATCCGGTAGCGCAAATGCGGAAGGACATCTTTAAAAGCATTTGCGTGAGCTCTTTTAGAAAATATACTCTTTTTAATATACTCTTTTAGCACCTGCAGACTCAGGCTGCCGAAGCGCCCAGGGGAAACACAGCACTCAACTGTGTGAGGGTGACCGCTGATATGCACCATAAGAATCCAGCAGCGTAGCAAAGAGTGAGAGGATGAACACACATGCATTCGGCTCCGAAGAAAGAATCTGAATGAGTGATGCACGGCATCTCCTTTTATACCCGTATGTCCAGGGCAGAGAGTGGCATGCAAATCGCCAATTTTCATTGGCCTTTTCTATTTTAAGTAAAGGTGATTGGGGCTCTCAAGATCGAACCCCTAGTGTCACTACATCGACACAACGTCGAGTGAGTGACAGACAGGGAACAGCCCAGCACCCAGAAGTGTTCCTCAGAAGGTGGTGGTAACAGATATGTGCAGGAATTCGGGTTAGCTGTTAAACTCTGCAGTGGTCACACTCTTATCTAACACTCTCACAGGATATCTGACTGCTTCAGGCATTTCTTTACTGTCAAACTCAGCAAGGTACCAAAAGTAGGCTAAAGCTTTGATAGATTTTTTATATTATGTAGGTCAGTGTACTATGACACATGACTCCACCTCACTGCTGTGCATTACCTTCATGATGGAGTCTCTGTACTAAGAAGTTCAAGGTTGAGCTAGTTTCCTCATAGTCCATCCCTCACTACAGCTAAAGTTTCAGAAAGAGTGAGTAAAAACATATATATATATATATATATATATATATATATATATATATATATATATATATATATATATATATATATATTTATTAGAGGTATTTTCTAAGGCAAACATCACTATTATTATGGCCCATACTAAGGGTTAAGGATTTAAACAACCCTCAAATCATCCAGGTAATTGTGGAGCTTTTACTTTTGTAAGTAATCAGACTTACAATTTTGGCCTCGCAGACATTTAAATAGGTGCAGCAATCCAATAAACTTAAATAGAAGGAGGGACCGGAGTCATATCACATAATCGAGTAAATCACGAGTTAATCGGCAGATTATCAATTCATAAACACATGCTTTTCGCCCTGTTCTACACACAATGCTATCTTATGACATCTAAACACTTTTACTATAGTGCATGACTTGTCAGGTGATACATTTTAACATTTGAATTACAGTATTAACTACATTTACATGCTTATTCTGGCACAACCAAATTGCAAGGTAGCTGCAAAGGACCAGGGTACGAGGAGCTTGCGAGTCGACACAAGAGCCGAAAGTGTCATAGAAGCACCAAAAGATGATATGGTTGCTGATGCAATTTTGTTTTTTATCTCACATTTGCTTTTTTGACACTGTCGGTTAGGTTAAAGTTTAAGGATTAGGGTAGAGAGGTAGGTTTTGTTGATTTAAACTTAAAACTGTTTAGGAGAACACTTAACTTCTTTTTAGCACCACACAGTGGACATTTCATGCCAGAACTGCCACGATACATGTAATAATCCATGTAATGTAATTTTGCAAAGATTTTACCACCGGTGCTTACCGAAAACTCCACGATTGGATGATTCTTTTTAATGCTTGTTAGCATGTTGTTATGAGGTTTCTAGGGTATTCTGGCTGGTTGCTAGGGTGCTCTGGGGGGAGAGTTTCTAGGAGGTAGCTTACTGGCCCAAGGTTAAAGAGCCCACCCCAAGTTTCTATGATATTTTGGTCTCTAGATATTACTCGGGTTTCTCCTTTAATGTAGATCTATGTGGTTTTCTTTTACTTTATTCTTTGCCATTATGCAAAAAATTGTAAGTTAAGTAAGAAAAGAAATAGCACACATCTATGACATGATTTGAGATATCATTCATGTCCAGAGCGCTGAAGGACTAGTTATAGGACAAAATTTTATACTTACAGTTAGACATTTGAAAAATCTTTTGAAAAAAAATATAGAATGGCTGTTATAGAATGGTCGAGTTTGGTTTACTCTGCCCTATCATCAGCTGTATATCAAAATGTGATTCAAATAAATATTAATCTTACTTGCCAGTATAATGGTTGCAGAGTTCAACTAGATTAGATATTGACACTGAAAACAGCAGACTCTGCTTGTTTGTGCATTGTTGGCTCAAAATTAGATATTGAGGCGTTCGTGCTAAGCATTGCCTTCAGGTCAGTCCAATGGTTTGTTACCTGACCTCATTATACAGTAGATATGTCAGACTCAATCAATGGTCACCAAGACTGACCAAGAATTCTTCAAATTTAAGGTTAAGTGTGTCATTTGGCATCACCAACTTGAAGGTTTTCTGAACATTTCCCCCACCCCACCTGAGCGCCATTGGTTGGAAAACAGATCATAACAGTCCCGCTTCATGCTTATGTCATTGGTTAAACTAATAATGCTGTATTTGGGCATTTTATTCCCAGCAAATTTGTGTGATTTAGTTAGAGTTAATTTTGACCCCTTGATAAAAAGATTTTCAAGTGATGTGGGCAGGTGGGCTTCATTACATTTATCTAATGATTGGGAAGGTTAATGTTATTAAAATGAATTGTATTCCAAAATTAAACTACCTGCAACAGTCTCTCCCTGTAGATGTCCCCCTCTCTTATTTCAAGCAATTTGATAGCATAGCAAAGCCCTTCATTTGGAATGGTAAATGTCCCATATTACATTTCAATAAGTTACATAGGCCGATTGACAAAGGTGGGCTAGGCCTACCCAAGATTTTGTTTTATTATTATGCATTCGGTCTCAGACTGAGCCCCTCCCTGGTTTTGTATTGAACAGGAAGTTCTTGCCCCTATTTTGCCACTGCAAAGCCTTTCTATTAAACTAACCGGAGAAGTTAAGTCACACCCCGTTATCTTGCATTTGCACATGGTATGGATAAAAGTGTCCAGAGTGTTTAATTCAGACATTTATTTAAAAGTTGCCTCGAGCATATGGCTGAACCCAAAATTATGTATTAATAAGTCCCCTTTCTGCTGGTCAGAGTGGATTGTGAGAGAGGTTAAAACACTCGGTGACCTATATGAGAGTGGAGTGTTGAGATCTTTTGAAAAAATCGTTCAACATTATAGGATTCCCAGATCTCAGTTCTTTAGGTGTTTACAGCTGTGCCACCTGCTCTGTACTATTTTTGGGGGTAGCATACACCCCCCTAAAGCGGCAGATACTCTGGAAGTGAGGCATCAGTGTATTACTCCCTGTTAATTCAGAGTCTGGGGGACGGAGCTTCAACTTCTTTCAAGAGATTATGGAAGAAAGATTTAAACTTGGTATTGGTGGAGGGAGTGTGAGCTAGGATTCTAAAAAACATCATGTCTTCATCTAGAGATGCAAGGGTGCATCTGATGCAATGTAAGATTTTGCATCGATTCTATTGGATCACCTCTAGATTGTATAGGCTTGGTCTTAACTCAACTTTTATTTATAGAGCACATTTATAACAACAGGAGTTGACCCAAAGTGCATTACAACACACATTTCAATCACAACATAATATGCATAATATGCTCCTATATAAATACTAATAAATACCTGAGCCTAAAATCTATATCCATAATTAAAATATATTCAAAAGCTAATGAATAAAATGTTTTTATTTAAAGCAGATTTTAAAAGGCAGAGCATCGGAGCTGTCCTGATATGAAGCGGAAGCTTGTTCCAGAGTTTGGGGCCTACAATAGCAAATGCACGATCGCCCTTCAATTTGTAGCGACAACGAGGAACTTTCAGCAGAAGTTGGTCAGCTGACCTAAGTGCTCTAGTAGGAGAGTAAGGGACAAGAAGGTCACAGAGATAAAGCGAGTAGGACACTTCGAATGCAGCCTTCGAATGCGACCTACTTTCACGGGAATTCGGAGGATGCATGAGGTGTATCCTTCGTGGGCACTCATAACCCACAATACTTTGCTTCAACAGAAATGTCTAAAAAAAAAGACGCAGGTTTGCCCGTAAATGTGATGTTCAAACGCAAGGAATACTTCACAAGTTGAAGTACCTTAGTAGATGGGTTCAGAGTATATAATATGTATAATTATATTAATATATAATTAAAAATAAAGTATCAGACTAAAATTGCACCTGTAAAATCTATTTACTTTTCTCTTTACATCATTATAACTCTCCTAAAATGTACCTCATACATTCCCTTCTAAAGGGACTTTGTTCCCTTCTCGCTCAAAGCCCTCGCGCTTGTTAAAGAGTGACGTGCTGTCATAGCAACCATGTTCCATTCCGTTTCCATTTGTCCTACGAAGGCCATCTCGTTTAAACGAGGCTTGTTTAAAGGAGGACACTCGGTATACTGCAGCCTTCAAAGGACGCATCCTACCTAGCATGCAGCCTTCCAAACGAGACACAGCTAATGAGTTGCAGTAATCTAACCTTGACGATATTAGCGAGTGAATCACAATTTCTAGATCTGATTTAGAGAGAAAGTGTTTTACTTTTGCAATTGATCTCAGGATGGAAAAAGCTGCTCTTAACAACAGCACTGATCTGTCTATTTAAAAGTAGTGATGAGTCCAAGCTGAGAGAGACTAGTGTGTTTTTTTTTTATTTATGTTCCTAAATATTGTGTGTGTCTTTGTCAGTTGGCTTTTGACCACTGGGGTGCTTGTTAGTGTCGGGTGGTGGGGTTAATGTTCGGGGGGAAAGGTTGTGATTTCATGTGGTTTGATTCTGCATTTTCTGTTGTGTCTGTTTGATTTGCTGCATGGAATCAATAAAAATTGTTAATAACAAAAACTAATAATGCTGTATCATGTTGGGGTGTGTGTCTGACACAACAGTTGGCTTCATTTGATACTATTTTCATTAATGGTGCAAAATTGACAAATTAATCATATTGCAGTTAACTCTTCTTGCAGCCTTGTGCCTACAGCCGAATCACCGTCGTGCTGATATTCATTACAATGGCACTCTTGCTTGTGTGATATTGCTTGAATGACTCATCTTTAAAATTCTGCTCTTCAGCCCTTGAACTTGGGTCATTCGAAAGCATGTCTTTTAGACCAAATGACAAGTGCTTTCCTTGTGTCATTGTAAATGCAGACTTTTTCTTTGTTCTGTGTTACAGAAAAGGTACTTTATAGGGATGCATGATATATTGGTGGCCGATTTATTTTTGGCCATTAACCGGGAAAATCTAAATATTAGTATCATGCAGATAATGGTAATTACCATTGATATTTTCGCAGACAATTTGTCATGGTTTATTTGCTTGCGGCTGAGTATCTCTGACTGCCTGTGGCGTCTTTCCTTCAGGCAGGGACTCGGGCATCCGAAAGCGACAGTGCACGTGCGCATACACAGTGTGTCTGTCTGAGTGAGAGTCAAACTCATGATGCTCCGTGAGGATTATTTCAACATCTCTGCACCTTGGTATGTTGTTTTGGGGCTGGTTTTAGTCATCTCCTGTAAGTAACAGCCTGCCATTTCCCATATTCTGTTTGTTTCATGAGGCAATAAACGAAATGCAACAAAAACATGTTTGTATGTTACTTGGGGGCAATCATTTTCTCTTATTACTTAATGAAACATAAACAGAATGTGGGAAATAGCACATCGTTACTTACAGAAAAGCATTGTGATTAAAACAAGTCCAAATACAACCTAACACGGTACATTTATCTTGAAATAATTCTCACAGATTGACTCAAGATGGCTAAAAACATTAGTTTGTGAGTGAAACGAATGTGCTTGTTGTATTTTATGAGTTGAGACTTTTCTAACATTGTGACTCATGACTATTTGATCTGTATGATGTTACCTATTCCCATTATGATTGTTGTGTTCAAATTTCATAAATTATACAGTGGAACTGTTACAGATGAGAACTGTAGTAAGCGTCTATGAAAGAGACGTGCATTAGCACACATAAATAACACACTCAAACCACCACTGTACACGCAGTCTGGCTGCTAGCATTAATATTACGGCATGTATAGAGAGATTAGGGTTAGTTTTGTGTGTTTAGTTTTTTAATATTTGTTAAATGCTGTTAATCATTTTGGTTTAATGCATTACTACAGCTGGAGGAAGCTCATTCTCTCTCTGTGAGCGAGTCATCAGGATTACCGTAAACACATCATACATAAATGGGCATCATACAATTTATTCAAGAGCATTGTTATTTATTTGTCATTAAAATTAGCATTCATCTGTAATATAGGAACATTTCTGGTTCATGCTAAATCTGCCAAACCTTAAATAGCAGCAAGTCCAAATTCCAAGCTTTTAAATGACATCTATTTTTCAAAAGAGAATCTTTGAATGAATTAGCTACCAGTTCCAGGTTAAAAGATAAAAAAATAAAAAAATAAATTAAATACTGGTTATCGATATCAGTATCGGCCACAGTGAGCTGTGATTAATCGGTATCGACCCAGAAATTCCATATTGGTTCATCCCTAGTACTCTGAGGCAAACTTAAACTTAAAGGTTTAAGTTTAAGTACCCATACCTTAAACATCCAAAAATCCCTGTTCCCTATCTGTCACTCACTCAACGTTGTGTTGATGTAGTGACACTAGGGGTCACTCTTGGGAGCCCCAAACACCTCTGCTTTTTTGAAAAAAGGCCAATGAGAATTGGCGAGTGGAATTTGCATGCCACTGCTCAGGACATACGGGTATAAAAGGAGCTGGTATGCAACCACTCATTCAGATTTTCTCTTCGGAGCCGAGTGGTTGTATTCAGTGCACTGAATTCAGTTCCCTCCAAAGACGCACCTCAAAACTGCTGGATTTACGGCGCATTTCAGTGGCTTCTCCCCCTCTGCACCTGTGGAGTGCAGAGAATGCCCCTGGGCGCTTCGGCAGAGCGAAAATAAGAGAGTATATTCTAAAAGAGTATATTTTCATTCATGAAAAGAGCGGCACACACGGAACGTCTTTTTAAAGATGCCTTTTCCGTTTGTGTGTTATTCCTGGTTGCGGTCGTTATCTCTCTGCTTCTGATGGCCACGATCGCTGTCTTACGTGTCTGGGCACTGCCCAGGCGGAGACATCGTTCGTGGATGAGTCATGTCCTCATTGCGAGAACATGACCATGGCAACGTTGCGGTTGCAGCTTGCTTTCGTATGAAAGCATGAAAAGCAATGAAAGCAAGCCACCCCAGCAGCTCCCCGCACCGGTCCTTCTACCTATGGGTTTGAGGCCACGTCGGTTAGCACTGGGGGCAATTTGGGGACATCAATGGGACCACCTCCGCCGGGTATCCCCCCACGGACCTCCCATTTCCCAGCACGCTCGCTTGCCCCGGTCGGGCTCACGGACGAGACCGCCGGCTCGTCTCAAGGCGAGTTTGACCTCTCGTTCGGAGCTTGGGAAGACGATGAATTATCGAGCGTAGCATCAGAGAGCGGGCTGTCCAGTCTGATGCAGAGGCTTCGGCTGGGCTTCCTCCTTTGGGAATGGTCGCCCAGTCTCAGGCCGACATGGAAATGACAGACATGCTTTCCCGGCAGCCGCGAGCGTTGTGCTAGAGTGGAACCCTCCACTCTCCCCTGAACCCTTGCGGCTCGACGATTGGTTCCTAGGCTCAGGGCGCCACCCACGGCCACGCCCCGCCCCGCCCCGGTCCCTTTCTTTCCGGAAGTGCATGAGGAGCTGACAAGATCGTGAGAGGCACCTTTTACTGCCAGGTCCCGGTCTTTCAGCTCCCCCGCTCTCACTATCCTCGATGGTGGAGCGGCCAGGGGGTATTCGGTGATCCCCCAGGTGGATAAGTTGCTCGCAGTGCACTTGTGTCCACAGAGTGCCGCCACCTGATGCGGGCGCCCGAAGCTCCCATCCAGGGTCTCTAGGTTTACGTCGTCCCTGACGACTGTGGCCTGTGGTGCCGCTGGACAAGCCGCCTCCGCCCTGCACGCTATGGCTCTCCTGCAAGTACACCAAGCCAAGGCGCTAAAAGAACTGCACGAAGGGTAGTTCTGACCTGGGATGCAGGAACTGCGCTTGGCGACCGACCACGCTCTCCGGGCAACAAAGGTCATGGCGCGGTCTCTCGGGCAGGCGATGTCCACCCTGGTGGTCCAGGAGTGCCACCTTTGGCTCAACTTGGTCGAGATGGGAGAAGTGGACAAGGCACGGTTCCTTGACGCCCCCATTTCCCAGGTTGGCCTGTTTGGCAACACCATCGAGGACTTTGCCCAGCAGTTCTCGGCAGTGAAGAAGCAGACGGAGGCCTTACAACATATCCTGCCCCGGCGCGGCTTAAGACCAGCAGCACCTCAAGTCGCTACAAGCCACTCACATCCCGGGTGACCTCAACACCACAGCAGATGCGCTGTCACATCAGGTTACCCTCAGGGGAGACTGGAGACTCCACCCTCAGGTGGTCCAGCTGATTTGGAGTCGATTCGGTCAAGCACAGGTAGATCTGTTTGCTTCCCGGGAATCCTCCCATTGCCCGCTTTGGACCGAGGCACCCCTCGGTATAGATGCGCTGGCACACAGCTGGCCCCCTGGACTACGCAAATACGCGATATCCCCAGTAAGCCTACTTGCACAGACCCTGTGCAAGGTCAGGGAGGAAGAGGAGCAGATCGTTCTAGTAACACCCTGCTGGCCCACCCAAACATGGTTCTCAGATCTCACGCTCCTCGTGACAGCCCCCACCTGGCGAATTCCGCTGAGGAAGGACCTTCTTTCTCAGGGACGGTGCACCATCTGGCACCCGTGACCAGACCTCTGGAATCTCCATGTCTGGCCCTTGGACGGGACATGGAAGACCTAAGTGGCCTACCACCCACGGTGGTAAACGTAATCACTCAGGCTAGGGCTCCCTCTACAAGGTGCCTATATGCCTTGAAGTGGCATCTGTTCGCTAAGTGGTGTTCTTTCCGATGCGAAGACCCCCAGAGATGCGCAGTCGGATCGGTGCTTTCCTTCCTGCAGGAGAGGCTGGAGGGGTGGCTGTCCCCCACCACCTTGAAGGTGTATGTAGCCGCTATTTTGGCTCATCACGATGCAGTAGATGGTAAGTACTTGGGAAAGCATGACTTGATCATCAGGTTCCTGAGAGGCGCTAGGAGGTTGAATCCCTCCAGACCGCACCTCATCCCCTCGTGGGACCTCTCTGTAGTCCTTCGGGGTCAACGGAGAGCTCCCTTTGAGCCTTTGGAGTCAGCTGAGCTTAAGGCACTCTCTTTGAAGCCTACCCTCCTGACTGCGCTCACTTCCATCAAGAGGGTAGGGGACATGCAGGCGTTCTCTGTCAGCGAATCATGCCTGGAGTTTGGTCCGGGTTACTCTCACGTGATCCTGAGACCCCGACCGGGCTATGTGCCAAAGGTTCCCACGACCCCTTTTAGGGATCAGGTGGTGAATTTTCAAGCGCTGCCCCAGGAGGAGGCAGACCCAGCCTTGGCGTTGCTGTGTCCGCTGCGAGCTTTACGCATCTATTTGGATCGCACGCAGAGCTTTAGAAGCTCCGAGCAGCTCTTTGTCTACTTACGTGCGCTAATGAGACCCTGTACTGAGGTAGGTGCTCCACATGTGCTGGTTCCCCAAAGGAGACCCCATGTGATATCTTCCGCAAGATCATTTCCCTGTCGGTAAACTGCGTCTTCCTTGGGCAGAGGCCCCACTGCCCCCGGCGCCATGCTTTGTAGAAACTCCAACCCCTTTCGGGTAGGACCTACCATGGGACCTCTCCATCTTATCTTTCAGTTTAATTTCTAATAAACAGCCGAGGAAGTCTCTTATTTCCCTTCTCAGCTGACTGAGTAAGTTATCTATACTGCCTGCTGTGTTCCTGCAGTAGAGGGTTTGTGAAGTTTATTTGTGAGTGTCTGTTAGACACTGGACTCCAGGTTTTTTTTTTTTTTGCTAAGTTCGAATGAACTTCGTAACATAGGCTAATATAATATGCTAAATTATTTTGTAATTCGCTAACCCAGTTAGTTTGCTAACAACTCCGCAATCTCAGATGACTATGCATTAGTTAAGCTAATCAGTTCGTTAGCATGTTAGCTCAACTCGGTTAGCTATAGCCTATACAGTGCAGGTTCTGCCCCATTTGGCATACTAGGGGTAACCTTGGGGGTATTTCAGAAAGCTAGTTTAGCGACACACACGGGTAAGTTTTCTCAGAGTAAGCGGATAACCTTAACTTTCAATTCTAAAAACTGAGGTAACTTTCAGGGTAAGTTAGCAGCCATAGCAACTTTTGAGCAGGTTATGTTCCAGAGTTAGTTTATTTTAGGTAAGTGTCAGTAAGTTTCAGAGGTTGTCAGTGCATGCGTACCCTTTTGATAGTGACACAGTGGGCGTGGAAACTCCGATTATGCACAATATTATACCTTTAAAGCATTATTATAATATACAGCAATCTTTATTACTTTACCTCACAAATCTTCTTTCCCCGGCATTTCCAGTCACACACACACCACAGATTTGCATTCAAAAGTGAACAAATTGTGTACATAGTGCTTTTTCTTTTAATACAGTAATATTTTCAACAAAGTACACATTGGAAAGGCCTCCACACACTTTATGTATTTACTGTATATTAAGCCCTTCAAAAAAAGATTGTATTTCACTATATTAATATTAATAATATATCTAGAAATATTATAGAATGAAATTATAGATCCCACATTCTTTTTGTAGTTCCTTCAGTTAATGAATGTTAATATGTTAATTATAAATTTACATTCCATTGTATCAACATGCAGGTAATGTCTGCCAATTCAAAACGTAGGCAATAAAATTCTTCTCTTGTTTTTCTTCTTCACTAACTAGATAATATTTGATCATTTCATGGACCACAGATATAGCATAGAGGTTAGAGATTTGATTTCTTATAACTTTAATTCATGTACATATAAATGCATACATTTCAAGACTTTTCATTGTACTCTTTTTATTACCTGAAAATATAAATGAGACATGCTGTCATTTAGAGTAAGCTACGGTGCCGTCCTTTAGCTGGTGGTCGAGTGATTCAATGAAAAGATGTATCTTTCTGATGTTCAGCTTCCTCTACTTCATCAGAAGCTGTATATGGTCCTTCTCTAAACTACATGTTTAATATGCCTTTTAATATGGACATTTTACAGCGTCCTTTACAACTAGGAAGAAATTAATTTTCCCTAATGTTTAGATCATAAACATCCATAATGTATAATCAGACACATGATTTTAAATGAAAACAACATAATTTTATTCAGTACCATGTTGTCGGAGGCAGATAGACCCTACATAAGAATGCTGTATATACATAATGGACATATAACTATGTGGGCCTCCATTATTCTCCACCTCTGTTACAGCAGATCTACATCTTATAATGCACATGAATAATCATGTGTGGCATAATGATAAGCAGTACATTAAATTTATGTAAAATTATGACAACTGTGGGAGATCCTACTATTGAAAGAGGGTCCATTAATACAATGACACCTGGTGGTCCGCTGCAGATTCCACCGCCCCCTGACGGTCCTTCAATTGACCAAGAACTGCCCATTTAAACAGGAAAAGCCATCTAACTGACATGTTAAGTGACAAATCACAGTCGGTTTTGTCATTACGGGGTGTTTAGGGGGTTATCAGAGATGTATCATACCTTAATAAAAGACAGACAAGGAGAAATAAATTATTTATATAATGCCATGCGAGTCTCCATGAGTGATTGTACAGAAAACACATGGGAAAATAGCGGAAAATGTGTAGAGAGTCTTAAGTACAGCACAGAAAACCTCATTATAGAGAATTTTACAGATATAATTAAGTAAACAAAGCAGAAAATACAGCTCTATTCGTGGATATTTGCTTTCTGCTACAGGGCACAAACGAAACTCTGAATATCTTTAAAAGATTTGATGTCACTAACCTGGAAATCTTGGGCAAATTCTGTGATTATTTCATCATCAGAAGCTCTCATTGTATCAACATGGAACCTTGTGAACACAACTCGGCTTCAGGCGGACTGTGTGCGTCTACTCGCGGAAGTTTCATCAAGTTGATCGAGAAAGCATTTTCCAGTTTTGTGTACTATATGCATAGAGAACAGAAAGTGGGCGGTCCTTGGATGTGCCATCTGAGGCTAGTCGTTACCCTCCAGTGCCCTCCAGGGGAAAATGGTCCTCATTCATTAGTTCATTTTCAAGTCAGCAAGTTTATCACTAAAGTACCTTGAAAGTTTTTTTATTTATTTAAAGAAAGTAATAATGCTGAGAGGTTGAGGTTTCTTGACTTAATGGAGCTCTAAGTTAAGTGTCAACTAGGGCTGGATGCAATGACGGAACTGTAGGTATATGTTCCATGAAAATGCAGAGCAGAACCATGTACCAAACAAGTCAAGACAAAGAACAACTTGTTAAGTTGTTTACGGTTGCCGAGCAATATGGCACAATCATATAGATTTCAACTGTAGTGTGGTAAATGTGTATCGGCTATTTTACAACAACTTTAAATGTGGCTTATCCAATCAGAATCTGTTTATAATGTTAGATTTATTGTTTTTATTTCTCTTTTTAACTCGTGTTACAAAATGCCTGATTTACCATTCATTTGTTGTGAATAATCTTATCTTTTGGTTTGCATGCATCATGTTCCAATTAAAAAGATAACAAAAACATCAAATGAAAATGAAGTACACGTTCAGAAAAAAGGTACTGTTTAAGGTACAAAGCAGTCAATGGGGTGGTACACTTGTTTTGGGTACATACTGTATTTGTACACTTAAGGAGACAAAATTTGTATTTTTTTATTTTTTATTTTTTTTGGCCTGGGTAGCTCAGCAAGCAATGATGTTGACTACCACCCCTGGGGTTTCGAGTTCAAATGCAGGGTGTGCTGAGTGACTACAGTCAGGCCTCCTAAGCAACCAAATTGGCCCTTGTGGCTGTCTATACTGGAGGTGTCAAAACGAATGTTCTAAACCATTTATTTGACCAAATGGCCATTTTCTGTCTGCGCAACGTGACGTGACGCGAATTGCGCATCCAGTGTAGACAGCATCATTGATTATAATGGGAGCGATTTCCTTTTTAGCAGAGTGCTAAAGTATAGAACTACACAATTAATGTGGATAGCATAACTTAGATAGTTTGGCCATGGAAGAATTTGATGATGAAATGTTTGAATTCAAATTGAAATCTGTGATTTTTGATTGCAGAGTTTAAAAACTGGCAAATCTGAGAACAGTTTGAGACATTGGGATCTCTTCTAAAACTAGAGGAGACATATGAAATAACGGGGGTCTTTTTCTCAAGAGAAAAATCTTAGCATGTCTCCATTTGATCTATTTTTAATGTAATTGCAGTCTAGTAGATGTTCTTTCTTATGGTGTGTTTTGCAGAAACTGTCTGTAAAAAATGGTTTCACTGTTCCACACCACAGGGAAATGGAGAAGTGTGTCAGGTAATAGTGTGTGAAGTATGGGACAGTGGGACACTGTGACCTTCACTGTTATTCAGTGTATGTAACAAAACTCTGAACAATAGAGTGTTCCAGACTCATTACATAACTGCCACTCAGAGCTCATAGTCTCCAGCTGTGCTCTATTAGCACCTAAAGCTCTGTCCTCCATCTCTAGAGATATAAAGATCTGGATAGATAACATACTATAACAGATCCTGAAATAAACAAACCTTGACATTTCATGAACTAGTAGGATCCCACAATTATTTGCAGTTTGCAGTTAGATTTTAGAGTCTTGTCTGTTAAGGGACAACTAAAAATTTATTTCTACTGTGGACCACAATATGGAGACATTTTAAGAAAATAGTGAATGACTTAACCTCCAGTGTGCTGTCTGTCTTCACTGGTCTCAGAACAGTTTTTGGATAAACCCATTTATACTTAATGTGAAAATGCATAGTAAATATATAGGAATGCATTAACCACATATGTGGACACCATGTTTATCAGCATGTTGATGCACGAAAAATGAATGCATTTTTTAAAGCAGCATATCAAACGAAACTAGAGACTCTACTCTTTATAAACAAACAGTTTTCAATGTAAAATTTAAAGATATGTTTTACCAGAGGCACTTTTGTTGGCGCAGCTTCTGTAAAACCGCTTCAAGGAAATCACTGTCATGTTGTTGTGTCACGTGACTCAACTAAAAAAAGTAATATTTTATATATTTTTGACTATTTTTTAAAATTAAAATACCATTTATTATTACATAACTCTGTGTGTCAGATGTGTCACACATGTACTGATAACTCAAGGTTAAGATCAATTATTATTATTTTTATTTTTTATTTTTTGCTGATTCATTTAAAACATTTGAGTCATTTGTCCATGAATCAGACTACACTGGTACATCTTTTGCGGTGGCTCTGTAGATTCAGTAGCAGTGTACCGCCGCCATTGAATAGTGATACAGGAAACACAGTCAGAGTGTTGCAGTATGGTGTTTTGTATATATATACAGGGTTGGGGAGTAACGGAATACATGTAACGGGATTACGTATTTAAAATACAAAATATAAATAACTGTATTCCACTACAGTTACAGTTTAAATCATTGGTAATTAGAATACAGTTACATTCAAAAAGTATTTTGATTACTGAAGAGATTACTTTACATGTTATTGTCATTTGTTTCATTTAATATTTAGTCCTTTCAGATGGAAAACATTTATACATATAAATGATGTGATCCAAAGTGCATTTGAACAGCGGTGAAACACTTTCTTATGATGTGTTACATTCATACGAGCAGACAGAGAAGTAAGTTTGAAGTAAGTTTAGAGCAGAAGAAATAGAAATAAACTTGTCAGCTTTATGCTTAGCTAAAATGATATTTCTAGCCATTTTACATGCACGTTACCAGGCACGATCATATTTTTTTTTTATCTAAAAAATTCATGTGGATCATAATTTCTTTTTGTCTAGTAAGACCTTTGATATTAGGGCAAAAATCATATTCTTGATAATAATTTTTTTATTGTTTTCCTGTAAAAATATCTTAAAACCTTAAAACAAGATCAGTTTGATTTATCTTGTTTTAGAAACAACACTGCATAAGATATTTAGGTTTTTCAGAGAATGTATTTTTAACATGTGTATTTTGTCTTACTGTACTGGCAGAGTTTTTATAGTCAAAACAAGTGAAAAAATCTACCAGTGCTGAAGAAATAATGCAAAGTATTTAGAATATGTTACTGACCTTGAGTAATATAATGGAATACGTTACAAATTACATGTTACAGCAACACTCCCAATATATATATATATATATATATATATATATATATATATATATGTATGTACTGTATTTACAATTAATTTATTATATATTTATACACACAAATAAATGTTGAGGATTTTTGAATTTCTTTTTGAAGAAGAAAACAACAGGTAGGTGAATTTAGGTGTGTGTTTGTGTATGTGTGTGTGCAAAATGATTATTATGAAAATCTGGAAATGTGCCTTAGTGTATAAAAAACCCTATTGTATCACATCTAAATTTCTTGCTGTTAATATTTATATAAAACGACAATATTGTGGTAGTCAAATCTAAGAATTAAGTTGGACACATGCATTTGCCATTATTCTGAACAATTTTGAAGCAATTTGGGTAAATATAAGAGGACTATTGAATCTCTAGAGTTCTCATGAATCCCCTAGGAGGTGTATTTAAAAGTTCAGAGACTGCAATATAAAAAAAAAAAAAATCCAAAATGGCCAACTTCCTGTTGGGCAGAGCTAATAACTATAATTATGAAAGTTGTCCGGCTTGATGAGAACTATATATGTACCAATTTTGGTGACTGTAGGTGAAATGGGGGTGCTACAGAGGCCGTCTTACATGCCCATTTTAAAGCCTACATGCCCATGTGTGAACTTTTGCACAGCTCTAATGGCCAACGACTCTGATGTGTGTGCAAAATTTCATGAAATTTTAAGCATGCCAAGTGCCCAAAACACCCAAATATATGAAGAAAGGAATAAAAACAATGAACGTGTTGCCAAGACAACACTATTTAAGATATCAAATATCCCTTGATAATTTTACATTAGCAGTGTCTTGACATTATTCTAAAGAATTTTGAAACAATTCATGTAAACATAAGATGGCTATTTCAAAGTCTGTTAAAAGTGCCATACTTCCTGATGCCAGTTGGTGGTGCTATGAACATAGCACATAATAGCCACATCCCTGTGATCAGCCGCCATTACCAAACATAGAGCTGAATTGTCATCAAAATCACACAATGCACACAGAAGATATAAGGCACTTCCTGTTTCCCATTTTTCACCATAAAGCTTTGCTTCAACATGGTGACACCATTCAAAATATCAAAAATCCATTCGCAGTTTAGCACCTACAATATCTTGGCATGATATTGCACAAATTTGGTACCATTCACATGAATCCCCTTGGAGTTGTATTTAAAAGTTCAGAGCCTGTAATTTTCAGAAAATCCAAAATGGCTGACTTCCTGTTGGGTGGAGCTAATGACTGTGAGTATGAAATTTGTTCTGCTTGATGAGTACCAATGTTCGTGAAATGCTCTGTAGGTGAACATTTGGGTGCTATGGAGCCCCCTTACATGCCCATCTTCTAGGTGGCACTACTTTCAGTGCTTGGGCCCTAATAATAATAATCCTTAGAAGAACAATAGGGTCTCCACACTTTCAGTACTTGGGCCCTAATAATCCTTAGAAGAACAATAGACCTCTGCACTTTCAGTGCTTGGGCATAATAATAATAATAATTATAAATATAACAATACTTAGAGGAACAATAGGTCCTCCACAGTTTCAGTGCCTGGGCCCTAATAAAGAAAAATCCTTAGAAGAACAAAGGGCCTCGCACTTTCAGTGCTTGGGCCCTAATAATCCTTAGAAAAACAATAGGACCTCCGCAATTTCAGTGCTTGGGCCCTAATCATAATTCTTAGAAGAAAAATAGGTCATCCACACTTTTAGTGCTTGGGCCCTAAATAATAATAATAATAATCCTTAGAAGAACAATAGGGTCTCCGCACTTTCAGTACTTGGGCCCTAATGGCACTTTTAATATCATTTGTGTTATAACCCACAGTCTGCTGAATGGTACTTTAAGCATGATAATAACAATTATGATGTGATAAACTATTGCTATTTTATACTGTATTGAGTATGTCCAATTCCTGTAGTCAAAAAGGGGGCAAGTGTTAACAGGTCACAATTTTCATGTCGTCTTAACTTCATTCTCTCTTCCCATTTGTAACATCTGGCCACCTGAGTTTTATTATAGTGGAGATTTTTTTAACAATAAAATATAAAGACTCTTCTAAATCTTCTGTTTGAGCATGACATTAATATGTTGAAGCGCTCAGCTCAGTTATTGTGATCTGTTGTTTTTAAGAAGTATCAGGAACATTGACTCTATTCTAGATTTTGCCACAGCACTCCTTCTGAGAATGAAATGGAATTAATTGCTGGATAATTAAAGGACAAAGTTTAATGAGAGTAATTTTCTGACACCCTTTCATCTTCTGAAATGGCTCTCAGTGCTGATTCAAGCAGGAAAAAGCAGCTGGACAATATTGGATATACAGCTGAATTATATGACTTTGAAAAGAGTCAGAATACTCTCACAATGAATAGGACTATAGAATATTCATCAGATATGATTCATAATTTCAAAACATGATTTGAATATACAAAAGTATTTTTTTAGTACAGAAAACATCAAGAAATGCTTTGACAGATGAAACATGAATCCAATAAACACGTTTAAAAAAAATATATCGTTTGTCAATATTTTTTATTTGGTTTAATATTTATTAGGGTGGCTAAACGTCCTGTTTTTCCCGGGACAGTCCCGTATTTAAGCACTTTTTCTAGTGTCTCGACTTATTCTGAAAAAATCGTGTTTTGTCCCGCATTGGAGAACACAGAAAAACTTGAGTGGGCCCTACTGAGAGACATCCCAGAGTGGAAAGACATTCAGATTATCCTCGAACACTTCTACTCTAGAATCCCCGCTCTCAGTTTGATTGACGAAACCATGCTCTTTGATGAGTGGGCTTGTGCACGAAACATTGTCACCATGCTGCCAGTGAAAAGGTGGCAACAGTTACAGATGCGGATGCACCCCCTACTTCGCATTGATCTGCGCCTAGGTAAGGATACATCAATTAAATTTTTGCTGGGAGGGGGCAGTCCTATTTTCCACAAGCAGGAATCTGGTCACCCTGATATTTATATATGAATAAAGGATGTTTCTATGAGAAATGCTAACCAAAGTGGCCTTTAGCATCGCATAGAAAGCAAAAAACAGAATCCACATACGATCAGAAAAACATGTCATTGTATACACTCTGTGGGGATTTTCAGTAAGTTTGGAGCAGCAGAAATAGTGAATCTTGTGTAAAATTACATTTAGCTAAAATGCTTTTTCTAGCCATTAAATGCACAGGTTACCAGGCGCGATATATTTTATGATGAAAAAAATCTGCCAGTGCTGAAGAACTAATCCAGAGTATTTAGACTGTGTAGCAAATTAGCTTACAAAGGGAATTATTTATAATTAATTATAACTGGTTATAATTAATAAAAAATATTTAGATTAGATCTTAGAATTAACTGTAGCAGAATCGATATTACAATTACCTGATCTGTCCGTCCACCGAGCAGACAATATAATTATTTATCAATTCTAGGACGATTACTTTCCTGTACAAGGAAACGTGGAGCTAGAATGCTCCCCATGTGTGAAAATAGTGGATGGGAAAGAGGTTTCGGACAATGGGGTCTACCATTGCAACGTGACCCAAGTATCTTTCTTTGACTGCCTTTAACTCTGAAGGACAAGTTGCTGCTTGTGGTATGGCAACTCTGAATTCTGGACCAAGATAAATGAGCTTATCGAATGCCAAATGCTGTCACTGGCGGATGTTTGCCACCCCATACACAGTACGCTGCCAGCAGAGGTCAAGGGAATGGCCACATAGAAAGACGATAAACACTTAAAACATTACCAAATGTAAGAATCCTGATGAGATGGCTACACTGATATCCAACACCATAAAGAAAGCTCTGAATTTGCTGGGTAAGTTCTCATTCAACTGAGGGTTTATCCACTGTGTCCACCTTGCGCCGGATGGAGACATGTTAGAGTATACAGAAAAGAAGTGGGCAGCCTTCCAGGCCCAGGCCTGGACAGTCTGGAAAGGGACAGAGAGGACTTCCTGAGGCTCTTCAAAGAGGGCCTCAAGAAGACCAGGAAAAGGTGTGGAAGGACATGCAGATACCCGTGGTGGTTACCTTGGAAAGGGTCCTCCAGAGGGCTGAACACACCGTGGCAGAGGTTTTTGTTGTCAGAACTGGACCCGCTTGCTATCAGCAAATGGCAGGTGTTCTTTGTGGATGGTTCTCAGTATGATGTGGATGGAAAGGCCCACACTGGTTGGGCTGTGGCGGAAACCACTCCCCTCTCCAGCAGAGGGGCCTCCCAGGAGGGCAATCAGCCCAAGTTGTGGAACTAATGACACTCCGAGTCCCGATACTGCTGTAAGGGTCTTCAAATAAGTTATCAAATATCGCAAGTGAAGGAGGCACTAAACTCAGCAGACATGGACAAGGTCAATGGGTAAACAGATTACTTCAAAGGGACTGTTGGTGGACCAGACGTGGATGAGTTATCTGTTTCAATTGCTTTGCTTCTCCTTGGAGGGCTGCCTGTGGAATTTCCAGGGTCTGGGCAAGCAGGGGGAAGACAGGGACTAATTAGGGCTTTAGAACAAAGACGACTCTTATCTTGCATCTTATAAAAAGCTATGTGTTGGTGTGTCTTTTGTTCTCTGTGCTTAACAAAGACAACGTACCTGGTACCACAGACTTGAGTCTTTATTTCCTACTACAAGAAAGATCTGTAATAGATAAAGACTTAAGCAAAAGTAACCATTTGCTCTCTATTTTTTCTCCATTTAAAGCTCACTAGCTTGTATTAATCAAATATTTATGGAACCCAGATTCTTTAAGATAATGTGAATCATTTTTTATTTTTGTAGATGCTATTCTAATTTAGTTTGTTTTTGTGCAGCTGTCATGATCCCAACACACTTTTTGGGATTTTGGGGTTGGGATCCTGTTACCTGTGTTTTTGCTTTGCTTTTGGTCCTGTGTGTTTTTTCTCCCCTTGTGCTCTCTGTCTTGTGCTCTGGCCCCACCCCCCTCATTTGCCTAGATATCCAGTTGATTATCTGTTCATTTGCTCCATCTGCCCTCCTCGTTTGCCCTCTGGATTTCCTTTCATTTATATTCACTCTGTGAATCTTGTCTTGTGCTGTTTCATTTTGTCATTTTTGCTGGGTCTTGCTTTGTCTGTCTGCCAGCCAGCCACTGACTTCTGATCTTTTTTTATCAGATTCGTTTGACAGTGTTTTCTGTTTTAGTTCCCACATTTTTATTTTGTTGCCTTGGTCTAGTTTAGTTTGTTTTCTTTCTTGTTTTGGACCACCGCCTGTTTAAATTGCTCCAGTGTTTGTGGTTTTCTGGGCTTTTTGAGTTTTGCTTTGGGCCCAGCTTTTGTGTTTTGGATTAGTTTTTTTTTCAATAAAGGTTTACTAGAGGAACAAAGATACGGCCCGTAGGTGAGAGTGTGAATGTGTATATCTGTGTGTGTTAGCCCTGTGATGGACTGGCCACCTGTTCAGGGTGTTTCCCTGCCTTTGGCCCAAGACAGCTAGGATAGGCTCCAGCAGTACTTGCGACCCTACATAGGACAACCGGCTATAGGAGATGGATGGATGGATAATCATAATAATTAAACTGTAGTTGGATTGTACAGAATAAAAGTTGTCATCAATGTTTTCATTAATACTGTGATGCTGTGCTGTTGCTGTGCATATTTGAAAATAAATAATTAACTTCAATGTTGTGTTTTGGATTGTGCTGTGAGGATCTGTATAGAAGCATCTCTTTTGATAAAATAATGCAATAGTATTTTGAAAAGTAATTGTTCTGTTTTCAGTTGATTAAAGTTTTATAAATTAATTTGATAAGACATTTTTTAATGTTAAAATGTAATTAAACTTTAAAACACAGAATTAAGAAGAAATACAAATGGAAAACATGGAATTTGTAAAAAAAAGAATCTGGATTTCATAGGGCCCTACAAAGACAGGACAAGATTTATTGATCATCTGTCATAGAACAAAGGCATTAGATAAGTGGTTCTCAACTGATCTTGCTGAATGAACTGCATTAAACAGTCTGTAGAAAAGCTGGAGCTTGCAGATTACTATCAATAAATCATACTGGCCTCCAGATTTGATGATGCCAGAGCGACTGGCAGAAACTGGTAAAGAAGTGATCGTGGATGGGTGCCAGCCCATTTTTTTAAGGACTTTTTCATTGGACATTAAGGGAGACCCAACAAAGTTGTTTATCATACAAAAAAAACAAAAAAAAAAAAACAAAAGAGGAAAAGTGTCCTCATATTTAAACATTAAATTTAAAAGTATTACCATCCACCGCTAAGTCCCACACTGTAAAAAAGGAATTATTGAGCAAAAATAAAAATCAAGACAGTTTTTTCCATAACAATTTCATTTTTATATATGGTTTTATATTACTTTTATATGAAGTTAACAACAATCTTCGCCTCCATCAATATGTAAGACAAGACAATTCCTGCAATACTTTGGTACAGACACAGTTAGACCACAACCCTTAACATACAAACCTCATTACATAAAAAGATGAGCTCTGAACATCACCACACAACAATTTTAACAACATCAACAGCATAAATAAAGTCAATAAACAGCAAAAAAATAAAACAAATAAGTCTATAACATGAACTGCATAATGTAGTCATGTTGCAATGCATGAAGCAACATTGTTCAAAATGAAATTGTTCAGGCAACTCTGTTAGGTTAGTTAGGGCAACATTTGGGGAAATATTGTTGGACTGACATGCACTTTTATGTAGATGTAAAGTAATGCACATTTCATAGCATCTGTGACTCAAAGCCATATACTGAATAAAATATAATAGCATTTTTACAGTGCAGCAATAGGTAATATTATTAACATGTAGGCTGAATAGGAACACATTGTGGTTTATCCTTATTACAAGTGAACCCATATTTAATGCATTCTGGTTTATTTTACCTTGCATAGTTTTGTTAATGTTTTTTTAGAGGTTGAGGGCCTGTACATATTAGCATCTGTCCAATTTGACTAGCCTTTACCAAATGACAGATGAATTTGTGCCCAAAATACTGTAAAGATTGATTGGACACAGCCATTGACGTCAACAACAAATGGTATTGGAAGTGTTTTCTCCTCCCTTTTAAAAAATTTAAAAGCATACAATTATATGATTACTTGTCTTTCATTATTTACATTCAGTTACATTCAGTTGTTTTTTCTCTGTGGTCTGTGACCCTATAAGAATAGACCTGTGACACATTTTAGGGTAGCGACACACCAGCGAAAAACCACTGATTTAATTGTGATTGATATGTTTTATCTTAAATACATTGGTGATGGAACCATTATTAAGGTTTGTAGATGATCTCTTTGAAGAGGACTTAAGTCCTTTCATGACTATCATAACTTAAAAATCTCCTAAACGTGTACCATCAAAAGCCACTATAGAGAGTCCCGTTACAAGAGAACAGTGATTCCAAAATTTTAATATTTTCTGATGGCCCTGGGGCTGAAAATTCCAGCCCCAAATTAAATCTCTGGCATCCTTATATTACATTATAATGCCTTCCTATATTTTCAGTGTTCTTTGAAGCATCAGCATCTTTATTGATGTGTGGAAAAAAGCCCATTTATGCTGTGAAAGGTTTGTTGAGAGCTGTAATTTCCATTGCTTTTATCTCACGGAAACGATTTCTGAATAGGGAAGAAGAAAATTACAGTGTGCAAAAGTTTTCCTCAAAATGAACAAACTGTAAGAAGAGAGGAGATTGGTCTGCGTCAGGACCAGGGGCAGGTTTATCATTTCTGAGGCCCGAAACACAATTCGGTTTTTGCACTTTGTAGTGTTGTGTAAATTGTTCATAAAAGTAATCCACGACAAATTACTAATTACCTCTCTAAATATTTTAATCAGATTCAATTACTGATTACTTAATTGTTTTTCCACTCAATTAATTCAAAATAATGTTTTGCATGTGTTGATTATGTGGTGCATACCATCCAGCTGTCACAGAAATGGCAAAAAAAATAAATTTAAAAAATTACATATTAAAATAATTGTATATGTGTTACCCAAGCAATGTACTTACGTTTCACATTAACTTTGACTTTTGACTTTAGTGTGTAGTACACAGAGATGGAAGTATAGGTCTCTGTGGAAACAAAATGGGGGTTTATTATGGTCTGGGGGAATAATTAATTGCGTAATTATTTTAACACATTATTTTTTATATAATTAATCATACTGAATGAATGTGTTAAGTCAAAAGTCCTGGTCAGAAGCTATATAAATCACCAACATTACTTAATAAACTTACCATTTCTGTTGTATTTTCTCTCTGTTTTTCATCTTCATGTGTTAACATTAGACTAAACCAACAATGGATTTTTTATGCAATGTATTATTAGCCTTAAATTAGCTGACCGCAAAAAAACTCTGGGGCAGGCTCCAAGTATGTGTGTGGTTTGCAACGCCACTGCTCAGGATAGATTTATCATGCTCTTTCTCTCTGTTTCAGATGACCTGAGTCATGAGGACACTGGGTCAGCAGGATCATTTGTGGATGTGGCCACCTCACCATCCTCAGCTCATCTTTTGGGTGGCCTTCTCATGACAGACAAGAATCCATTGTCTGTCGTCCAATCAGAGCTCATGGGCTCATCAAAGGGCAACAGAGAACAGCCTGCATTTTCCTCCATACTCACTTTACAGGTCAGCACAGCTCAAAAATCTCCTAAACGTGTACCATCAAAAGCCACTATTGAGAGTCCCGTTACAAGAGACAATGAAACTCATCGATGGCCTTCTTTAGAGAGAGTGGAGTCGTCATTCACCCTTCCGTCTTCTTCTGAACTGGTCAGCAACCACTCTTCCAACTCAGGTTTGTTTCCCAGCTTGTTGAAATTGCTTCTCCCATCCTGAAGGTGCAGTCACAATGACTTTGTATTCCATTAACTTCCATTCATTAGTGATGGGAAAATCGGATAATTTTACTTACTTGGATCTTTGAATCTCGTTCAGCAAAATGAAAAAATCTTTATTCAAGTAATTTCATTCATTTGTCATGTGACAGCTGCATAGGCTCTTCAGGAAACACAAATGATTAGTTCACCTGCCGACAGGGTCTTCAGATCTGAGCCTTTCATTCATTTGTCACGTGACCGCTACTAGGCTCAGCATAAGCGATTCATTTGTGAGTGACAATTACTGGTCTTTCGTTCATTTTCTTCAGCTTTTAGTTCAGTATGTTGCTGTTGTTTGTATTGTGATCAATACATGTCAGTGTGACAATAAATTACATTTTAAAAACAAACAATTGTCATGATTAATTATTTTCATGTATTTAAAGCAGGTAGATTTTACAAGATATTTTCTGCTAACTGTTAAATGGTCTTAGATGACTATCAGTAAATTCAAAGGTAAATTTTGTAAGACATACTTGATTTGGGTCTACAGTTCACATCAAGAACATAAGGACATAAATCATACAACAAAAGGATGCATCATACTGTCAGGATCCTGCCTTCTGTATGGTTTTTTGTTTATTCTTTATTGGCAGGATCCTGATACTTATGTTCTGTTGTTTCCTCTCTGTCATTATGTCTGTTATGTTGCCTCTCCATGTGTTTCTCTGCCCCCCTTGTTTCTGTCTTGTTCCCTGGCTCCGCCCCCTCTTTCTCTGATATTCTGTTAATTTGTTCCACCTGCCCTTCTCGCTTGCCCTCTTGATTTCTCCCCCTTTATATTCCCTTCGTTTACTCTGTCCGGTGTTGGATCATTCCTCTTGTGTCTTAGACTCCTTTGGTGTTCCTGTCTTTCTCCTGTTTTCCCCTTGTTCATTTGTATGTTTACAGATAGTCTTGTTTTCCATTTGTTTTTCTAGTTTTTAGTTCTCTGTCTAGTTTTCTGTTACAGTTTTCCCTCTCATGGGTTGTTTTGTTTTCTGCCCAGTTTGTTTTGCCTAGGTCTTTTGTATTTTGAGTTTGTTTATCCCTTTAATAACGTTTTTATTTTTTTTAGAATTTTTTTTTATTTAGTCTGTGTTTGGGTTCTCCTTGTTTAAACCTGACAGGATGATCCAACCAGATTTTTGAACTCGACAATTTATTTCTTTTTTTTACTTTTTTCTGTGGGGCTGTTTCTTACCACCATTCCAGTCCGGCAGCCTCACACGCTACGCCTAGCCCCGTCCCTTATCGAACATGCCTGCTTCAAAGAGGCTGTCTGGAAGAAACAGGAGGAAAAAGAGGAGGAAATTGTCCTCCATTGAGTCAGCTGACCGCCCGGAGGCATCTGGCGAGCCTGGCGTTGACCACCGAAAGTGTCTGCTGAGCCTGCCATTGACTGTCCGCCGAGCCTGCCGTTGGCCGTCCGCCGAGCCTGCCGTTGGCCGTCCGCCTGGTGGTGTCCACTGAGCCCGCCGTTGACCGCCTGCCCGGAGGCATCCCACACTGCTGCAGCTCAGCCGGAGGCATCCTGCACCGCTGCAGCACAGCCATAGGCGTCCTGCACTGCTACAGCTCGCCCCACAGGTGCTCGTCCTTGCTGCTGCAGCTCCCCTGCAGGAGCTCGTCCTCGCCGCTGCAGCTCACCCTGCAGGCGCTCATCCTTGCCGCTGCAGCTCGTCCCGCAGGTGCACGTCCTCGCTGCTGCAGCTAGCCCCACAGGCGCTCGTCCTCGCCGCTGCAGCTCACCTGGAGGTGCTCGTCCTCATCGCTGAAGCTCACCTGGAGGCGTCTTTGCCGTTGGAGCTTGCCCAGAGTCACCCGTCCTCTTCTCTGGAGCTTGACAGGAGGTGCCCGTCAAGCCCACTGTTGACAGTCTGGAAGCGTCCCATGCCACTGCAGCTCACCAGGAGGCATCCCACGCCACTGCAGCTCGCCAGGAGGCACCCTCATTGAGCCTGCCGTTGACCGCCCAGAGGCATCCATCCTCGCCACAGCAGCTCGCCTCCCTTCCTTGATGCTGTTCTGGAGCCACCTCCCTGACCTCCTGAACCTGTTCTGGAGCCGCCTCCCTGACCTCCTGACCATGCCCCCTTCCTCAAGCCTCTTCCCAGGCTGCTGGTCCCCGCCCCCTTTCTGAAGCCTCTTCCCTGGCTGCCGGACCTCACCTCCTTACTCGTGCCACCTCCCAGGCTGCTGGACCTCGCCCCCTTCCTCAAACCTCCTTCCTGGCCACCAGACCCCACCCCTTTTCTGAAGCCTTCCCCCTGATTTCCACCACCAACCCTCCTTTGGTTGGTACTTCCTGTGCCTCTGGTCCCTCCCTGGTCCGTGCCTCCGGTCCCAATTTTTCTGTCTGACACCCCCACTTTCTGTTGGACTTGTTTTGTTTTATGCATGTTGGGATGCCTGGAAGTCGTCCTTTTGAGAGGGGGTAGTGTCAGGATCCTACCTTATGTATGGATTCTTGTTCATTCTTTATTGGCAGGATCCTGGCATTTATGTTCTGACTCCTTCTGTGTTCCCGGCTTTCTCCTGTTTTCCCCTTGATCAGTCGTGTGTTTACAGTTAGTCTTGTTTTCCATTTGTTTTTAGTTCTCTGTCTAGTTTTCTGTTACAGTTTTCACTCTCATGGGTTGTTTTGTTTTTTGCCCAGTTTGTTTTACCTGGGTCTTTTGTATATTGAGTTTGTTTACCCCTTTAATAAAGTTTTTTGGTTTGAATTTAATCTGTGTTTGGGTTCTCCTTGTTTAAACCTGACACATAAAATTAAAGGGCCCCGAAAAGCAAGGTCCTCCAAGTAGGATTTCTCTTGGGGCCCCCATATACTCAAAAACGGCCCTGAGCTAAAATTTGAGACCCGAAATGTTTCATGTAAGGGCAAAAATAAAAACTTACTAAGCGCCTGTATGTAAGGACGCTGGGAGAATAACTAATTTCTGTTTCCAATACAGACAACTGTCATGTGGAAAATTAACGAAAGACTAATACCCGAAGACCCAGTCCGGAGGCAAACTAATAATTTCTGTTTCCTGTACAGAGCCTATGAGGCTGTCAAGTGTCAAATGAACAAAACACGAAATATACATTTTGTGCATGCCCATGACAAAAATGAACAAATTTTGTCAAACTAATTTACTCAGAGTACTCGTTCTTCCCGAGACATATAAAAGATTTGTTCAAAATGAATAAATTGTTCGTGAACAATACATCACTATGGATGGGAATCATAAGGAATTTTACAATTCTGGTTCCGATTCCGATTCCTCTTAACGATTAAGGTTCCTTAATGGTCACAGTAATGAATATTTTAGTACTTTTGAGGAAGAATTATTTTGAAATAAGAGATGCAATTCTTCTTGCATTTACTGCAATCTGCAGTCTGATGCCAAATGATGAGATTTCAAATTTCAAGTTTCTACAGAGCAGATATAATAATCAGAAATAAATGTACAGAATTCTTGTAAAAGGTGTGTTTGCAGACTGTTTAGTGGTGTAAATTAAATACAATAATTGATCTTATCTGTATTTTAAATACAAATTCTAAACAAACAAGAAAAGTGATAGCATATTTAATTCATGGATTTATTCTTTTATAAAATTCCACTTATTACAACAACACTTGTGTATCTTTAACTACACATTGTCATATAAACAATCAGTCAGTAACACAGGTCTGAAGTACATGACATAACAGTAACATTTCTAGAGACAGTTGTGTTATGCAGTCTTATGTTGTATTTCAGGCTTGTAAGTCTTCAACAGTTCTTATTTCATTTTGAGTTGGACATTCATAACTTGCACATCAGTATAAGAATAATTCAGTAACTACTCTGACTGATGTGTAAGTGTTTTTGATTCACTAAAAAAGAACCAGCTCATAAGAGTCATTTGTTTGAGAATACCAGAAGGGATGTATGTTCTGTGCTGTATAGATTCAAAAGAGCCGGCTTATTAGAGTCACTTGTTCAGGAATCAAAATACAGTGGTAGCACTGTGTGTTTCACGCTGTACATTTAGCTGAGGGCAGCGCTGCTGCTAAATAGCGGTGCAGGAAACACTGTCAGAGTATATTAGTAGAGTGTTCGCTCCGCATCAGTTGAACGTACAGGAAATACAGGAACCATTAACGGAACTGAAAGTCATAAATATTATATGGTTCCGGTACTTTTTAAAGAATGGAACAAGTTTTGGACAAGAACCAGTTCAAGGTACCCACCCCTACCTATCGCTACCATTCATATGCATGCAAACGTGGCAGAGCCGGACATAAGCATATGCATAGAATTTATTGCTTTTCATTGTGTACAGAAGTTCAGGTTTGGTGATTTCTGACCTGCAGATTTGTTTAGCGAAATTACATTTGACTAGGGTGACCAGATTCCTGCTTGTGGAAAACGGGACAGCCCCCTCCCAGCAAAAATGAAATTGATGTATCCTTACCTAGGCACAGATCAATGCGAAATAGAGGGTGCATCCGCATCTGTAGCTGTTGTCACCTTGTACTTTTCGCTGGCAGCAATTGTTCTCAGTGTGCGCTTGTCTTTCAAGAGTTTATCGTAAAATACAGAGTAGTCCAGTCCAAAATTAAGATGTACGAAAAGCATTGCCTTCTTGACTGTTACACTGAGTCGAGATTTATCTGGTGTCCATATTGCGTTCATTAATGAGAACACACGCTCCACAGATGCAGAGGTCCCAGGCAGGCATAAAACAAATTCCATGACCTTGGCTAATACTCCGAAGTTCTTGCTCTCCAACTCACGAAAAATGTCTGTCCATCTCTCAGACATGGCCGTCTTGTTCATGTTCCACTCAGTGATGCAACGACTGACAATGTTTTTTGAGCAAGCCCACTCATCAAAGAGCATGGTTTCATCAATCAAACTGAAAGCGGAGATTCTGGACTAGAAGTGTTTGAGGTTGCTCTGAATGACTTTCCACTCTGGGATGTCTCTCAGTAGGGCCCACTCAAGTTTTTCTGTGTTCTCCAATGAGCGGCTCCAATTTTGGAGGTAATCCACCGATGCTGAATAAAAGTTTCTCACTGCACAAAAGAAATCATCCGCTCGCATGTCACCAGCTTCAACCAGGGCATCCAACTGCTTTTTAATGTCAAAGGGTATGAATGATTCCTCCAGCCTGGCCTGCAAGACTTTTCTCAGGTCATGAATGTGCAAAGCTATGGTCGTGCACAACAGAATGATAAGCAAAAAGTCCTTCACTTGCGTGCACCTTGTTGGATTCTGAACTTTGCTTCACAAAAACATCGTTAACACTTGGTGTGGTACACTTACTTTTAGCATTACCCACATGCTTTTTTGTATGAACATGCTGCGCGATGCCGGTGCATCCTCCATGAGTGATGGAAATGCGAACTCCACAAATCTCACACCTCATTTCACTAGGCTCTGTCTGTGACTCCTCTTTTAGAAATGTAATCTATTTTTGAAGATCCTCATTAAATGTACATGCACACTTTCTTGACATTTTTCCAGTCACAATTTCATCTGTGTGCTCTTTCAAACTGACTCTTCAATGAGTTCACTAACTGGATGTCTATTGATAGGGGATTGTGATTGGATAGTTTAATCCAATCGTGTAATTAAAATAAGTGTTTGACCTTTCAACTTTAAAGAGATAATAATGTCAAAATTTCCATTAAAAAGTAATACATTTTCTGGCGCTCCTGACTCATGTGAGGCACATGGAAGAACCAGAAGAGAGGTGAAGGGTGTCAGAGCCACTCTATAGCAAGCAGTGTTCTACTGTATATCAATTTATCAGGAGGATCTTTTGTTATAAAGTAAAATTTGTAATCCTACTAGTAATCCCAATTTTTACTAAATGTATGTAACTGTAATCTGATTATGTAAATTTTCTATGTAACTATAATGCATTACAGTTAAAAAAATTGTATCCTGATTACGTAACACTGTTTCATTACCTTCATCATCACTATCATTACCATCACCACCATCATTACCATCACCTTCTTGACTACCATTAACATCACGATCAGCATCACCACCACCACCATTATTACCATCATCATCAAGACCACCATCATCTTTATCATAATCATGCTAATCACCATAACCACCATCATTAACATTTCCATCATCTTTACTGCCATTATAATCACCATCATCACTATCATCATTTTCACCATTTGTACCACCATCATCTTTATCATAATAATCACCACCATTGTCTTCGCAACCATCATTACCATCACCATCATCCCCACCATTATATTTATCACCATCATTACATCACCACCATAATTTTATCACCATCATCATCAGCACCATCACCACTATCATCATCATCATCATTACCACTATAACCTTTATCATTATCATTCTTAGCATCATTATTTTTATCACCATCAACCATCATTACCATCACCATCATCTTTATAACTATCATCATCAGCACCATCATCCTTATCATCATCAGCACTATCATTACCACCATCATCACCACCATCATCTTTATCACCATCATCATCAGAACCATCACCACTATCATCATCATCATCATCATTACCACCATAACTTTTATCATTATCATTGTTAGCATCGTCATTTTTATCACCATCAACCATCATTACCATCACCATCATCTTTATAACATCATCATCAGCACCATCATCACTATCATCATCAGCACGATCATGATCACATCATCTTTATCACCATCAGCATCACCATCATCACCACCATCATTCCAATCATCATCACCACCATCGTTACCACTGTGATCACCATCATCAGCATTACCCACCATCATCTTTTTCAACATTAACCGCAACATCTTTATCACCATCATTATCACCACCATCATTACCATTACCATCATTACCACCATCATCTTTATCACCATCATCTTTATTACCATTGGCATCACCACCATCATCTTTATCACCAGCATTGTCAGCACCATCATCTTTATCACCATCATCAATATCATCTTTATACCATCGGCATCACCATCATCATCTTTATTACCAGCACTGTCAGCTCCATCGTCATCAGTGTCAGCACCATCATCACTATTGTTATCATAACATCATTATCACCATTACAGTATATTTATCACCATCAGCTTTATTTCAATGACAATCAACAGCATCATCATAACCATCATAATCTTAATCTTTTACAGTCTCTTTTCCACCTTCTTCTCTAAAAGTGTTGTGTTGTTGCAGAGTCTGCAGAGAGGATATCTAAACTGTTGTCATCTGAGTCTACATCCAAAGCTGCAGACCTTCACCGTAAAGCCAATGATTCCAACAAATTCTCACCTGATCAAAGAAACAATACTGCACCCAACAGAACTTCAGCTACAAATGTGGACACACAACGAGAACAAGCAGAGGTCACCGCCATTACTGTATCTCAACCTACAATGTTTACCAGAAATACTGTTACCACGACCACAACCAGCACCCCCTCTACTACATTCACAGAGCTGACCAGCACTACACATTCAACCAGTGTTAAACGAAACTCTAAAACAACTAAAACACTTATCAGAACTACAACCACACTCCAAGAATCTTCAAAAGCAACACTTAGAATGCTGTCTCCCTCAACCTTACAAAGTGCTAACACCACCCCGTCAAGAAGCACTTTAGCCTTTCAAAGACCTGCTGCCACTGAAGCGACATTGTTCAGGTGTATCATCACTGACAGGATGTGGATAAAGACAGGTGGGACTGCTAAATTCAGATAGTGAAACCATCATTACAAAATGACTGATAACTTCTGTAAATTTCAGTGGGTGCAAATAGGTGTACAGTATGCAACTCCCTTACAAAATTCCCTTACAAAAATTTACCACGGTAACCATAGTTTTCACCAAAATACAATAGTTCCTAGAGTTAATATTACCTACAATAAAAGTGTTATCCCCTTCTGGTAGATGCCGTAACTACATTATTAAAGTATGCAGGTAAACGACATGTTTCTCCATTGATGACCATTTAAAAGTAGCCGTATATTCTGACGAAGTTCTTTGTTTTTAAACATATCATTTGAAAAAATTAAATAAAATACAATTGTATTATAGTTGATTTTTCACCAGTGACCTTTTTTTTTAGGGCTTTAAACTGCATGAAAAGACATGCGTCTGTAAAAACTAACCAGTCAAACCTTGACCCCCTTGCACTATGCTGTTCTTGAGGATTTTACAGTAGTAATAACTGTAGTACCTGTGGTGTTTTGGTCAAAAAACTATGGTAATTATGTTTTTGTTTTGTAAGGGTCCTGATTAAAAGGTTTCAATTGATTAGATTGGAAACATAAAATATAAGACGTTAAAGGTGGAGTAAGCAATTCCTGATAAAGACTGTTGATATTTGAACTCAACAGCCAAACAAACACATCCCTCCCTTCAGTGCTCTGTCAGAAGCCCCCCCCCAATTCATGCATGCACAATAGTATTGTGCGGATCAGTCCGATCCACTTTGTTTATTTTCCCATTTACAGAGCCAGTGCTGTGTACAAACACTAGATTTTTTTTCAACGTACATGCAGAATGGACAGCTAGCGGACCGTGAAGAGATATCTGTGGAATTTAACAAAAAGTGTATTGGATTAAAATTACTTACTCCACCTTCAAGTTCTTCACAGTTTCACCTATTTGACATTTGACAAGCTCTTTGAGTAAATAACTCTTTTATTTTGTACAGTGCTGTCCATACAGTTACGGAGGAGTCGTCTAGACAGCATTTTGAAGCAGAATCTCCCTAGAGGATTCACTCAAGCACTGAAGAAGGCCTTGAATGACAGCACTGTTCAGGCTAAGGTTTGAACGTTAAGTACATTATGCATGTTTCAGATATTTAAATTCATCAGCCTGAAATATACACCTAACGCAAATGCACATCTAGCAAATCATGGTTTACAGCTGTGATGAAAACCAAAGGTTCAGTTGTTTGCAAGTTAATACAATCCTGCATTGGGGATAGAATAAACTGGCTCGCTTTCCTGGGCAAAGGGCATGAGGTTTGGGACTTGACCCAAGCTCGAATACCCCCCAAAAAAGCCAAGAAATGGGACTGCGAACCGTTAGCAATGGAGCCTTGTGTACAAAGTGATATGTTTGGGAAGATATAAAATGTACTATGATGCCTCCTATTCCCCCCCCAACAAAAAAGACAAACCTGGGGGCACTTGCTAAGCCTTGTGTGTGAGATGGGTAGAGGTGCCAAAGATGCTAGCGGAGGCAGCCTCACGGTAGGGTCCACTTGGGGGATAGGAATCTGGGAGGTGCAGGATAGGTGGAGAAAATGGAGAGTGAAAATAGGCTGAAGCACTGAAGGGACAGTGGCGGTAATGGCCGCATAGAAATGAGCTCCTGCGGGAGCTATAATGGAGGGATCTGCTACGCCCGAACACGGGGGAAGCCCCCGTGGTCGGGCATGTCCTCCCCGGGTGGAGGCGTGAGTCCATGCCGCCCGGACCCGACCTTAAACCCCCTTCCACACGCAGTTGGTTAGACAGAATGGGCCCGTGCATCAAATTGGCGAACGCCGTAGGAGAGGGGCTTGGCTGCTGCTCGAGTGAACAAGCTCATCCTGTGATCGAACGGGGGCCCTCACTGCATTTGAATGGAGGAGTCTTCACGGCACTTCGAACAGGAGAGCCCACAATACAAATAAACACAAGTTAACTCACACTGCATTTGAACGGGAGAAACCTCACTGTGATTCGAACGTGAGAGCCCTTGATATGCTTAAGCAGGCGGGCCCTCACGCCGATTTGAGATGCGACGTGGTGACTCTTGCTGCATTCGAACGGGAGAGCCCATGCTGCGTTTGAACGGGCAAGCCCGCGGCCTGGTCATGGTGACTCTTGCTGCATTCGAACGAGAGAGCCTGTTCTGCATTTAAATGAAGTGAATAACGTTGCTTTAAAATGAGAGCCCTCCCCTTTTTTTGCGATATGAACGGGCTGAATACTCGAGCACGGGACCGTACTGTGTTCAGTGGGAGAGCATACGATACATGTGAGAATGGTTCATGCTGTATTTTTCACGGCTGCAGTGAGGCATGAACGAAAGGGGCTTCGGCAGAAGAATGGTAAGTTGCAGTGGGTTGATATTCGAGCCATTAGTGAAAGTAGCCGAAGGAACCTGAAGCGGTTGGACATAGATCGCGTTGGTCTGCAGCTAACATTGCAGCTAGCCAGGGCTCAAGTTTGGGCAGGCATCTGCGTTCTGCTGAGATAAATGCCTAGACCAACACTCTGATAGTGGGTGTACATTGTTGGAAACAATGGAAGCAGGGCTACCACTACTTGCTGTTTGCTAGAGGGATGGGTTTATAGATAATATAACATTTACAGATAATGTAAATGGTAATATGTAAAAACATGCATTTGCAGAAATGCCTAGCATTAAGTTCCGCTGGCAATTGGGGTAACAGATGAATAGTTGTGCCGGGATCATAAAAGGGGATCCCCTGAATCATGAGATTAGGTGTTGTAAGACACCTGCGAACATGCTTGTACAAATGCTTGTTGAGGGAGAACATAATTAAACGTTGTGTCGTGGACACCTTAAACTAAATTTGTTGCTAGATTTATGTCTGGAACATATACGATGTCATCCAGCGCCGATTTCAACCCATTACTTTAAGCTTGAGTGGAGCGGAGATTATTGTTGAAATACTTTATAGTCATGCAGCAATCAGGTTCTGTGGTCAGGCTTGTTACGTGCAAAAGTAGAGAAGACTTGACTGTAAAATTAAAATGATGGATTGATTTCATCTGCATGAAACGTTTGTCCAGGGCGGAAGGAGAGAAAGTCATGTTATAATCTAGAGATGAATAGAAGTTTATAGAAGTGCTTGCTTCATAGTTATCAGAGCTGTGCGGTGAGCTCGAAAAAATGGAATGGAAAGGGGTGGAATAAATTGGATAAGAGGATCTGTGTACAGCCGTTAGGGGACTGTACAGCAGGTTTACAGTGAAGCAGTGGCCTATGCGGAGGCAGCCCCGATGCCAGGTCTGCTTCGGTGAGGAAAGATGAGAATAAAAGAAAGATAGTGCAAACAAACAGTGGTTGAACTGGCAGCCAGCTTTGCCACGAAATATGAATAGTGGCTGTTGCGGCAGATTGGTGAATAATGCAAAGATTGCGATGGAAGAGCTTATCTGATGAGGGCAAATGCTTTGCGCAGAGTAGTGTGTCATCCCAAACTGTCTCACAGATATGTCGTGGGAAAGTGGGCAGAGCCAAATGCCGGAAAGAATCGATGCCACATAGAGGTAAGCATCTGTTTATATATGCTTACTCTGGCAGTGTGATAGATTAAATGAACTTGCTCCTCCCAAACTTTGTTTATGAAACTCCATCTATTGGATATTTCATAGAAAAGTTCACCCAAAAATGAAAATTCTTTCATAATTTACTCACTATCATGTCATTCCCAACCCGTATGCCTTCCTTTTGTATGTGGAACACAAAAGGATATGTTTCAATGAATATCTCGGTTTTAAGCACTAGTATAAGTATGAACATGCAAGCCATTGTGATGTAACAGTCTTAGCTCTTACCCTTGTATTTTTTTTTGTTTTGTTTTTTGTTTGTTTTTTTTCATCATCAAAGGGACTTGAACATCCTAAACATTGACTATTTCAACTTTCATTGTAGTGATTCCATACTTACCCAAATAATCACTCATCTACAACTTGAACTGATCAGATAAGTCTTTTTTATTTTTATTCTTTTTCTGTTGGTTCACATTACTTACAGGCCATCTTTGAGTATATTGCTTTGATTTACTTTACTGGTTTCATTTCAATTAGTTCTCATTTTCATGTACATGCATTGTTCTGTTTATTTCTTCTGGTTTACTCAAAACATTCATTTATATAAAGGTATAAAATTTCATTCTTGTCTTTATTGTTTGTTACAACACACTGGGAAATATAATAAGATATTTTTTAGCAGCGTTAAGTTAATAGTTGGTGGGCCCCTCCTGTTATTCCGAGATATATATAGCTGCGAGCCGCTATTGTGGTCGGTGGTTATAGTGAATGAGCTTTTCTCATAGTGCTCTTGAATGCACAGCAGTGTCAAGATTTTCACTGAAGAATGACTTAAATTTCAGGTTGTTTCTCACTAAAACCTATCGGATGCATTCAGAAGACTTTGAATATGACGAACGAGTCACATGGACTCTTTTTATAAAACTTTTGGATCCTTGTTTATGCTTCCACTACAGCCCATGATATTGATATGACACAAGAAGGAAAGACATGAGAGTAAATTATGACAAAATGATAATTTTTGGGTGAAATATTCCTTTAAAAAAATGATTTAATAAAAAATTTAACAGGAAAGAAAACTGCTGGTCAAGCTATTTTCTTTGAAGAATCATGCTTTGATATCAGTGCAGTCCTAATTTTGGAAGCAATCAAGGGAAAAATGAAAAGTTAGCAGGCCTTTGTCCATCAAAGTGGTAGTTAAAAGAATAGTTCAACCAAAAATGAAAATTCTCAATTTACTCCCTCATACAATCCCAGATATGTATGACTTTCTTTCGTCTGCTGAACACAAATGAAGATTTTTAGAAGAATATCTCAGCTTTGTTGGTCCATAAAATGCAAGTGAATAGGTACCAAAATGTTGAAGCTCCAAAAAGCACATATAGCCATCATAAAAGTAATCCATATGACTCTGTTGGATTAATTAATGTCTTCTGCAGTGTTAATCTCATCAACCAAATCACTGAAGAAAAAAAAAAGTTAGTTGATGAAGGTTTTTTATTTCATCAATGATAACGAAGACGATAGGTGGTCTACATCTCAGAAGGTGGAAAATAAGGAACAACTTGGAAAACTTGTTTTGCTTGAGGAGTTTAAAATTTTTTGCCTGAGGTTGTGTCTGTTTATTTGAATGAGCAGAAGGCAATGACTCTTGAGCAAGCTGTCATTCTGGTAGATGAGTTTGTTTTAACCCATAAGGTAAATGTTGGTGAAAAACAAGCTGAGTTTAAGGGTAAAGACCAGTAAAATAGGTCCCGATCTGTAAAATCTGTGTCCCTTGCCTCACCACTTGCTAAGGAGATAACTAGATGGTGTGTCCTTCATTCTAGGTAATGATTTAGCTGGTGAAAGAGTGCTAGCTGTCCCTGAAGTAACCTTTACTCCTCACAAGTCAGAAGGCCCAGATGAGCTTGAACTGGCATATCCAGAAACTTTTCCTGTTTGTGTAACTACTTGTGCCACGTCTGCTAAGAGTTATGTTGAAGGCAAAAGTTCTAAACCAATCTGAGGTTTCACTTTGTGACACTTTCATGGCCAAAGGTGATATGGATTTGACAGGTATTGGAAAGATGTTTCTATCTCGTGAGCAGTTAATACTAGAGCAAAAACAAGACTCCACTTTGTCTCCTCTGTTTAAAGAGGTAGTATCAGATGAAGCACTCTTAGATGTAGCTTCTGGCTGTTTTGTCAGTGATGGTGTCTTGATGAGAAAGTGGACAGATCCAAAAACTTCAAGTCAGGATGATTGGAGGGGGCCTGGGTAGCTCAGTGAGAATTGACACTGACTACCACCCCTGGAGTCACGAGTTTGAATCCAGGGCGTGCTGAGTGGCTCCAGTCAAGTTTCCTAAGCAACCAAATTGGCCCTGTTGCTAGGGAGGGTAGAGTCACCTGGGGTAACCTCCTTGTGGTTGCGATTAGGGGTTCTCCCTCTCAGTAGGGTGCATGGTAAATTGTGCGTGGATCGCGGAGAATAGCAGGAGCCTCCCGTGCTGTGAGTCTTCACAGTGTCATGCACAGCGAGCCACATGATAAGATGCATGGATTGACTGTCTCAGAAGTGGAGGCAACTGAGACTTGTCCTCTGCCACCCGGATTGAGGTGAGTAACCACGCCACCATGAGAACCTACTAAGTAGTGGGAATTGGGCATTCCAAATTGGGAAAAAAGGGGATAAAAAAAAAAAGTCAGGATGATTGGTGTAGTGTGTTCCAGGTGGTGGTTCCAGTAGTTTATCGGTCTGACATATTGTATCTTGCCCATCATAACTGTATTTCTGGTCAAATTTGGATTGTGTGTCGAAGTTTTTTTTCTGGCCTGGGGTGAGGTCAGATGTGGCTCAGTATTGCAGATCGTGTTATGTTTGTCAGATTGCAGGCAAACATAATCAGTCTATTCATGTAGCTCCACTATATCCTATTCCTGCCTTTGTAGAGCCATTTGAACATGTTTTGATTGACTGACTGTGTTGGACCTCTCCCATGTACCAAATCAGGAAATCAGTATCTGCTCAAATCATGTGTGCAGCAACACGGTTTCCTGAAGCTGTCCCTTTGCATAAGGTCACAGCTCCTGCCATTTCCAGGGCCCTTATTAAGTTTTTCACAGTGTTTAGCCTACCAAGAGTTGTTCAGTCTGATCAAGGGTCTAATTTTATGTCTCGCCTCTTCTCCCGGGTGTTAAAGCAGTTGTCCAGCACAGCACTTCATCGGCATATCATCCAGAATCTCAAGGTGCACTTGAGTGGTTTCATCAAACTCTCAAGACAATGCTGAAGGCCTACTGCATGGAGTTATTCCACTACTCCTCTTTGCAGTTAGAGATCCCTTGGTTTCAGCCAAGCTGAACTTGTGTTTGGCCATACTATGAGGGGGCCCTTGAAACTGGTAAAGGAGAAATGGTTAGCTGTTGAACATTCTACTTCTAACCTTTTGGATTATTTGTCTAACTTTAGTTTCAGGCTTAGTAGGGCCTGTGAACTGGCCAAAGAAATCTTGAAAGCAGCTCAGGAAAAGATGAAGTCTTGGTATTACCGAAAGGCTAAACATTGTGTGTTTTCTTCAGGAGACCAAGTGCTTTTGTTTTTACCAATATCTGGTTCCGCATTGCAGGCTCAATATAGTGGGCCATGCATCATTGATCGCAAAGTTGGTGAGTGTAACTACCTAGTTAAGACTCCAGATCTTAAACGGAAAACCTGCTTATGCCATGTTAATCTACTGAAGCCTTATTTTGACCGTAATCAAACAGTGTCTACAGATGTCAATGCCCTGGCTGTAATGAATGTTTCATCTACAGGGACAGAAGGAAATGTTGCTGTCTCTGAGATTTCTCAGAATAGATTGCCAAATTCTCAAATTTTGGCTGACTTGGACTCCCATTTGTCCTACCTTAACCTTCCTGAGGGCTCTGATATTATTCAGTTAGTTTGTCAACATTTGGCCCTGTTCTCCGATGTTCCATCTTGTACCAGTGTGCTAGATGTGGGTCAGACTACCCCTATTAAGCAACATCCATATAGGGCAAATCCTGTTAAGCACCAACTTTTGTGTAAGGAGGTAGAGTATATGTTTGGACATGGCATAGCTGATCCCACTTCTAGTGCTTGGAGTGCACCATGTTTGTTAGTTGAGAAGCATGATGGTTCACTACTTTTTGTACAGACTTATGCAAGATAAATGCCATCACCAAGACTGACTCCTATCCTCTCCCATGCCTGGCTGACTGCATCGACTAAGTTGGTTCTGCTTCCTTTGTTATGAAGATAGATCTCTAGAAGGGCTATTGGCAGGTTCCACTCACCCAGCAGCAGTGCTTACAGCGCACCACCTTCTTTTATTATTAATCTCTGTAATTAAATAAACAGCATTTTTCATTGTCAACTTTTGTCTCCGTGTACTTTATGTTGCTTCTCTTGAGCCAGGATTGTAACAATGGTTGTGTTTTTTCAAGCTTCAAGATTTTGGTACCCATTCACTTGCATTGTATGGACCTACAGAGTTGAGATATTCTTTTAGAAATCTTCGTTTCTGTTTTGCTGAAGAAAGAAATTTGTACACATTTGGGATGGCATTAGGGTGAGTAAATAATGAGAGAATTTTAATTTTGGGGTGAACTATTCCTTTAATGGAATTACAGTATAGGGGTGATTTTACCATAATTTCTCCATGTTTTATTTCTTCCCAACCCTCCCATTTTCTCTCTCATTTCAATAAACATTTTCTTCAGTTGAGTAACTTGAAGGCTGTGGACTTGTAGGGAAATAGGATAAGCATGTTTGTTTTTAATCGCAGAAGTAATGTGGCACCAGTTTGGAGGAAAAGGGCAAGACTATAATTGAAGCAAAGTATGATCTGCAATATTGTACCCATTAATAAAACATAATAAAAACAACACCACAGTCATAAGTATATCTTGTTTCAGCCAATAGACTTAAATAAAATGAATATAATTGTTAGATTATTTCTCCTATAATCTATGTAATTCGACCTTTTCGCCTCAGCACTCTCCATTGTCCTCTCGCTCAGGAATATGCTTGCAAGGGAAGAGACTCTGACACAAAATTTATATCAAAGCGTCTTCAAAGGTTTATTGACAATCAAACATTTATACCAGAAAAGTGCGTAAAGGAAAATCATCATGCGTCAATAACAGACATCTCTATCTGTGTGCCAGTCTAAACTCTCTGTTGTCAGAATACCAGTTTATACCAGTTTGTACTAAAAGACGAGCTTAAGAAATCCTTGAGCTTCAGATAAGGAGAGCAGAAGGAACAGAAAACAAGTGCTACGTGTCAGTAAAGATTAGTGACAATGGAGGCCCAAAATGAAAAAGTAGGCCTGAAACTGAGAGCAAATCTGTATTTCTCACAATAATTCTCCTGTTATATGCTCCAATGATATTTTGAATTGAAGGCTCTGGGAGATTCAGATACACACAGAGGAATGAAACACACTTGCTCAGTAACATGTTTTTGATAACACTATTCACTTAGTCAAACCAGTCTGAATTTACATAAAAGTCCAGACTGGTTTATGCTGGTTTTGTACTGGTCTAGACAGGGGACATGCATAGCCATTCCTTACATAAATGGAGAGTTCATGGCAAATTTGCTACAAACTTCAAATTTTTAACATGCAAATGAGCTTTGCGACAAACTTGCAGCAAATTGTCCAATGTTGCCAAAGGTTTGCTGCAGGGTCACCACTAGAAGAGTCGGTGAAGAGCTGCAAACTTCTGGTAAACATTTGCAGCGAATCACAAGCTCATTTGCATGTGAAAATAATGAGCGGCAAATCTGTGGCTAGTTTGCCGAAACTCGAAATTTTTTGTAAGGGATGCTGTGGACTGGTAAAGCTGGTCAGCCAGCAAGGATCCTCTAGTAAAGCAGGGGAAAAAATAGCTTAAACCAGATGGTTTGCTGGTCTAAGATGGTCTCCCAGCCTGCTAAAACCAGCAAACATCTTAGGGCTGGTTTAAGCTGTTTTCAGCAGGGTAGTCTTTCTGTTCAACTATCTAGCCACTACGCTGGTGTTTTCAGATGGGTCATATTATACTTTAACCCTCCTATGGCATTGAAAAATGGCACCTCCCTTTGGTATCTGTGGTCATTTTTGACCATAAGGGTCAGATGTGTAACCCTTTTTTTTAATGATGATAATGATACCATTTGTTCTTCTCTGAAGTAAGAACAATACAATTATAAATTTCTTTTGGGATTTTATGCTGTTTTGATCTTATTTACATGTACATTTCAATGTGACACAAATTGGAGGCGGATTGCTACCATATGGTGAACAAAATGTAAATAACATGATGGTAACAGCCAGTTGATGGCTGTAGCCTCCTACTGTGTAGTCTGATGACTTGTTGTAACCTAATTTTAAATTTTATTACAAGATATGCATTTTTATATATATTTAGACATTATCAAACTATTATTTGCCAAATTTTAGCATTTCAAGTTATTTGAAGTGTCAGTTTTTTAGTTAATGTCAATATGCTTGCAATCAATCATGACCATGGTGTTACAAAGAGGAGACACAGATTAAGAATTTTTCTACCAATAATTTATTTAAAACATAAAAATGTAATAACTCAAAGTAAATGCAAAATGTCAAGAAAATTAACATCAAGAAACTGCAAAATTCAGAAAATTCAATTAGAGTATAACAGAAGAATCAGAGTAAATATTTTGCAATTTCAAACTTTCTATAGTAAAAATTTATTTTGAAAATGTGTGTGAGAGAGAGAGATTTGCTGTCATCAGCAATTTATGGAAAACAACAGATGACTTGTAATGCCAACAATGACCAAAATATGACTGTAGAGCTCCACTTATTGATGCCCTGGTTCTCTCTCTGTGAGTGTGTGTGTCTCTCACTCTCTCTCTCTCTCGCTCTGTGTGTGTTTGTTCTGCATTGAGATTGTTTCATTTCTGAGTGTTTGTGTTTAGCATTGTGACAGATATACAGGTGCATCTCAATAAATTAGAATGTCGTGGAAAAGTTCATTTATTTCAGTAATTCAACTCAAATTGTGAAACTCATGTATTAAATAAATTCAGTGCACACAGACTGAAGTAGTTTAAGTCTTTGGTTCTTTTAATTGTGATGATTTTGGCTCACATTTAACAAAAACCCACCAATTCACTATCTCAAAAAATTAGAATACATCATAAGACCAATAAAAAAAAAAACATTTTTAGTGAATTGTTGGCCTTCTGGAAAGTATGTTCATTTACTGTATATGTACTCAATACTTGGTAGGGGCTCCTTTTGCTTTAATTACTGCCTCAATTCGGCGTGGCATGGATGTGATCAGTTTGTGGCACTGCTGAGGTGGTATGGAAGCCCAGGTTTCTTTGACAGTGGCCTTCAGCTCATCTGCATTTTTTGGTCTCTTGTTTCTCATTTTCCTCTTGACAATACCCCATAGATTCTCTATGGGGTTCAGGTCTGGTGAGTTTGCTGGCCAGTCAAGCACACCAACACCATGGTCATTTAACCAACTTTTGGTGCTTTTGGCAGTGTGGGCAGGTGCCAAATCCTGCTGGAAAATGAAATCAGCATCTTTCAGCAGAAGGAAGAATGAAGTGCTCCAAAATTTCTTGGTAAAGGAGTGCAGTGACTTTGGTTTTCAAAAAACACAATGGACCAACACCAGCAGATGACATTGCACCCCAAATCGTCACAGACTGTGGAAACTTAACACTGGACTTCAAGCAACTTGGGCTATGAGCTTCTCCACCCTTCCTCCAGACTCTAGGACCTTGGTTTCCAAATGAAATACAAAACTTGCTCTCATCTGAAAAGAGGACTTTGGACCACTGGGCAACAGTCCAGTTCTTCTACTCCTTAGCCCAGGTAAGACGCCTCTGACATTGTCTGTGGTTCAGGAGTGGCTTAACAAGAGGAAACGACAACTGTAGCCAAATTCCTTGACACGTCTGTGTGTGGTGGTTCTTGATGCCTTGACCCCAGCCTCAGTCCATTCCTTGTGAAGTTCACCCAAATTCTTGAATCGATTTTGCTTGACAATCCTCATAAGGCTGCAGTTCTCTCGGTTGGTTGTGCATCTTTTTCTTCCACACTTTTTCCTTCCACTCAACTTTCTGTTAACATGCTTGGATACAGCACTCTGTGAACAGCCAGCTTCTTTGGCAATGAATGTTTGTGGCTTACCCTCCTTGTGAAGGGTATCAATGATTGTCTTCTGGACAACTGTCAGATCAGCAGTCTTCCCCATGATTGTATAGCCTAATGAACCAAACTGAGAGACCATTTTGAAGGCTCAGGAAACCTTTGCAGGTGTTTTGAGTTGATTAGCTGATTGGCATGTCACCATATTCTAATTTGTTGAGATAGTGAATTGGTGGGTTTTTGTTAAATGTGAGCCAAAATCATCACAATTAAAAGAACCAAAGACTTAAACTACTTCAGTCTGTGTGCATTGAATTTATTTAATACACGAGTTTCACAATTTGAGTTGAATTACTGAAATAAATGAACTTTTCCACGACATTCTAATTTATTGAGATGCACCTGTATATATATATATATATATATATTTAAAATAAATAAATAAAAAAAACGTGTGTGTGAGTGGGTGAGTATGTTTTGCAGTCTCACCCTGTCATTTCTGTGGGTTTTTTTTTTTGTGTTTTTTTTCTGCATTGTGGCTGATTTATTGATTGTATTTGACAGATAAAAAAAAGCTCTGTTTTTTGGTCTTTATCATTCATTTTCAATGGTTGGTCAATTTTTACCGTGAATACCAAAGGTGTCCTCTTTTTTTTTTTTTTTTTTTTTTTTAACGACCACTTAGACTTATCAAATCAAGACCAATTTTTTTGTTTTGTATGTTCAGATGGCAAATAGAGGAAAAGTCACCAAGTCTTGTACTGCTCAGATAAAGTAAACCATTTTTATTAAATTAGGAACATTTATTTTGGTAAAAAATGGCTGAATACCATAGGAAGGTTAACATTAAACTCTTTCTCCATCTTTTGTTTTTGTGTTTTTTCTTGTCTGTAACTTGTGTTTAATTGAACAAAAAAATGCCTTCGGTAGGCACCCTTGCAAAAAAAATGTTTGGTACAAAGTGACAGTATGTGGTAAATTTGCAGCAAAAAAATAAACATTTTGCAAATTATTGTCAGAAGTTTGCAGCTCTTCATCGGTAGTGGTGAACCTGCAGCAATTGCCGATACTGTATATGTATATTGATTCAATATGCATGTACTATATACTGTATATAAAATTATATAATTCCGAAACTATAATATCTTTCTTAGATTGAGAGCATCTCCAGCACTCCTAACGTGACAGTTGGTTACTATGTGATGGGTGGAGGAATGGTGTACACTGCCTCAGCGGTGGTGGAGGCTCTGACTGTCTACGGGGTTGAGAGATTAATGGCGGACATCCGGCAGTTTGTGCCGCTAGTGCAAGTCATTCCCATCCCAGCAGTCCCCTGGAGATCCAGCCCTGCCATCTCACTCATGCTGAAGACAGGTCAGACTAAAATGTTAATGCTGCTGCTCAGAATTTAAGTTAGTAAAAAAAAAAAAAAAAAAAAAAAATAAAATAAATATATATATATATATATATATATATATATATATATATATATATATATATATATATATTGTATGCTCTTAAAGGAGTAAACCCAATAATTTAAATTTGGTAACACTTTACAGTAAGGTTGTATTTGTTAACATTTGTAAATGCATTAGGTATCATTAACTAACAATGAACAATGAGTTTTTTCAGCATTTATTAATCTTGGTTAATTTATAAAAATACAATTGATCATTGTTAGTTCATAAGGCATTAACTTATCATTACCAAAGATGAATCAATGCCGTTAAAGTATTGTTCATTGTTAGTTCATGCTAACTAATGTTGTTAACTAATTTTGCACTAAATGCAAACTTATTTTAAAGTGTGAACATTCTGTCATCCTTTACTTATTTTATGATGTTTTTTGTGTTAATTTTGTATCTGGACAGCCTCTGGTATATGGAGGGCCAAATTACTCAAAATTAAATCATTAAATAAATATTTAAATGAATAATTAAATACATAGTGAATTAATTCTTTGCATCATTAAATAAATATTTAAATAAATAGCAATGCATAATGATATATATATATATATATATATATTACATGAATTATTAAATCATTAAATAAATCAATAAATGTCCCTTGTATTTTATTTTAGCACTATATTGCATCCATTTTCATATTAGCATTGATTTTACATTTACTGTATGAAAATGGGGGCAGACAGCTATTGTTTAAATGAAATGAATTCAAAGCTAGTGCTGAAATGAAATAAATGGGAGATTTTAATTCACTATGTATTTAATGATTTATTTAAACATTGAATTATTTATTTAATGATTAAGTAATTTGGCCATCCATACTGGTATGCTTGTGTTGAATGTAAAAGAGTAAATGAGCAGCATGATGGAGAGTAAATCATTACAGAATTTTCTGATCCAACAGGGTTTCTCTCAACTCCACCACTGTCACTATGACCAAATCACTGCAAGGAAATCAACCATTATATTCATTATTATTTATTATTATAAGTAGTATTAAAGGAATATGAAGACTAGAGACAGGAAACAGGATGGGAAAGCACATCCACACCGTCGTTACACCCAATGCCACTTCAATTTTGTGTTTCCACCAGACTTTAGGAGTGCATATAGCCACCCTGTGTGTGGTATTAAGCCCTTCTAGTTAAGACAAGAGAAATGTTTTTTTTCACTTAAGAACTTTTTATTCTGGAAAGTAACACAGAACAAGCTGAGCACTCACACAGTGCACAACAGCACCTAATTGAAAGCACTACAGGTTTACAAGACGGTGAGACACAAAATGGCAATACCCATAATCCTTTGCTACAGAACAGCCAATCAGAACTAAGCACACAGTTATGCTGGGATGCCACAATGTTCACAAACACTCCCTGTACTAGCCTTTGTGAACATTCCTGTTGTTTTATTAATGTAGTCCTTGAATATAGGTGGAGCACGACAAGGAAAAAAAAAAAAAAAAAAAAAAGGAGCTGTCAATCGATTAAAATTGTTATCTGATTAATTAAAGGTGCTGTAAGTGATTTTAGCATTCTGAAGCTTTCATGTGACTGAGCTGCTGAATTAGCCATTCCCCCTCTTTCCAAAACCCCACCCTCCAAAGATAATTTTGAGACAAAAAACGAGCAAAACATTAGCATTATTTGTTCCTGTGTCTGTTAAATTCAACAGTGTCAGAATAGCGCCCTCAACTGACAAACATTATTAATCATAGCCTCAATGATCCGCTTCAAATGTGAACAAGCAAAATGACTGAGAGGTGAAAAGCGTCAACGTCCGCAAACAAATTTTTGTTTGCTGTTTGCAAAGTCTACAGCTGTCACAGAGACCTGTGAGAAATCTCAGGACACTTATTTCATTAATATCTTTAAGGTAGTAGGAACATTTGCATATTTTTCCAAGAAAAAATCGCTTTCAGCACCTTTAAATAATGTGCCTTATTAATTAATCGAATTAATCGCAATTAATAACATATCAATATTTAATGTGAAAGGCCCCTAAATAAAGGTAATTTAGAATATAATAATTAAAATAATTAGAAATATATAATAATTATTATAATTCAGACAATTCAAAAACATAACATTATATGTATTTTTTATTGTTGGTCTATGTACTCATGCGTCAGACGGATGCTTTCGGATCGCTTTACTTTGGTTGCATCACATCACACTAGTTTTCAGTACCTCTAGCTCTAAAAGCTGTGCTTTCAGGACGATATGCCAAGTTAAATGTAGTTTGAAAAGTTTGTTAAATGTAGTCTCGAAATTCCAGTTCGGCCCAGCAGTCTTTGAGCGCAAAATCACGTCTGTGGAAGGCTAAGCTGCCTGTTCAGCAGGAGCGCTGACTGCCCCCTACTGCATTAGTCTGGTACATCAAGCTTGAATTGAATTCCACATTATTAAGGAATTTACGTGCCCTAAAAAATACATCTGCAAATCTAATCAGATATACCTGGGAAAAAAAATTATTTGGCTAAAATGCAAAATGATGAAACCTATTTAATATTTGCAATAAAATCTTAAGAGCTTGCTTATAAACTGTTTCAACAGGCTTGAGGATGAACTTACATGTTTGTGTCCAAGTAGTCATGTAGTAATAGCTGCCTCTGTGGCCAAGCTGTTTCTAATAAATCTAAAATTGGCTAAATTGATTTTCACTATATTCACAACTTTCTTCACGTGTTTTGTAAAAGACAGCTGGGGGTATTAAGTCTTTGGTTTGTGTGCATGTCTTTTGTTTGTGTGTGTGTGTGTGTGTGTGTGTGTAGTCATGAGATTTGTTGGTGCGGCTGATGACCTTAGGTCCTGTAGGTTTGCTCAGATGATGGAGCAGAGACTGGAGAATGCTTTTGTTGAAGCAGAGGCCATAGCGCTCAACTCGCACAGCGCTCTCACTGTACAGGTGCGACAGTTCAACACCTAACATTTTATTAACTCAACATTTACTATTTGAGGTTTTGGGGATGTGGCATCTTGTGCATTAAGCTTTAAACTTTACATTTATATTTATGAAATGAATTTTCTCTTTGTTAAATTTAGTTAAGTGTAGCAATAAGACAATCTTGGACGTTTTGAGAAACTTGAAATGGCTCTCAAAGGGGAAGCTGAAACACAGTACTGTAATTTCTTTATTTCTCTCTTGTATTTTTCATCCCTTTTTTTTCTCTTCTCACAGATCTTGAGCGTATCTCAGTCTTTGGGTTCTCCTGCTGTATCTCTTATTTATGTGGTTCATAATGGTAGTATCATTCTTAACGGCACAACAGCCAGTAACCTCCTCAGCCGTTTGACCACCGAGCTTTTGGGCTACTTCCTATTTTACCCTCCACTGATCACTGCCGAGCGTAAGTGTTTCCTGGATTCCTCATTTCTACCAATAGGATGTAACATATGCAATTGCTAATATTTTTAGTTTGATTGATTGACTTGACTGTTGAGTGTGGTTCACCTTAAGATTTTAGATACTATATACAGTATATATACATCGATGAGCCAAAACAATATGACCACCTGCCTAATATGGTGTTAGTCTTCTGCGTGCCGCCAAAACAGTGCTGACCCGCATGGGTCAAGGCATGGATTCCACAAGACCCTTGAAAGTGTCCTCTGTTGTCTGAAACAAAGACATTAGCAGCAGATCCTTCAAGTCCTGTAAGTTGCGAGGTGGAGCCACTGTGGATCAGACTTGTTGGTCCAGCACATCCCACAGATGCTCAATCGGATTGAGATCTGGGGAATTTGGAGGCCAGGGCAACACCTTCATCATATTCCTCAAACCATTCCCGAACAATGTGTCCAGTGTGGCAGGGTGCATTATCCTGCTGAAAGAGGCCACTGGCATCGGGGAATATCATTGCCATGAAACGGTGTACCTGGTCTGCAATGATATTTAGTTAGCAGAACATTGGCTAGAGCATCACACTCCCTCCACCGGCTTGTCAACTTTCCACAGTGCATCCTGGTGCCATCACTTCCCCAAGAAAATGTCGCACACATACACGGCCGCCAATGTTATGTAAAAGAAACAGGACTCATTGGACCAGACGACCTTCTTCCTCTGCTCCAAGGTCCAGGTCCAGTGCCCATTGTAGGCCCTTTCGACAATGGACAGGGGTCATCATGGGCACTCTGACCGTTCTGCGGCTAAGTAGCCCCATACACATGGTGCGATGCACTGTGTGTTGTGACACATTTGTCACGTAACAACCATTAACATTTTCTTTGACTTGTGCCACATTAGACCTTCTGTCTGTTCTCACCAGACAGGATAGCCTTTGTTGCCCTCACGCATTGATGAGCCTAGGGCACTCAACACCCTGTCGCCGGTTTGTGGTTTGTCCCTCCTCGGACCATCGTTTTAGAGATGCTCTGACCCAGTCATCTGGCCATAACAATTTGGCCCTTGTCAAAGTTGCTCAGGTCTTTACTCCTGCCCATTTCTCCTGCATTCAACACGATGGCTACGAGAACTGATTGTTTGTTTACCACCTAATCTACCCAGACCTTAACATGTGGCCTTGTTAAAAGATGATCAAAGAGATTCGCTTCACCTGTGAGTGGTCAAAGTTTTGGCTCATTGGTGTATATATATATTTCCAATAAAGGCTTTTTCTTTTATCCCAGTTTTTCCAGTCATATGTTTATAACTTTTATATTTATGAACAAGGCTGTTCAGAGAGAGAGGGAGGGAGTAAGAAAGAAAGAAAGAAAGAAGGGGTAGAACGAGGGAGAAGCAAAACTGGGTTGTTAATTAGACAAATGGGTATTTTGCTATAATTATGTATTCAGTCTAAAATCGAATATGTTCTGCACATTAGTTTACTCCCAGTGAGTATTAGCAGAGACAGTATAAGAGGGAGGAGACGGACCACTTGTGGAAAAATGAATGAGAAAAATCTTAACAGTAGTATGGTGGATGTTGGATTTTTGCCTTTCTGGTACAGGCCTTATCTCACTGCTCTAGAATGTGCATGTGCATAAGCTGAACCAGCCTGATAAAAGGTTTTCTTAGCATAATTTTATCAAAAGACATCTAGCTAAATCAATCTATGATACCATTTTTATCAGATTTTAAGGGCTGTCAATCAATTAAAATTTGTTTTCGAATTAACTACATCATATGCTGAATAATTAATAAAGTGTATCGCATATATCAATATTTGCAAAATAAAATGATTTAATATACATTATAATGATTAAATAATTCTAAATATATATACATATTTATACATATATCATAAATGTAATAATACAGATAATTAAAATATACAGTACATTATTGTGGCAGACAATTAAAGCATTGATTAGGCAATACAAAAAGTTGCTTTAGAATGCAATACAGTGGTGTGAAAAAGTGTTTGCCCCCTTCCTGATTTCTTATTTTTTTGCATGTTTGTCACACTTAAATGTTTCAGATCATCAAACAAGTTTAAATTTTAGTCAAAGATAACACAAGTAAACACAAAATGCAGTTTTTAAATGAAGATTGTTATTATTAAGGGAAAACAAAATCCAAACCTACATGGCCCTGTGTGAAAAAGTGATTGCCCCCTAAACCTAATAACTGGTTGGGCCACCCTTAGCAGCAACAACTGCAATCAAGCGTTTGCGATAACTTGCAATGAGTCTTTTACAGCGCTGTGGAGGAATTTTGGCCCACTCATCTTTGCAGAATTGTTGTAATTCAGCCACATTGGAGGGTTTTCGAGCATGAACTGCCTTTTTAAGGTCATGCCACAGCATCTCAATAGGATTCAGGTCAGGACTTTGACTAGGCCACTCCAAAGTCTTCATTTTGTTTTTCTTCAGCCATTCAGAGGTGGACTTGCTGGTGTGTTTTGGATCATTGTCCTGCTGCAGAACCCAAGTTCGCTTCAGCTTGAGGTCACGAACAGATGGCCGGACATTCTCCTTTAGGATTTTTTGGTAGACAGCAGAATTCATGGTTCCATTTATCAAGTCTTCCAGGTCCTGAAGCAGCAAAACAGCCCCAGACCACCACACTACCACCACCATATTTTACTGTTGGCATGATGTTCTTTTTCTGAAATGCGGTGATACTTTTACGCCAGATGTAATGGGACACACACCTTCCAAAAAGTTCAACTTTTGTCTTGTCAGTCCACAGAGTATTTTCCCAAAAGTCTTGGGGATCATCAAGATGTTTTCTGGCAAAAATGAGACGAGCCTTAATGTTCTTTTTGCTCAGCAGTGGTTTTTGTCTTGGAACTCTGCCATGCAGGCCATTTTTGCCCAGTCTCTTTCTTATGGTGGAGTCATGAACACTGACCTTAACTGAGGCAAGTGAGGCCTGCAGTTCTTTGGATGTTGTTGTGGGGTCTTTTGTGACCTCTTGGATGAGTCGTCGCTGCGCTCTTGGGGTAATTTTGGTCGGCCGGCCACTCCTGGGAAGGTTCACTACTGTTCCATGTTTTCGCCATTTGTGGATAATGGCTCTCACTGTGGTTCTCTAGAGTCCCAAAGCTTTAGAAATGGCTTTATAACCTTTTCCAGACTGATAGATCTCAATTACTTTCTTTCTCATTTGTTCCTGAATTTCTTTGGATCTCGGCATGATGTCTAGCTTTTGAAGATCTTTTGGTCTACTTCACTTTGTCAGGCAGGTCCTATTTAAGTGATTTCTTGATTGAGAACAGGTGTGGCAGTAATCAGGCCTGGGTGTGGCTAGAGAAATTGAACTCAGGTGTGATAAACCACAGTTATGTTTTAACAGGTGGGGCAAACACTTTTTCACACAGGGCCATGTAGGTTTGGATTTTGTTTTCCCTTAATAATAACAACCTTCATTTAAAAACTGCATTTTGTGTTTACTTTTGTTATCTTTGACTAATATTTAAACTTGTTTGATGATCTGAAACATTTAAGTGTGACAAACATGCAAAAAAATAAGAAATCAGGAAGAGGGCAAACACTTTTTCACACCACTGTATATTGTTTATTGTTTATCATTGAATAAACGTGTCATTGGCCTACAGTTTAAAGATTTTATTGGTGACTTAAAATATGTCATTGAAACATAATATTAGCCAACAATTTATGAGATTTTGGTTCCTCTGTCAAGTAGATAGAAGCTGTATTAGAACAAAAATACAAAAAGTACAAGACTGTGTACTTAAATTTTTTTTATGAATTACTCATTCCATTAAACAATGACGTAATTGAATCAGGAACTATGGTAAAATATAAAACTAATAACTTTTAGTCATTGTTTATAAGTATAAAACAACATATTTTTACCAGATCTTGTGCTACTCCTTGTGGAAACTAGCGTCTCCCAACAATAGGAAAGGTTGCAAAATAAGGAAATAACTAAGTTCTTAAACACATCAGTGTAAGCTTATATATGTGTGCCGCACACTTCAGTGTGGTCATCATATGATTCAGGCTTTACAAAGAAACTTTTACTGAAAAAGAGGGCAGTTAAAAACTCTATTGACCCCACAGTAAAACCATACACAAAGTAACCAGTTTCATTCATTAATGTTTTATCTGTTGATGACCGTTTGATATTTATAGCTTTTGGTGCAGCTATTGCAGCATATGCTATCTTTGCTTGAGTAAACAGTTGAATTCATTCAGGAGCAACAGTGTCTCGCTGACGGTTGGAGTTACCATTCAGATGTGTATTGCAGGGAGCATCACAGCATTCACTGGAGGAAGAAACTGTTCTTGCACATCAGCTAGGGCACAGCACGCACATCTAAGTGAGAATCTCACACACCTCTCATTGTCATGACTGTGAGGCTGCTTGCGACAAACCTGTTTTCTAAAGTGCATGTGTTGCACGCTTTAATGTGAAGAAGCAGCACTGTTGCACATTCTCCAAGCACGCTGTTGCATTTCTTCCAACACCTTACTATCATATCAGCATAATCCAATATCGGTTGACTTCTAATTTATATGTATTGAAATGAAGAGTATGATACATGATTTATTTTGAGCTTGTGTTGAGCTGTGAATTATCAGTTGTTGTATTGGCAACAACGAGCTGTGAATTATTGGTTATTGTATCAACCTCAACAAGCTGTGAATTATCAGTTATCTGTATCTGCCTCAATGTGCTGTTAATTATCAGTTATCGTATCGCCAAGAATGAGCTGTGAAATATCGGTTATCAGTATCAGCCCCAACGAGCTGTGAGTTATCGGTTATCAGTATCGGTCACAACGAGCTGTGAATTGTCAGTTCTCAGTATCGGTCACAACGAGCTGTGAATTATCGTTTATCAGTATCAGCCCCAACGAGCTGTGAATTATCGGTTATCAGTATCAGCCACAATGAGATGTGAATTATCGGTTATCTGTATCTGCCTCAATGTGCTGTGAATTATCAGTTATTGTATCAATCTCAACAAGCTGTGAATTATCGGTTATCTGAATATGCCACATCGAGTTGTGTATTATCAGTATCGGCCACAGAGAGCTGTGAATTATCGGTTATCGTATCAATCTCAACAAGCTGTGAATTATCAGTTATCTGTATCTGTCTCAATGTGCTGTGAATTATCAGTTATCTGTATCTGCCTCAGTGTGCTGTGAATTATCGGTTATCGTATCAGTCTCAACAAGCTGTGAATTATCAGTTATCTGTATCTGTCTCAATGTGCTGTGAATTATCGGTTATCGTATCAATCTCAACAAGCTGTGAATTATCAGTATCAGCCACAATGAGATGTGAATTATCGGTTATCAGTATCAGCCCCAACGAGCTGTGAGTTATCGGTTATCAGTATCAGCCACAATGAGATGTGAATTATCGGTTATCGTATCAATCTCAACAAGCTGTGAATTATCAGTTATCTGTATCTGCCTCAATGTGCTGTTAATTATCAGTTATCGTATTGGCAAGAATGAGCTGTGAATTATTGGTTATCAGTATCAGCCACAATGAGATGTGAATTATCGGTTATCAGTATCAGCCCCAACAAGCTGTAAGTTATCGGTTATCAGTATCAGCCCCAACGAGCTGTGAGTTATCGGTTATCAGTATCAGCCACAATAAGATGTGAATTATCGGTTATTAGTATCAGCCTCAACGAGCTGTGAATTATAGATTCTCAGTATCAGCCCCAACGAGCTGTAAGTTATCGGTTATCAGTATCATCCACAATGAGATGTGAATTATCGGTTATCAGTATCAGCCACAATGAGATGTGAATTATCAGTTATCTGTATCTGCCCCAATGTGCTGTGAATTATTGGTTATCGAATCAATCTCAACAAGCTGTGAATTATCAGTTATCAGTATCAGCCACAATAAGATGTGAATTATCGGTTATCAGTATCAGCCTCAACGAGCTGTGAATTATCGGTTATCAGTATCAGCCACAATAAGATGTGAATTATCGGTTATCAGTATCAGCCTCAACGAGCTGTGAGTTATCGGTTATCAGTATCAGCCACAATAAGATGTGAATTATCGGTTATCAGTATCAGCCTCAACGAGCTGTGAGTTATCGGTTATTAGTATCAGCCTCAACGAGCTGTGAATTATAGATTCTCAGTATCAGCCACAGTGAGCTGTGAATTATCAGTTATCAGAATCAGCCACAACGAGCTGTGAAATATTGGTTATCAGTATCAGCCACAACGAGCTGTGAATTATTGGTTATCAGTATCAGTCACAAGGAGCTGTGAATTATCGGTTATCAGTATCAGCCACAACGAGCTGTGAATTATTGGTTATCAGTATCAGTCACAAGGAGCTGTGAATTATCGGTTATCAGTATCAGTCACAAGGAGCTGTGAATTATCAGTTATTGTATCGGCCACAACGAGCTATGAATTATCAGTTTTTGTATCAGCCACAACAAGCTGTGAATTTTCGGTTATTGTATCGGTCACAACAAGCTGTGAATTATCATTACCAGTGTCAGCCACATCGAGCTGTGAAGTATCAGTATCGGCCACAACGAGCTGTGAATTATCATTACCAGTATTGGTCACAATGAGCTGTGAATTATCAGTTATCAGAATTGGTCGGCTCAGAAATTCCAGATTAGTGCATTCCTAATCTTAGCCTCCAATGACTGTTCAGGTTTAGATTTTTGTGGAGTAAAGTAGCAGTTCAAATTCTTACAGGCTTATTTAAAACATTGGCTTGAAGACAGAATGCCTTTAAACACACTGCCAGTATCCAATAGAGAATAAGTTTCTTTTGGGAAATGTGGCTAGACTTTCTGTAATGTCTGTTAAGATAAGCCTCTGGAATCATGATCAAAGCAACTGTCTTTGGAAGCAAGCCCTCTTATCTATTCTCTCTCCCGCTTTATTTCTCTCTTCTTCATCTATCTTTCATCTTCAGCTCTGGAGTACCACAACCTCAACACTTCTGTAGAAACCAGGCCCTTTTGGGTGATCACAGGTAATCATCTCTCAGTAATTATATTGTACAATCCCAACCATATAAGTGAAAGAGCTTATTTTAAGGAAGAATGTGTTTCCTTTCTGTTAGCAATTCAAGCATGCAATACAGAAACATATCTACTAGGAAGAGAGGATTTCCCCCTATAAAGCAAATACAAGTAAACTTATATCCCTTTCCATGTCTGTTCAGTGGTTCAGGATGTGGAGAACTCGTCTCTTGAGGGACAGTACCAGAGCTTTGCCAGTCTGATGGAGGAGCGTTTGGCTGAACTCTTCATGGCGGCCTATCAGCAGGGCATGCGCTTCAAACGGGCAACAACTGTGGGCAGTTACACCGTCCAAGTATGACCTAATAGAATAAGGGTGCCCAGATGCTGATATGTACTAATGTGTACAGTTTATTATGAGTATGATCCATTGGGTGGGTACCTCAGACCTCATATTACTGATAATGGCTAAGAAATTCATTCACCCAATTCATTCTCTTAGAAGAGTACATTTGTTTTCCAAAATGAAAGAAAATGCATAAATATATAAAATAAGTATGTGTAAATTTGTGCATCAAAATCTTGAAAATGACAAGTGTTTAGTATGAGACAAAATCCGTATGAGACTGATGCCCTTGAGCAAGACACTTAACCTCGATATTTAGAATGGAATTATGACTAGTTAGTATACTGTTTTATAATTTTATGGAAAAGATTCAACTGAAAGTTTACCAAATAACGTCATACCTACAGTGAGTGATCAAGCTGTTTCATTGACTTCAGATGGTGAGTATGAGGCGTCTGCATGGGCCAAAAAACCCAGCTGAGATGACCTACTATGTCCAGCAGAATGGGACTCCACTGCTTGGCACATCCGCAGCCAAACTCCTTAACACAGTGGACTCGCAGACCATGGCGCTCACACTGGGATATTTTGTCCAACTACAGGCTGAAGGTGAAACAGCTGGTTCGCCAAGCTCTTAAGTTTTTATTCAAGTTGCCCATGTGCTGCACATGAGGAGTGCTAATTGTATGCATACCGTCTATGTAAAGCGGTCCAAATCTGTCACTTATATAGATTCAATCTCAGTTAGGATCCCTTACAAAAAATCTAGAGTTCTGGCAAACAAGCCGCAAACTTATCACAAATTTTTTGCAAGTTTGCCACTCATTATTTTCATGTGCAAATCGACTTGTGATTCGCTGCAAATTTTTGCCAGTAGTGGTGAACCTGCAGCAAACCTTTGGCAAACATTTGGCAACACTGGACACTTTGCCGCAAGTTCGCCACAAAGATCTTTTGCATCTGAAAATAGTCTGTGGCGAATTTGCTGCAAGTTCGATGCATAGATCTTTTGCATGTGAAAATAGTCAGTGGCAAATTTGCAGCAAGTTTGCGGCAAATTTGCCATGAACTCTTGATTTATGTTAAGGATGCTGCCACAAAAGGCAGCTGCCTTTTGTAGACCAGTCAGGTTCACTACAGCCCCTTTCACACATAGAGCCTTTTCCAGAAAATTTACTGCAATTTTCAGGTTAGAGGTCATGTGTGAACATTACCCTTTTGAAAATTCTGGTAAATTTTTTTTCTGGCAATTTCCAATAATGAGAAGTTGTATCATTACCTATAAATGTCCATGTTGATGGTATGCATGAACAGAGCCATAAGATTACTGGTTTCAGTTCGTACGAGGTTAGAACGCACTGACGTAAGAAAATTCTGACGGCGATAACGTAATTACTCCGCGCCGTAACACCAGTGAATTAGAAGTAAGAAAAATGTCAATAAATTGGTCAGATAGTGAAACTAGAGTGCTTCTCTTCATCCCAGCGGATAAAGACATTTTTTGACAGTTTAAAGGAACAGTAAGTGATTCTGTTACGTACGATAAAATTACCAGCCTCCTTTGGGGAAAGTTCAGACCTCTTTGTAACGCTATACGTAAACTCTTCATTTATAACGGTGATGTCTCCGCCTTCGGATGCTAGCGATAGAATTTTTTTCTCTATATTCATCTGTCTTATTTGAAGTCATCGCATACAATGTCGTTGAGTCTCGAGCAACTGCATAAATGGAAACATTTGCCCAAATTTTTTAAACATCACCAACATACTGATGTTCTGAATTCAGATACAAAATAATACCTGCCATGTTTTCAAACAAGAAGCCTACATTTCCGGCATAGCCAAGTAGATGTCATTTCCAGCAAATGACGTCACAGAGAATAACAGCATTTGGTGCTGATATTTGAATGGTAATAGCAAAACTGAATAAAGACAGAAGGTCATTGCATATGTGAACAGCACATGTGGTACATTTACCAGTAAAGGCAACCCAATTATTTTCCTGTAATTTACCTGGTTGCATGTGTGAAAGAGGCTTATGTGTATGAATACACATATGCATTAAACTTAGAATTAAAGGATAAAGCAATTTGTTAATGCTAATCTCTTATTCAATAGGAAGTGAATGAAAGCTCGAAGCTACAATATATCAGTTCCCTGTCTGTCACTCACTTGACGTTGTGTCAATGTAGTGACACTAGGGGTTCGATCTTGAGAGCCCCAATCACCTTTGCTTAAAATAGAAAAGGCCAATGAAAATTGGCGAGTGGAATTTGCATGCCACTCTCCACCCCGGACATATGGGTATAAAAGGAAATGGTGTGCATCACTCATTCAGATTTTTTCTTCGGAGCCGAATGCTTGTGTGTTCATCCTCTCACCTCTTACTACACTGCTGGATTTTTTATGCCACATATCAGCAGTCACCCTCACACGGTTGAGTGTGGTGCTTCCCCTGGGTGCTTCAGCAGCCTGAGTCTGCGGGTGCTAAAAGAGTATATTCAAAAGAGTATATTTTCTCAAAAAGAGCTCGCGCAAACGCTTGGCGTCTTTTTAAAGATGTCCATGTCCATGAAATCTGCCTCAAGTGTCTGGGGCGCCAGCACGCCGAGGCGGCTTTCGTGGAAGGGTTGTGTTCTCATTGCGAGAACATGCCCATGAGAACGTTGTGGTCGCGGCTCACTTCCTTCTTCATGAAGCGAGGAGCCACCGCGGCTGCTCCCCAACCCGGCCACCGGGCGATCTGGATGTGGACATGGGAGCATTTCCGCCAGCTCAGCCCCTGCGGACCTCCCATCCCCCAGCACGCTCGTTCTGTCCGGACGAGCTGTCGAGCGATGCAGGTGGTCTGCCTCAGGGCAGGTTTAATATGTCGTTCGTGGCTTGCGACGAGGATGAGCTTTCGGTCGCGGCATCGGAGGGTGGACTTCTGCTATCGGAAGTGCTACACGAATCTTCCACGGGTGGTAGAGCACAGGATGAGGCGGATGCTGAGATGGCAGCCGTGCTTGCCCGGGCGGCTGTGAACATCGGGCTGAAGTGGAACCCTCCACCCTGCCGTGAGCATTTGTGGCTGGATGATTTGTTTCTGGGCTTGGAGCGCGACTCACGGCTGCGCCCCGCTCCGGTACCTTTTTTCCCAGAAGTGCACGAGGAGCTAACAAAGTCGTGGAAAGCCACCTTTTACTGCTCGTACACACTTCGCGGGCTTGTCCACTCTGACTACCCTCAACAGCGGAGCAACTAAGTGATATGTCGGGCTTCCCCAGGTAGAGCACACTGTAGCGGTACATTTATGCCCGCAGGGTGCAGCCACCTGGCACGACTGATCAAGGCTCCCTTCCAAGGCCTATACGTTCTCTTCCTCTTTAATGACGAAGGCTTACAAGGCTGTGGGCACTCCTTGGCCATCCTGCAGGTCCGCCAGTCCAAGGCGCTGAAAGATCTGCACGAGGGTAGGAATGATCCAGGGCTGATGCAGGAACTGCGTACTGTGACCGTGAAGAAGCAGACTGAGGTGATTAAACACATCCTGCTGCAGCGCGATCCGGCCGCCTTCAGGCAACTGAGGTCCCGGTCTGCTTTTCGCCAGAGCCGTTCCCCTGCGGTGCCGTCTCCGGCTCCCATACCATTGGAGCCCGCACGCCGGTCTCAGAGAAAAACATTCTCCCGTGGGAAGTCGGCTCCACCTGCCCCTCAGCCGGCCCCCAGGAACCCCAAACAGGCTTCGAGGCAGTCCTGACATGGGCCGCCCAGGGATGAGGCTGGTCTCTGTGTCTGGCCCGGGGCATCTCTCCAGCCCCACCATCGCCCTGGGGCCAGCACATGGTGAGTATTACATCGCTGAGTGCCCTCTGGGCCTTGGCACCCACATGTCAATAAATGAGCAGTTTCCTCATTCCCTGGGCCAGCGCACTCACAACGGCCAGGTGCTGGAACTCTTTCCGGTCAATCAGGCGAACGTGAGTACCTCTCGTGCCCTCGTTCTCCGTCGAGAGACAGCCGGCATACAGATAAGTGTGCTGGTCTCTGGGGCCACTCACCCGCCCCATTCACCGGCCACCTTTGTGGGCTTACGGAGCAGTACGTCTCCCTTGGGCTGTCTTCCAGGTGGGGCGCCTGCTCTGCCTTGCCTTGAACCACCCTGCCCAGGCATGGTAAGTCCAGTCATCCCTCTGGTGCCGCTGTCGCGAAGGCTGGAGGCCTGGTTAGCACTCCCCAGCCCCTCAGTGTGGCTTATCAGGATGATTCGCCTCGGCTACGCGATCCAGTTCGCCAGACGCTTGCCCCGGTTCAGTGGCATCCTCTCCACTACGGTGCAGGGAGAGGGTACCTCCATCCTCCGGGCCTTACACAGTCTTCCGTTCAGGATGTTAACGCAGAAGCGCATCCTGGCATCAGTATGACATCAGGGGCCTTGTGCTTCAGTACCTCGGCTGACTCGGGCTTCAGGTCAACTGGGAGAAGAGCAAGCTGTCCCCTGTGCAGAGCATCTCTTTTCTCGGTATGGAGTTGGACTCAGTCACTCTCAGGGCACGTCTTACGACCGAACGTCCTTCAGGCAGAAGGTAGCGGCAACAGTGAAACAATTTCAGAGGCTCCTGGGGCATATGGCATCCTCGGTGGTGGTTCTCCCCCTCGGGTTGATGCATATGAGACCGCTTCAGCACTGGCTACAGACTCGAGTCCCAGGGTGGGCATGGCGCCACGGCACCCGGTGCGTGACCATCACGCCACAGTGCCGTCAGACTTTCAGCCCTTGGTTGGACCTGGTATTTCTACGGGCAGGTGATCCCCTAGAGTAGGTCTCAAGGCACGTCATGGTCAGGATGGATGCCTCGAACTCGGGCTGGGTCACCGTGTGCAATAGAGTTACTGGCAGTATCGCTGGCCCTGAGGAGGCTCTGGTCATTGATTCAGGGCAAGCATGTGTTGGCCCGAACCGACAACACAGCAACCGTAGTGTACATAATCTGCCAAGGCGGCGTACGCTCGTGTCGCATGTCGCAACTTGCCCGCCACCTCCTCCTTTGGAGTCAGCAGACCTTTGTCTCTGTGAGCCACTCACCATCCGGGCGCCTTCAACCGTGCAGCAGATGCGCACTCATGGCAGGTAATGCTCCGCAGGGAGTGGAGACTCCACCCCCATGTAGTCCAGCTGATTTGGGAGAGATTCGTGGTGGCACAGGTAGACCTGTTCGCCTCCCAAGACTCCTCTCACTGCCCCCTGTGGTACTCCCTGTCCGAGGCCGGCACACTCTCACGTGATCTTGAGACCCTGGCCCGGTTACGTACCCAAGGTTCCCAACACTCCTTTTCGGGACCAGGTGGTGAACCTGCAAGCGCTCCCTTAGAGGATGAAGACCCGGCCTTGTCGTTGCTGTGTCCTGTTCGCACCCTGCACATCTATCTGGACTGCACGCAGAGCTTTAGATGCTCGGAGCAGCTCTTTGTCTGTTTTGGAGGACAGCAGAAGAGGAAAGTTGTCTCCTAGCAGAGATTAGCCCATTGGATTGTGGATGCTATTTTCCTCGCATACCAGTCTCAGGAATTGCCGTGCCCCTTGGGAGTCCGGGCACACTCCACTAGAGGTGTTGCGTCCTCCTGGGCACTGGCAAGGGAGGCCTCTCTAGCAGACATATGCAGAGCTGCGAGTTGGGCTACACCCAATAACTTCGCTAGGTTTTATAACCTACGCATAGACCCGGTTTCAACCCGAGTGTTACGCGGTAACAGCAGGTAGACCGGGCGGCCTGTTGGGTGTACCGCTTGCATTGCACCTTTCCCCTTTTTTCAAAGGTGATAATGTGCACTTTTTTATGCACAACAGTTCCCCGTACTGGTGAACTCCAGATGCCTCTTTAATTCTTTAGCACTGTTTGGTGACTAATTCGGCGGAGGAGTAATGCCACCAGGCCCAGTACTCATGGTATTCCCCTTTTCAGGTGAGCCCGTGTGCTTGGGCCCAGTGCTCCATGCATGGTGATTCCCTCTTGGTAATCCCGTATGATGAGTTTCCGCTGTTCGGTTTCCCCCTTAGGTGAAACCTGTGTTTCCCCTCATCAGAGCTTTCTCTGTCTTGGCCACTGTGCTGCGTACTCTCTCTGTAGATAGGGTCCTCCTGTGGTATCATTCCATATGTGTACTTCCCTGTTGGTAAGTCCATGTGAGGTATGCTCCACATGTTAAACTCCCTCCGGCAGGATGTGGTCTCCATAGTGCTCTCCTTCCTGGAGAGGGAAGAGCACTTCCCAGCGCTATTCTAGAAAGTGCTCAGTGGGTGATTGCTTAACAGAAAATTAAGAAAGGCACTGCTGGTAGCCTACTTGGGTAAGTGCCTCCTCCCCCTTAACGGGACTAGGGAGATGCCTTACCTAATTCGCTGGAAGGTCATGACGTGGTTGAGCGCTCGCTGCGAGGCATGCAGCTGCTTGCCCATGTCCACTCTTCCGTGCCTCATGACACGGTTCGGCACCTGCGGGGTTCCTATAGCAAACGCCTAGTTTCACTACATCGACACAACTTCGAGTGAGTGACAGACAGGGAACGTCTTGGTTACTGATGTAACCTCTGTTCCCTGATGGAGGGAACGAGATATTGTGTCCCTCCTGCCGTGGTGCTGAACCGGCCGCTGACATGGCCCGGGACTCTCTATCGGCTCCTCAGCATAAATCTGAATGTGTGATGCATGCCATCTCCTTTTATACCCATCTGTCTGGGGCGGAGAATGGCATGCAAATTCCACTCGCCAATTTTCATTGGCCTTTTCTATTTTAAGCAAAGGTGATTGGGGCTCTCAAGATCGAACCCCTAGTGTCACTACATCGACACAACATCTCGTTCGCTCCATCAGGGAACAGAGGTTACATCAGTAACCAAGACGTTTTCTCTGATCAGCTTGAGAGAGAAAGAGAGAGAGTGAAGGCAAGAGAAATTAAGAGAGACTGATTTCTCATAATAGTATGTAGAGCAGAGTATGGGGAAACAATCAGAATATAATCTCACATTGTCATCCTCAGGGATTCACAGCAAAACACACACAGACACATAAACACTGAGCTAAAATGACACATTAATAAATATGCACAAGTTGTATGTAAGCATGATCTTAACTGTTACACATTCATATACACATGCAACTAAAATTCAATGTGTCTCTCTTGACTTTGTTAAACAGAGATATTTTGTAAAACTGGCAACCAGCTTTGGATAAAAGCATATACCAAATGAATAAATGTAAAACTGTGTAATTTATACACTGTGATCATGGGGAATGTATGGAAATATTACAAAAGTGGCCTATTTGATGTGTTTAGTTACTTTTCATGCTATCTTAAAGGTTCCCTCAGTAATTTTTTCCTAATTTAAAAAGTTTAACTCCTAAAGACATGAATTGTTATTTTGCAATATATGTAGGAAATCATGAGCACTCACATTAAAATGAAGACTCGAGTCATATCAGTAACCTTATAAAAGCTGTTTTATTCTACATGGAGAGGGTCCGCACATGGGGGCTGCCATGTTAGAATCACATGACCAGCCGAATACTACTCACTTAATGTCAGTAACCGTCCTGTTATTTGACACTTTCACTCATTGATTAAAGTAGTCGTGGCTGACTGTGAATACAAAATTTCTACAATGGCATCTGAAACTGAAAAATATTGATATTAAATGATGCTGCATCCAAGCCACTAGGGTCAGTGTAAGTCCAAGATGACCCAAAGGCAAAAGACACTGAGTGCACCTTTTATGTTAGATAACAGTTTGTCTTACACATCTAAAACCTAAAGTATACTTCGCCTGTCTGTGGACAAACGCGCATGCGCAAGGTTGACTGTTGTGATAGAAGAGTCTACTAGGTGGCAATATGCACAATTGTTCTTGCTTCCTCTAATGGCGGATCCTCAGTTTTTCTTTTTCTTTATCCTTCAGAGCGGATGTCCTGTAAGTGACACGACTCGGTGCTGCCCTCTAACGTCTGGTAGCGTATAACAAAGAAATTGTACCGAGCATGTGTCGAACTCATCCATTCGCGCTCATCCGCGTGAGGTATACTTTCAAAGCTGTGCACACAACTGTGCGCAGGACAGAACGGAACGTGCAAAGTGAAGTATACCTGGGCCTTAATAGTACTCACCACAAAATATATGGGATTTGTGCCTCTAATGCTTTAAAAAGCAATCGAACACCCATCTGTGCCCTATTCATGGAAAGTTCCATTGGCACGTTTAACGTTAAAAATTTGTTTGAACAAGTTTTGCATTTTGCAGTGGTTTGTGACCAACACAATAACGTGACCAACATTATTTCCCACCGTGCAGCTGTGGTGAAGAATCCACCCAACAACCTGTGGATCATCGCTGCAGTGCTGGTGCCCATCGCTGTGGTAACCCTTATCATTATCATCATCACCACGGTGCTGTGCCATAAAAACAAGAGTGATTTCAAAAGTGATCCCGTTGGCAGCTTCAACCCCCGAGTGAAGGTACGCTTGCACAGGGTCATTATCATTTTGAATTTTTATTATTTTTTTATTTTATTAAAAAATTTTGATTTCAGTTTTGTTTTCATTAGTTTTCACTGTGTGACAGTTTATTTTTTTGTTTTTCAGTATACTTAGTTTTTAGGGTTTCGAAAGTGAATGCATTAACTGATATTATTTAAATATGATGCCATTAAATCTCTCTGGGCTGTCTAGCGTTATTGCTATTTTGTGGCATTTTCATGTTTGATGAAGGCTGGTTTTAAAGGTCTAAAATTTCATAATATGTGTATCTAAAACTAAAATGAATTTATGGTCATTTTTATTTGAGTTTGAGCGTCCCTTGAGGACACTGAGGGAATTTATTTTCTGAAATAGTTCTGTTATCCCTAGCAATAGTTTTACTTTCTCTCACAAAAAGTCTTATGTTGTCTAGCTATAAGTTTTGCATTCCCTCTCAACAGTTTTGCATTCTCTCACCAAAAGTTTTGCATACCTTCGCAATAGGTTTTGTGTTCTCTAACAATATGTTTTGCATTCCCTCCACCTGTGCTGGAATGTTTTTTTTTTTTTTTTTTTTTTGGGGGGGGGGGGGGGGGTGTAGTTATTCATCACAACAACTTCCACAGTCAATTTGGCCAATTAATAAAAAAAATATTTTATACCAGACCAGCTTCCAAGATTGTCAAAATCATGGTGACTGACTAGTTATTTATCAACATACACAGTTAGAATGCTGAATTAATCTAACTAAAGATATTCAAATCTGCTTTCACACCACTCACACAGAGAGAGAGACTGACTATACACTTGTCATTGCACAGTTCACACATACCTTTGATGAGACAGCTGTCTTCGGTTTCGGATACCACTGGAAAACTGTACTGGTTCAGCTGCATATTCTTGTGTATCGGCCCCTCTTTTTATGAGTCTGTTAAATCATTCGACAGTCATTTTATTATTTGTGTCTGCATTCAACAACATTACACAAGCACAATATGCCCTGTATTTTATACCTTTTTAAAGCAGTATATTGCATTCGACATTGTGTGACTTGAAGAGGTAAGGGTAAAAGTTATTTCCTCATCCCCAATGATAGGATACAAAGCAATATTTGTTCATGATCCCACTTTGTCTAATTCTGCTGACTTTATGACTGATCTTTGTTATCAATCATGTCTTACTGTGAATTAAGTCAAATTTTCCTCTTGAAAGAAGAATAACACAAAACCCACAAAGGTTTTAAAACACCGTTATTTTACATGATAAGCTTGATAACACTGTGCAAACAGTATATGGTCATTCTACAACTATTATATAAGTCATATCATGCAAGTTATAACTACTTCTGGACTTGTGTATAACGGAACATCTCCTTATGGGTCAGCACGTATCTACAAGCAACATAGAGTGGAAGTGACAGCTAGCGCGCCCTCATCCACGTGATTTTGTTCCCAAACCACTTGAGTGCAAACCACGCCCTTATTGAAAACTACTGGCAGGCTTATCTTACCGTTGGTCGGCATCAGATCCATTCACGATCTTTCTGGAGTTTGAACTAATCACAGGTGACTGCATGATTGCGATGACCAATGAAAACGTTCCTGAGGGTTTTGTGCAGTGTGAGGTTTGTGGCTTTATTTTATTCAGGTTCCAGGGCTTTTGTAGATCAGTGGTTAGATGGATTGATCAGATGTCTGCATTTTTTCACTTTTCTTGTTGCAAAGGGCAAAATGGCACAATTACCTATTTAAATGAATATCAGATGCTAAAACTACATTGAATTGTAGTCCATACCAGGAATATACTTTATCGTCTGTTGTTGTTTATCCTTGAGGATTTGCTATTGGCTGTTGTCATTGCATAATTAATTAGGTACATCTGTGCAAGTTTTGCGGAGTGCTTGGGGGTGTTATTACAGTTAAAGTCAGAAGTTTACATGCACTTAGGCTGAAGTCATTAAAACTCATTTTTTAACCACTCCACAGATTTAATATAAGCAAACTATAGTTTTGGCAAGTCATTTAGGACATCTACTTTGTGCATGATACGAGTAATTTTTCCAACAATTGTTTACAGACAGATTGTTTCACTTTTAATTGACTACAGTATATCACAGTTCTAGTGGGTCAGAAGTTCACATACACTAAGTTAACTGTGCTTTTAAGCAGCTTGGAAAATTCCAGAAAATAATTAAAAACCTTTAGACAATTAGCCAATTAGCTTCTGATATGATGTGTACTGAATTGTACTCTGGATGTATTTTAAGGCCTACCTTCAAACTCAGTGCCTCTTTGCTTGACGTCATGGGAAAATCAAAAGAAATCAGCCAAGACCTCCGAAAAAAAAAATGGTGGACTTCCACAAGTCTGGTTCATCCTTACGAGCATTTTCCAAATGCCTGAAGGTACCAAGTTCATCTGTACAAACAATAGTACACAAGTATAAACACCATGGGACCACGCAGCCATCATACCGCTTAGGAAGGAGACACATTCTGTCTCCTAGAGATGAACGTATTTTGGTGTGAAAAGTGCAAATCATTCACATAACAACAGCAAAGGACCTTGTGAAGATGCTGGAGGAAACAGGTAGACAAGTATCTATATCCACAGTACAATGAGTCCTATATCAACACAACCTGAAAGGCTGCTCAGCAAGGAAGAAGCCACTGCTCCAAAACCACCATAAAAAAAGCCAGACTACAGTTCACAAGTGCACATGGGGACAAAATCTTACTTTTTGGAGAAATGTCCTCTGGTCAAATGAAACAAAAATCAAAGTGTTTGGCCATAATGACCATCATTATATTTGGAGGAAAAAGGATGAGGCTTGCAAACTGAAGAACACTATCCCAACCGTGAAGCATGGGGCTGGCAGCATGTTGTGGGGGTGCTTTGCTGCAGGAGGGACTGGTACACTTCTCAAAATAGATGGCATCATGAGAAAGGAAAATTATGTGGATATATTGAAGCAACATCTCAAGACTTCAGCCAGGAAGTTAAAGCTCGGTCTCAAATTGGTCTTCCAAATGGACAATGACCCCAAGCATACCTCCAAAGTTGTGGCAAAATGGCTTAAGGACAACAAAGTCAAGGTATTGGAGTGGCCAACACAAAGCCCTGACCTCAATCCGATAGAAGATTTGTGGGCAGAACTGAAAAAGCATCTGCGAGCAAGGAGGCCTACAAACCTGACCGTTACACCAGTTCTGTCTGGAGGAATGGGCCAAAATTCCAGTTACTTATTGTGAGAAGGTTTTGGAAGGCTACCCAAAACATTTGACCAAATTTAAACAATTTAAAGGCAATGCTACCAAATACTAACAAAGTGTATGTAAACTTCTGACCCACTGGGAATGTGATGAAAAAATTAAATTATTTTGACATTTTACATTCTTAACCTGTTGATAGTTTGTAGAAGCTTGACCTTTTAATTGCTCGAGGGAGACATCAGTTTGATCATTATTTTCTATCAAGAATAAGAAAGCAGTGACTCAAAGCAGCTAGTACTCACTCCTTTTCAGTAAATTTCCATGCTATACTACTATAAATGTGTGCACCAGAAGTGTGCATATTTTAATGTCATTCTGTTGACCTGTAGGCTAAAAGTGGGAGGCCATGGCTCCCCCTGCTGGTTTCATCGCCTTTGCAACAGTTTTGCATTCTCTCACAAAAAGTTTTGCATACCCTTGCAATAAGTTTTGCGTTCCCTCACAATAAGTTTTGGGTTCTTTCGCAATTAGCTTTATTCCCTTGCAATAGTTTTGCATTCTCCTACAAAAAAATATAAAAAAATTCCATCCCCTCTAAATAAGTTATGTTTCCTCGCAATAAGTTTTGTGTTCCCCGAAACAGTTTGCATTCCCTCACAAAAAGTTTTGCATTCTCTAGCTATACGTTTTGCCTTCCATCGCAACAGTTTGCGTTCCCTCACAATACATTTTGCATTCCCTCGCAATAGTTTTATGTTCTCTCACAAAAAGTTTTGTTTTCCCTCAGAATAAGTTTTGCATTCTCACAAAAAGTTTTGCATACCCTCACAATAAGTTTTGCGTTCCCTCTGAATACGTTTTGGGTTCCTTCACAATAAGTTTTGGGATCTTTCGCAATTAGCTTTGTTCCCTCGCAAAAGTTTTGCGTTCTCCTACAAAAAATAAAATAAATAATTGCATTCCCCCTAAATAAGTTTTGTTTCCTCGCAATACATTTTTTGTTCCACAAAATAGTTTGCATTCCCTCACAAGAAGTTATGCATTCTCTAGCTATAAGTTTTGCCTTCCCTCACAACAGTTTCTGTTCCCTCACAATAGTTTTGTGTTCTCTCAAAAGAAGTTTTGTGTTCCCTCTCAATAAGTTTTGGGTTCCCTTGCAATATCTTTATCCATGCCCTAATTACAAAAATTATCCATGGTTTTATTTATCGCGAAAAGTGTATTGCGAAGGGACTTTTGGGGACAATTGTGAGGGAACGCAAAACTACGGTATTTTTTTAGAAAATAAATTCCCTCCCTTTCTTCTAATGTGCTACATATTTTTCAAGTCATGAAATGTTTTGTTTCAGTTTTTATTCAATTTATCAGTTAATGATAATGGGTCTCATTCACATGTCTGTTTTTGTTTTTTTTTTTTTTTTTTTTTGCGTAAAACCTATGTGTGAATGTTTTCACACAGTAATCATGAATAAGTTCTCTTAAATTTTATTTTAAATTAATGAAAAAATAAACAGCCATTTGAAACCACACGTAAACAAAAATCATAGACTTCATGAAAATCTTGGAATGCTTTAGGCCAAATAGTTTTGTAATATATATTATTATTATTAGAAATTGAATAACTAAGTGATACTACAATAAGCCTTATGTTAGAGTAACAAAAATGATGGGTGTCATCATAGCTCGATCTGAGATCACGTGTAGTCTAGGCCTATTTTTAAGGATACGTTTGCAGAGAGTGACAATTGGCTGTACTGGAGATTGTGCAAAAAGCCAGAATATGGAGATGGTTTAAGTGTGTTTTATGCAAGTAACTTACTACAAAGATGTGCTCCTTCATTTACAATACTCCAGATTCATCAACATTAGAAAGAAGGGAAGAACAAATTAATTTACGTATGTTCCAGTTGTGAATCAGGTGGAAATGTTGCATGAGAACTTTTTCTGCGCACAGAAGTACACAACTTATACAGAGACTATTTAACCAGAGATAGAGCACTTGTATAAAAATAAATGGGAGAAATTGTAACACTCAGTATGGCGGATGTAAAACAGGAAGTCCTGCTTTACAGGTAAAAGAGCAAATCACCTTTTAGCACAGACATCACCTGTCAGTCTACTCGAGAATGTGCATGTGCATGAGCTGGACCAGCCTAAAGAAGCACCATTTATGATACCATTATTGTCAGATTTTAATGCTGATTTGAAATGTTTTTTTTTTTTTTTTTTTATTTGTATTTTTTTTTATCATATTCTTGACCAACTGTTTTGGAGATTTCAGTCTTTCCCAGTTCAAGTAGATAGGAACTTTACTTTCATGCCGCTTGTATCCATAGAAAATAGCTTCCCTGGATGGTTCCCAAGATGGCCGCCGAGTGGACTGTCTTGCCTTGAAAGGGACTTTGCTTATATGCATTTATTAGTGAATGAAACCCCATAACAAGCTTCACGCTTGATCATTTCCCATAAGCCGCTGCTTTGCTCTATTCCTCATTATAACTCATTACAATATTTTGTACACATCATATTTTACACTGGCTTCATCAACAGTTCTCCAACTCTTACATGCTTTGCTTGCTTTGCCTCTGGGAATACATCCCAAGAGAGCATATGAGAGAGAGAGAGATGGACATGATTGATGATTCTTCACGCTGTTTTCTCTCATTTAGACTGCTTACTGGAGAGACGTGGGTTATTACCCTCAGGTAGTTATTCAGCTCTTCAATCATCTCACCTGCTGCTCTGGGCTCCTGATGTGCACTCTGTGTAGCGTAGACAGGTCACAAGAACAAATACTAATCTTTCTGCTCAATTTTTGGAAAAGTCCAGCCAAAAATGACAATTCTGCTGTCATTTACTTACCCTAATGTTGTTCCAAACCTGTATTATTTGTGTTCCACAGTAGAAAGAAAGTCATACAAGCTTGGAATGTCATGAGGGTAAGAAAATATTGACAGAATTTGTCATTGTTGGGTGAACTATTCTTGAAACGCACACAGCTTCTTAATTCAACATACTTTTCACAATATATATATAGAGTGCTGCAGATTGAATGTGTGTGTCTACACAAATCTATATTTAACCTGCTCTCCAAAAGAAAGGCAGAGCGCAGCTTTCTGTTAATTAAAAATATGTCAAGTACATCATATTTATAAAGTATAATGATCTGACCTGTTTTTTTTCCCGAGCACACCTCCTGGCCTAGTTTACCATTTACTATAACTGAAACTACTGACAAAATTATGCTTGACCATCACTGATCATCTCCTTGCATTCAGTTATGCAGCTAAATAAGTTTAAATATGTGACATTTGACTGAAAAGTCTAACTTTTCAAACTTTTATTAATTTTACTAAGAAGTCAGTCACACTGTTGATTCACATTGCATTTACAAATTAAAACTTTAAGTGAACAAATCATACTCATTCCATTGTTTCAGCCATGAATGACTTGGTGTTGTTTAATGACTCACTTAGAACATAAAATACACATTCATGTAATACACAACACCAGGAATGTTAGATCCAGTCTCCCACTAGATCTGTCTTTCTGTCAGAAGATATCCAAATATCAGAGTTTTGTCTGATATCAAAAACCCATGCAACATCAACTGCTTATGTTACTGTAAGTCTCCTAACAGCCCAAGAGATGGACATAGGCATCAGGAGAATATAGCAGAAGGCAGGAGACGAAGTGATGGTAAAATTGAGCAGAATTTATTGAATAATCTTCAATCAAATTCAATGTTTTTTTTTGTTTTGTTTTTCTCGACACAACAATGAGCAGTTAATTGGAGTGTGATAGACTTAAGAGTCAAACTTAAATAGAATTTACAAGCTGAGTTCTGCTACACACTTTGCACTTACACTATACCTTATGCACTCGTGTTTTTACTACATGGAAAAATTTGCCATTTTTCAACTGACGGACGTTCTGTTTCAACCACATGCAATGTGTTTCCATTAGCTTTAGCGCATTATCCAACCACAGTTAAACACGTATCTCTCAAATAATGTACTGTGCATATTCACTCCATGTTGGGTGATGGTAAAGTCTTCAACTCACATTTGTAAGGTGCTGTCTTCACAGAAGCTTCACTAGTTGCCACATTCCCTGTTAATGCACATATTCACTCTGTGTGGGGTGATGGTAAAACCTTCAACTCACATTTGTAAGGTGCTGTCTTCACAAGTTTATCTACTTGCAACATTCACCATTAACCCTCCTATGGTATTTGGTTATTTTTGACCAAAATAAAATTTCCTAATTTTTTATTTTTTTTTACCTTTTAAAAGACTTAGTGACTTTATCTCCATTTTCTATCTGAACATACAAATAAAAATTAGGCTTGATTCAATAAGTCTAAGTGGTTGTAAAAAAACAAAAACAAAATAAAAAACAACACTTTTGGTATTTGCTGTCAGAATTGATCAACCATTGAAAATTTATGGGAAAGACCAAAAAAACAGCAATTTTTTTTTTATCTGTCAAATACAATCAATAAATCTGCCAAAATGAATTTCCAAAAGAAATTACAGGGTGAGACTCTAAAACATCCTCAGTGCAAAACATACAAACCCACTCATACATAAACACACTTACACACACACACAGATTAACTGGTGAGACTATAAAACAAAGTTGTTTTTTTTTTTTTTTTTTTTTTTTACATTTGTCAGAGAAAAATAAACCAGTCACAATTCTAAACACACACACACACAGAAATGAAGGGGTGATGACACTCACAATGCAGAAAACACACACATACACGCACACACACACCTGTTTGCTAAATAAATTTTTACAATAGAAAGTTTGAAATTGCAAAATGTTTACTCTGATTCTTCTGTTTTATACTCCTAATTGAATTTTTTAGAATTTTGCAGTTCATTTCTGTTTCTCAATGTTCATTTTGTTAACATAATTTTGCATTTACTTTGAATTATTACATTTTTATGTTTGAAATAAATTATTGGTAGAAAAATGCTTATTTTGTGTTTTCTCTTTGTAACACCATGATCAGGTTTGATTGCAAGCATAATGACATTAAATGCAAAAACTGACACTTCAAATCAATTTTAAAATGCTAAACTTTGACAAATAATAGTTTGATAATGTCTAAATATATCACTGTATCACACATCTTACCCTACTGGTCAAAAATGACCGCAAATACCAAAGGGAGGTGCAATTTTTCAGTACCATTGGAGTGTTAATTACAATTGTTTTGTTAGGCCAGCATTATGGCCAGGTAACTCCGCCCCTTCAGCTACGTATGGCAAGCCACTTGCGCTAAATGCATGAAGTGTCCAACATTCCACACTCTGTTAGAAGCACGTCATCCGGGTACTCGTAGTACATTTCTTTTCATTGCATTTTCACGTAAACATACTACTCATCTAACTTGCACAACAAAATGGCAGAGAATAGTATGTAATTTGGAACGCAGGTCATGCACCTACAGATTTAAGGGGCAAAACTGGCAATAAATTTGCAACTTACTACTGAGTTAAAATATAACACTGAACAAATAGATTTCAAACTCAAAGCTGTGGAAGCGCTTTAAGACAAAACACATAAACAACACTGCAGTAATGTGATGAATGTTATGTTACAATAACGTACAGTGTCAAAAAGTTTGACTTTTCAGTCTGGTATTCACTTGCTCTGTAAAAAAGTGAATCTGTGCAGTTGTTACCTTAAAAATGTATTTCTATCTGACCTGTCTCTTAAAAATTACTTACAATATATAGTCAGATTGATTTAATCATGTTAAATCATACAGTATATTTGACTGAAACTAGTTATTTAGATGTTACAACATTTTTTTACTTGCATAGTAAAACATTTTTACAGCATGACAGCTGATTCAGGACCAGTTTGTAAAAACATGGATTTTACACTAATTATGTATTGCACAGTATACCCATTATTATACACACTGACCACTATCTAGCATTCAGTTATGTCAGTTTCATTTGGCAAAAACAAAGATCAGTAGATAAATAATAATGTTCTTGTGTTAATCAAGATTCTTTGAAAACTAGTATTTCATAAAATGTATTTATTGCACTTGAAACCAGGATGAACAATTTTAATGGAATAGTCATATTTCTGAAAGCACACAATTATTTATTATTAACTTTACATTTGTCCAAAGGAATTATTCCAAAGCTAGGCAGCTGATTTTTGGAAGTTAACCAGCTTCACCAGAAAGACTATGCTGGTCCATCAACTTAACCAGCTATGTTTTGCTGGCAAATAGCATGGATTTGTAGGTTGACCAGCTGGTCTAGCACCAAAACAACACACACTATCCTTGACCAGCATGGTTTCTCTAAGCTGGTCTTTCCTTTTCTAGTCTTTATGTTTTGTAAATAGGTTTAAAAATGTGTAATATTCCTGATATGCTATGCTTTGCTTAGCCTGTTCAGGGGTTTGACTATGCCAAGCAGCACCTGGGTCAGCAGGATGGTGATGAGGGGTCCCTCCCTGTTACCCAGGAGACCATGATTCTGCCACACCCCATTCAAGATGCCCCACTGTCCTTAGACAAGACCGTACGTCAAGATGGATCCTCCTCCAAAAAGAACTTGACGAATGAGATAAGGAAAAGGTATGTGTGAAGAAACTCCATCTCCAACTTTATACTATAATGCCATTGTTCAGTATTCATATGGCAGCTGTAGCAGCAATGCTTTGATATGGTGTGATTCGGCACAGGGCCACAAAACAACTCGTTATGAAGACATAACCTGCAGACACTACACTCACTGAGCACTTTAATAGGAACACCTGTACACCTAATTTTTCATGAGATTATTTAATCAGCCAATCTTAAGGCAGCAGTGCAGTGCATAAAATCAGCATATACAGGTCAGGAGTTTCAGTGAATATTCACTCCAGTCATCAGAATAGGGAAAAATGTGATCTCAGTGATTTAGACCGTGGCATGATTGCTGGTACCATATGGGCTGATTTGATATTTCTGTAGCTGCTGATGCCCTGGGATTCTCACACACAACAATCTCTAGAATTTACTCTGAATGATACCAAAAAAAACAAAAAAAAACCATCTAGTGAGTGGCAGTTCTGTGGTTGGAAACGCCTTGTTGATGAGAGAGGTCAACGGAGAATAGCCAGACTGGTTCGATCTGACAGAAAGGCTACAGTAACTCAGATAACCACTCTGTACAATTGTAGTGAGCAGAATATCATCTCAGAATGCACAACGCGTCAAACCTTGAGGCGGATGGACTATAACAGCAGAAGACCAAATCGGGTACTTTATTTGGACCATAGTGTTCCTTATAAAGAGTTCAGTGAGTGTATACAGTGCTCATCTAAAAATGTTGTCTGTGTATTGAATTAATAGTTCACCCAAAAATTATAATTCTCTCATCATTTACTTACAAATTACAGCTTTGTGAAACCCACAATGTACAGTTTTTATTGATACTGTAATAGACACACACACACACACACACACACACATGTATAATTGAGCTAGGACTTCTGTGTGTGTGTGTGTGTGTGTGTGTGTATGAGATGAGAAAGCAGACAAAGAAAATGACATAACCATCCTCTCAGCTTTATACATGTACTGACTCACTGCTGCACTTTGTTGCTATGGTTACTTGCAGTAAGTTGCCAAGTGAGGATGGCTCTGTCATCAGCAGTGAATCAGTGAAGAGGGTCTCAGGCAAGAGATCGAGTGTGCAAAAAGCCACAGCGCAGCAAAAACCTGTGACAAGGAAGATTAATGGTGAGAGACGCCTCTGCAGTTTCAGCACTTTTCATGCTCAGGTCACAAACAAAATTCAATTCAATGGAAGTTCTTAGCACAATGCCCTGGTGTAGTTAGAGGTGTAGTTCCCCCCAAACATGACAATTCTGTCATTATTTACTCACTCTTATGTGTAGACTCTTTCTCCCATGAAACACAAAAGGACATTTTTAGCAGAATGTTCACGCTGCTCTTTTATATACAATGAAAGTGGATAGGGACTTTCAAGCTCCAAAATAAAAATAAAAAAAACCACTATAAAAGTAACATAACAGTAGTTTGTATGATTTTTGCTCTATATTTAAAGTTTTCTGAAGTCATGGTGATATGACAACTTTCTGTCAGAAGAGAGAATTATTTCTGTAATATTTCTGTAATATATGACTTTATTTACTAGGGCTGTTGATTTAACATGTTAATCCAGTGCGATTAATTATATAAAAAATGTATAGGCTACGCGTAGCTTATACAGAGATATCAAACCAGCTCTTCAGCAGACAACACAACAATCAAAGGCATTATTAGCAAGGCATCTAGCGTCAGAGATACTGTTCAAACAAACAATATCTGATGTAATGATCTTTGCATTAGTCTTTTATAGATAACCTGTCTATTGGTAACAGCCCTGTTGGTGATGTCAGTTGTAAATTCAAGTCCGCCTCCAAAAGTCTCTTTAAATAGTCTTCACTTTGCCGCCTATGTCGACGACGATAAATTTTTCTCCGCTGTCATCCACGACGTCTCACCTGCAAAATATTATGCTTTATCTATGGTAATATATCTTTCTTTTACTTCTAAATAAAAAAATATAATATTACATATATATATATATATATATATATATATATGTACAGTATGTGTGTGTGTGTGTGTGTGTATGCGTTTCAAAACTTTTGACCGGTAGTGTGTGTGTGTGTGTGTGTGTGTGTGTGTATATATATATATATATATATATATATATATATATATATATATTTAAAAATAACAATTTATAATTATTCCATCATTATATAGTGAATTATTATTTAAGGGGCTTTCTCAGCAAATATTTATATATCGGCACACCATGTAATTAATTCGATTAAAAATTGTACAACTGGCTGACGACTTGAATGTGTTCTACTGTAAATTTGAAAGGCCCAATCTCACACCCCACACCCGCTCTGACCTTCACTTCACACAAACACCAACACCTCCTGCAACCCCCTCCTCTCCCCTCCTGCTACTCAACCTGCACTTAAGATCTGTGAAGAAGAGGTGTGCCTTGCTTCTGAAGAAAAAAAAGACAAGGAAAACACAGGGCCCAGATGGTGTTTCACCTGCGTGTCTTAGATCCTGTGCTAACCAGCTGGCCCCCATCTTCACACAGATCTTCATTAGGTCACTGGAGCAGTGTGAAGTCCCATGCTGCTTCAAATGCTCAATCATCATTCCTGTCCCAAAGAAACCAAAAATCACATTACTTAATGACTACAGACACATCGCCCTGATGTCTGTGGTCATGAAATCACTTGAGAGACTGGTGTTGGCCCACTTGAAGGACATCACTGGACCCTTTCTAGATCCCCTTCAATTTGCTTATCGAGCAAACAGGTCTGTGGAGGATGCAGTTAACATGGGATTGCATCATATCCTGCAACATCTGGACAGACCAGGGACAAATGCAAGGATCCTTTTTGTGGACTTTAGTTCGGCTTTCATCACCATCATCCCAGACTAAACTACACCAACTCTCTGTTCCCACGTCTATCTGTCAGTGGATTACCAGCTTTCTAACGGACAGACAGCAGCTTGTGAGACAGGGGAAATTCACTTCCAGCACCTGTACAATCAGCACTGGTGCCCCCCAGGGATGTGTGCTCTCCCCACTACTCTTCTCCCTGTACACAAATGACTGCATCGCCAAAGACCCCTCTGTCAAGCTCCTGAAGTTTGCAGACAACACCACTGTCATCGGCCTCATCCAAGATGATGAGTCTGCATATAGAAGGGAGGTTGAACAGCTGGCTGTCTGGTGCAGTCAAAACAACCTGCAGCTGAACACGCTCAAAATGGTGGAGATGATTGTGGACTTTAGGAGGAACACCCAAACACTGACCCCCCTCACCATTCTAAAGAGCACTGTGGCATCAGTGGAATCATTCAGGTTCCTGGGCACTACCATCTCACAGGACCTGAAGTGGGAAACCCACATTGACTCCATTGTGAAAAAGGCCCAGCAGAGGTTGTACTTCCTTCACCAGTTAAGAGAGTTCAACCTGCCACAGGCGCTGCTGCTACAGTTCTACTCAGCAGTCATTGAATCTGTCCTCTGCACTTCAATAACTGTCTGGTTTGGTTCAGCTATGAAATTGAATATCAGAAGGCTACAAAGGACAGTTCGGACTGCTGAGAGGATTATTGGTTGCCCCCTGCCCACCCTTCAAGAACTATACACTTCCAGAGTGAGGAAAAAGGCTGGAAAAATCACTCTGGCCCCACTCACCCTGCCCACTACCTTTTTGAACTGTTGCCTTCTGGCCGATGCTTCAGAGCTCTGAGCACCAGATTGAGGGTGTGTTTGGGTGCAGTTTGAGGATGTTTTTGGGTATAGTGTAACTGGTGCAGTGAAAGTGTGTTTGGGTGAAGTGTGAGGGTGTTTGGGTGCAATGTGAGTGTGTTTGAGTGGAATATATTTTTTTTTCTGTCTTTCTATGCAGCTAATTGATATTGGCTTATAGCTTGCACCTAACCAAGACTGTGTCACTGAGAGACTTTGTTAGTGTAGAATGTGAGAAGGTGTTTGGTGCACTGTGGATATTTATTTAGATGTTGTATGAATGTGTTTAAGTGCAGTTTGATTATGTGCTTGGGTGCAGTGTGAGTCTGTTTGGGTGCAGGGAAAGTGCATTTGGTGCAGTGTATGTATGTTTGGGTGTAGTCTGAGGATGTTTAGTGTATCGGGTGCAGTGAAAATGTGTTTAGGTGTAGTGAGTGTTTGTTTGTGTGCAGTGTAAGTGTGTTTGGGTGCAGTCTGAGGGTTTTTTGGTGCAGTGTAAAATTGTTTGGGTCCATCGTGAGGATATGTTTGGGTGTAGTATAACTGGTGTAGTGCAAAAACCCCAACAGTTAACTGCTTTACTATCACTTTTGCTGGTGATGAGAGGAAAATCTGACATCCGCACTTCTCATAAGAGCAGATATCTCATCTTGGACCAGCAACTTCTAGTTTTATTAATTTAATGTAATAATTAATTATTAAATACTATTAAATAAAAATGATTAACAATGCTTTTAGTTGAAGTATTTAATAGCATTTATGTAATGTGACACGTTCTGATTGTGTGTGAATTGATAAAAAAAATTTGGAGGACAAGATGCGTTGTGATGCATTGAGAATCGTTTTGTAATCAAATCATTACCCCTTGAATCGTAATTTAATCATGAGGCCAGTGAAGATTCACACCTCTATGTGTGAGGGTGTTTGGATGCAGCGTGAGTATGTTTTTGGTTGTTTTGTAACTGGTGCAGTGGAAATGTATTTGGGTGCAGTGAGATTTTTTTTGTGGGGGGGTGCAGTGAGGATGTGTTTGGGTGTAGTGTGACTGGTGTAGTGGAAGACTACCTCTAGATGGAGCAGATGCACCTCCCAGCTCTTACTGGGGATCACAATATAATTGAGGTACACAGTAGCATATTTCTGGTGGGGTCGAGGGACCTATCCATGAGCCTTTGGAAGGTGGCTGGGGCCCGTGGACCGCGAATGGTAGTATCTGGTATTGGAATGTCCCATCGGGGATGGGCTTTCTACGGTTTGGCCCGAGGAGTTAAAGGCACCTGCCAATATCAATTAGTCAGCTCAAGGGTTGTAATAAAAACGGGCAGGACCCAGCTGCTCAATCAATTCATCAACTCTTAGCACAGGGTAAGTAGTGAACAGAGAGACTTCATTCAGTTTCCTATAGTCATTTCAAAATTGTATGCTCCCATCTGGTTTTGGTACAAGGACAATTGGGCTAGACCAAGTGCTTTTGGACTCTTCTATAATTACCAATTCCAACATTTTCCTTAACTCCTCTCTGATAGCCTCTCTTTTGGCTTCTATGCAGTACAGTTTAAGTCTCACGATCTTCCCATGTTCTGTCACTGTATCATGAACTATTACTGAGGTCTGTCCAGGGAGGTCAGAGAAAACATCTTGATTTAGCCACAGGAGTTTTCACAGTCCCTGGACTTTGTGAGGAGAGAGCTGGCTACCCATCTTAACGTCTGGTGTGATGGGGAAAGAAACATCAGCAGAAAAGACATCACTTGGTTGGGTTATGGGTTCATGCCAAGGTTTCAACAGGTTTATGTGGTAGATTTGTTGACTATTCCTGTGGCTGGTTGACTGTCCCAACCCGCTCTACAATTTCACAGGGTCCATGCCACTTCACTAGGAACTTGCATTCATTTGTAGGAATTAAAACCAGTACCTTAACTCCAGGGTGGAATTCCCTGATTTGAGCACCCTGTTGTACAACTGAACCTGCTGTAACTGGGCCTGTTGCATGTGTTCTCGGACCACTGGCAAGATTCTTGTCATTCTGTCATGCATCTGCTCCACATGTTCCACAATGGTGCATTGATGGTAAGGTTGCTGTTCCCAGTTCTCTTTTTCCAGGTCCAAATTCCCTTGGGTCTCTGGCTGTAGAGGAGTTTTGAAGGGGGAGAAGTCAGTAGAACTGCTTGGGACTTCTCGGACAAAGAACAGGACATTAGGCAACAACATTTCCCAATTTTTCCCATCAATGTCAAAAACTTTCATCAACATTTGTTTAAGTGCCTTTTTAAACCTCTCCATGAGCCCGTCAGTCTGGAGGTAAAATACAGAGGTTCGGAGTTGTCTTAGCTTCAGGTTTCTACACATCTCTTTCATTACAGTTGAGGTCCCCTTGGTCTGTAAGGATTTTATCAGTGATCCCCACCAATCTGAAGAGGTGGAACAGCTCTCTAGCGGCAGCCCTCCCAGTGGCGGTGTGGAGAGGAATCATCTCCGGGAAGCAGGTAGCATAGTAAAGGATGACAACAATGTATTGGCTCCTCTGGCTGGACTTTGGAAGGGGCCCCACAATGTCCAATGCAGTCCTACTGAAAGGTGTTTCAATTATCAGCAGAGGCAAAATAGGGTTATGGTACATTACCTTTGGACTATTGACTTAACATTCTGCCCAATGGCGGCAGTAGTCTTCTACTGCCCTCTTAATTCCTGAACAGTAGAACTGAGTGAGGATTAGCTCACAGGTTTCTCAACTCCAAGGTGGGCTCCCATGTGGGTGTGGGCTAGGTATAACACCTTAGAAACAAATGGCTTGGGGACCAAATTTTCACATATTTCCTCCCTCAGTCTGTCTATTCTATATGACACTTTATTCTTTATCATGATGTTCGGATAGGTAAGTTCACTCCCAGCTTGCCTTCGACCACCTGCACACTTCTTCAGGCCTGGCACAAGTTAGGACCTTGCAGTTAGGCAATACCAAATCGTTCAGGGCTTTCTTCTGGGAAGGTTTTGCCGAGGGAAATTCAGAGAACACTTAATGGGATTCCACTTCCTCTAAAAGCTGGTTGCAGTGACTGTGTGGTCAGAGAGATTTCCCACCTTTGTCATCCACCAGGGACTCTTCTTGGCTGGTAGTCTCTGCAAGCTTTTGTGGATCTCAAAGACCCAGAGTGTGATTTGGTGGAGGGACGGCTCTTCAGATGACCTTGGGCAGGTCTCTTTCCCTCTGCTGTTCGGTCTGTCCAGTAGGTGGAAAACATGCAGCAATCCTGGCCAACTAGTATGGGGACTGGAAACTGGTGTACTACCCCAGCTTGTACTTGGAACTGCCCTCTTGGGGTGACCATGGTGGTGTGATACTTCCTTGTGTCCCCATGAATGCAAGATCCCAAGATTTCCTGCCCCAGCATAAGTCCAGTGAATTCTGGCCAGACTAATGTCACCATACTTGCAGAATCCAGAAGGGCTTCTGTGTCTCCACTAGTGATCTTAACAATGAACCTCGGGGCTTGTGCCGAGGCCCAAAAGAGATAATGACAAGGGAATATTTTATAGTTTGAAGAGCTGGCTGTTGGGATTGGCTCATCTCTGCTAGGCTAGACATTGGCCATGTGGCCTTCCCTCCCACACATAAAGTATTGGATAAAGACTGGATTCATCAGAGCGCATCCATCCCTCTCATTTCCTTGAGCATTCTGGGGTTTCTATCAAGCTACCTTGGGGCCCTTCTTAGGAGCTTCTTGGCCTTGTCTAGATTTCAAGGGGGTTGTTTTGTTCACTTCTGAATTCAACAAATTCTCTGTTACCTGATGATTGTCCATACACCATACCTCCTGGTGTTCTCTGGAAGTGCTCTCTGTGGTGCTGAAGATGTCTATGCTGCTCTGTGGAGGACCATTCTGGCCCGCTGCCTCCGCAGTGTCCAGCAACTGTGAGATAATGGTTTTGAGTGCTGGCAGGATGGAAGAGAAGTTAAAGTTTCTGTGAGCCATTTCACTGTTCTATATGATTTGTCTCTAACCACATACATGGACATAGTAAAAGTGATGTGTAGAAAAGAAATTGTCAGCAGTCTGAGTGAGTTTGATTCTTACATTGATAGATTGTTAATCTTGTTAATGATATGATGCAATGAGCTCTGCTGAAGTTTATATAAAAGCACTCTCCCCTGCAGAATAAGAAAACTACTTCCTGTAAAATTAGAATGGTCATAGTTTTACCTGCAATATGTCTCATCTGTGATCAGATTTTCAAAAAGTATGGCCAGACGGTCAGACCACCAATAGTGTTTGAGCGACAGCATTAGGAACACCCACTAGCGACATAAAGTAAAAGGACTAGCAACATCAAGCCATAATGTCACTGAATGTGTGACCAGGGCATAAGAATGTGTTTGGGTGCTGTTTAAGTGTGTTTGGGTACAGTGTGTGTGCGTGTGTGTGTGCGTGTGCATGTGCGTGTGTGTGGTGCAGTATGAGTGTGTTTTATGTGTGATGTAAGAGTGTTTGTACAGATCAAAGCTATATTTGGGGGTCTGTCTTTCACAGTAGTGCCATTCTCAAACAGGAAAAATTGCTTGAGACATAAATATGCAAGATACCGCCTCTTCTGACATGATTTGGTCATTGTGATCACCAGCATCACTGCAGGGAGCAAAAATCCCATGCATACACATGCAGACATATATCCTGAAAGACATTCAGACATTCACAGGCTCTCACACTGAAACCTAAGGGATAGGGTTAGCCTAACCTGAAGCCTTATAACATTTTTGCTTGGCAGAGAACATGTGAATCACCTCTTGGCACTAAATTGTTTACACATAACCCTTCAAATTTAGTTGAGCACCTGCCTGGATCACACATAGACTCACCAATATGGAACCCCTCAGCGCCACACAAAGAATAACACCTACTCCTCCCTCACAATGACAACACAGCCCATTTGCTGCCATGTGTTCAAGCCCAGTTAGCACATGGTGCGTTGCACCTTAAAGAGATGCAGACTTTAGTCTGTGGAGAGATGTGTGCATGAACATATTTTTCAGGTATTCAAATCAGTCTCAAAAAGCACTTAAATAATGCATAGTAGTGTTGAGTTAAGCCACTTACATTTTCTGTTTATGATTTTTAAGTGGAGAGTAATAACTTTGTCAGGTGGAATTCATCAAATGGAGTTTAAAACACATGCACACAAAAGCCTTGACAGTTTAAGGTTGGAGAAGGTTATATTATATGAATAGGGTGTTGCCTTAGCTTCAGGATAAAAGAAGTAATGACAATATCCCAGATAAAAGTATTTGAATTCTGCTAACATCTAATCCTTTACAGTAATAACAACATTTAAAGCTTTCCTATTTTTTCGAGTGGTTTTGTGTTTGTGTTTCCCCCCACTTCCATAAAAATATATTAACTAGATTTGCATTTCTTGAAGAAAGTAGCAGCGCTTGCAAAGCAGCAAAAAATAAGTGAAAAGTAATTTGAGGTTTAGACTGTATAAATGAAATGCTGCATCAATGATTATAATTGAAATGTTAAAATGATTGTTATTTTGTTTTGATTGTAATGATTGTAAATGAAATGTGTTGCTGTTGTCTTGTTATCATTCGGCCAACATATAGTCACCGTGCAGTGTAAAGATGGCTATAATGAACATTCTAGCAATGTAAGTTCATGAGAGATTATCAAACTAATCGTACATTTTATTTTAATAGTATAACATTTACAAAAATGAAAAATAGACAACACACCACAGGCTGAAAATTTCTACAAAACAAATTTGGAATAGAGTCAGAATGTTAAATGGTTCAGGCTGAATACATGTAATACTTAGGAATAGGGGTATGGCAAAAAAAAAAAAAAAAAAAAAATATCTTATCAGAATGTTTGAGGAATTTTAATACAAAACTGCCTTGAGAGCACTTTTAGATAACCTTTCAGAAGTGAACAGCTACAAATCTCATTTGTTTTAATAAATTGATCTAGTTCATTAACACTTTAACGCACACTTTGGGCCTTTAGTGCCACCCCCTGTACATCATTCATTCATTTTTTGGAGTTATGCCCATACTTTTTTAGTATTCCTCAACCTTGTTCTGTATAAAAATAAATTGCAAAATTGCAAAAATGCTGAATTATCAGAATTACTAGAATTCCATATGTGTGTACACATATACATATTAAACATGCTATACTTGCCTACTCAGGGTGGCGCTGATGTGTCAGTGATTGACTTGATTTACATTTGACATTGCTATCTGATGAAGAAACAACATGGAAGTAAACTATAGCAAGTGTATTACATGAACATTATGATTTGGCTATTGTCATTTGGGTGTACTTCTGAAATTATGTAAATTATCAGAATGTATTCTATTTTACAGCTTCTGTGAAGTAAACATTAGATTGATGAAAATGGAGAAACAAAATCAATGCGCTTTTAATTTCAAGCTCTTCACCGGTAGTGGTGAACCTGCAGCAAACCTTTGTATGTAGCACCGTTCTTGGGCAGTGCTCTACAGTAGTTATGGTAAATAATATTGTAATGTGACTGTAAACTTTGGCATTCAAATATGTTTTTAGTTAGGATGCCAGTGGGGTTATCCTAAAGTTAGGACACTTTTTTTTTTTAGATTTTTGGCAAGTTAGGATGCTTCTGTAATACTCTTTTCCTATCTGTTAAGAAAAGATAATGCATGTAGGAAATGTTATTCTGTAATAGCTTTTGTCCTAAATGAGATCCTAACTGAAATTGCCATGGTTACCAAATAGATAAGATAGAACTCTAAAGTTAGGATCTTTCTTTAATATACCCCCTGGTCTCTAAAGACCCGAGTATGTAATAATGTTTGATGAAACAAAATGTTATGAAAACTAATGAAAAGTTAGTTCAGCGTATCATTTAGTTAGTTCGGCATACCAGAGTTCTTTCCACTTATGTTTTAAATAGGAAATGAGAGCTAAAGGCAATAATTCATCCGCACAAGTGAAATATATGCTTGCCAGTGCATCTATCACATAATAAAGATGTGAATTTGTCTAGATTGTACTTGTAGAATCTAATTCAACCCTTGTAGTCTTGATGTTTGCTTGTGTTTTTGGCAGATTGTTATAATAGTTCCTCAGGATCATTTGAGCTTATTTCCATAAAACCCATGGCCACCCCACCCACCTACTCACACCCTGCATCCTCTGAGCACAGTCAGGACTCCGCCATACTCCATGGAGAGGTAAGACACTGTACTAGTGCACCTTAAGCCTTATTCAGATGGGATTAGTTTTACAGACAATATGTCCGTGAAGTAATTATTACTGCGGACATCAGTAATATTTACAGTTGATTCTCACGGGATAAGCGATGTCTGTAATAATCGTAGACATGGGTGTGTCTACAGCATTTAAACACTGCTGTCATGCATAACTGACCTATTAGACAATATATACTGTGCTGATTAATTATGCAGGAAATATTAATGGCTAGAAAGTGCAAATTTATGGGCTTTTTACTAACATGCATAGAGTTCCTCTAGCTCAACTAGCAGAGCATGCCGCTAGCAACTCCAAGATCATGGGTTTGATTCAAAGGAAATGCAAGAACTGAAAAAAATGTATAACATGAATGCACTGTCACTTTGTATAAAAGCATCTGCCAAATGCATAAATGTAAATGCATATTCCACCCCAAAATTGCAAGAGCTAACTGAAATTGCCAGTTACAATCTGCTACACAGTGTTTATCTAATGAGCTAAATTACTGACAAAAATGTTCTTTGATGAAGGGCTTTTTGATTTTGTCTGACAAGAAGAAAAAGACACATTATGATGATGGTCAAGCTGTTTTAATTAACCCTTATGTTGTGTTCCTGTTATTTATAATTTAAAATATGTTAAAAAAGTACATAATTATTCAAAAGGAAGTTGACAAAAAGATCTAATGCAATATCTTGGGATAATATATGTAATATGAGAGATTTAGTAACAACCTTAGTGGGATGGTCATTTTGACCTGGGAACACAAAAGGTGTTAGCACAAAGGAACACAACACAAAGGTTTAAACATACTGTTGACAAAAATATGAAAAAAAAAAAAACAAAACAAAAAAAAACTACAAGATATTAACAATGCACATTCAATGTTAAAATAATCAATTTTTACAGGATTACATCAAGATGTAGATTGGAATGCAGGTGCGTAATTTCATATGAATAAAATAGTCTACTTCTCTCTCGCCGTTGCTGGCGTGCCAGCGATTACCCCTCCGCGTGCCAGCATAGGTTGCTGACCCCTGTTTTTAAGCTAATACTTCAGTATATTCATTATATGCTGTTATTACAGGAGCTCAGGTTTTCAGGACAGTTTTTATGTTGTTTCATTTTACATATTACACATATTAATCTTTAATATGTCTTATACATGTTTAAATTATTGTAAGTCAAAATATTTGAATATTTGATAAAATTTGGTCCATTACAGTTCAATACACGTTTTTGTCATGTTGCACATTATCGTCAACTATAATGTTATTTTGTCCACTAAAATTATATGCCATTTTAGTAAGAGTAAAACGGACTAAAATGCTGATATTACAGGATACAATCATAATGAAATATTGGCTTAATATAAAGGACATTTTTGCCAAAAGACAAGAATTATGACAAAAAAAGTGTGTGAAAATGAACACTGAGTTGATACAATTTGCACATTTTAGTAAGAATTGTCTGAATTTGTGACATCAAATCTTTGAATGATACTCGGATGTTTGTTTGAGACATTTAGTAGCAAGTAAGCAGTAAAGTTAACAAAGACTGACATCATTTAAATGTGCTTTTATTGTGCCGTCATCTTTTTCAGATAAACCCACCACTAAACACCAGATAAAAACAATCAGACTGTGACTGATCCTGTCTCATTGGGCGGTTGTTGGCCAAAATAAACTATAAAGTGGCCCAGACCTTTTTTTCAATATTTTGGCTTTGCAAGGCTTCAACGGGACAAACTGTCTCTTAACAACATGTGCAGAGTCCATGTAGTCAACAAAAGCAACCAATCTTCTTGTCCCTCAATGAAGATTATTTCTTAATTCAGTCAAATTATGCTTCAGAGAGACCTGACACAGTTTTCTTTTAGAAAATGAGTTTTCCAGTGGGAAATGAATTTGAGCCACATTTTTTATATACAATTTTTGCCTTAAGTAGTTTGCCAATCCCTCTTCTCTTTTTGTCTCTCTTTTTCTGTGTCCAGGTAAATTTGGCTCTGAAACAGAAGTCTGACATTGAGCACTACAGGAATAAGCTCCGGCTGAAGGCCAAGAGGAAGGGTTACTATGACTTCCCTTCTGCTGAGGGGAGAGCCAGCATTAAAGACTTGAGTGAGCGACACAAATACAGCCACAGCAGGCCTCCAGAACCTCAAAACAGAGCACAAGAACATGAAGACGACAAGGGATCCACATATGTGAAACATCGCAGGAGGTGAGGGCTTTCACTTTTATGACTGTGTGTTTTTGTAAATAGGTCATTCATGTAATGCCTTAGCTTTTGAGCTCTGTAACTTGAATAACAAATGAATATGCCAATGTTGCTATTTAAGTAAGTATTACTATAAAGGCAATAGCAGACTTAATATGCTTAATATGCTTAATATGATGGAAATAAAGATCTAAAGTTAGCCATTGTTCAGTAAGGGATCAACAGTTTGCTTACATGAGTGTCAACCTGAAGTTTTTTTTAATAGTTTTTAATCTTTAGAAATTGAGAAAATGTCATACTGATTTCTGTCATTTTATTTTAACAGGATGGAATGTTTTAAAGTGACACAAACCCACTAACAACACAAAACATCACATAATTAATCAAATCTATTGCTAATCCTAGCTCAGGTTTGTGCTGTTATTTTCCCACCAAAAATGTAACATCCAGGAGGATGATGTCATTAACCCCTTAAACTCTACGTGGGCGGGGCCTAAGTATCCATGCATTTTTATATTTCAAGTCAATCAAATGTGGTACCATTTGAAAGCTTAGAATCTGAACTTTTCACAAAACTTCACTTTTGCATTTACTATGTTACATACAATAACAAGATAAGACCTGAAAACCTCTGTGATGCAAATGAGTGATACCTTGTGGTAATGATGTAGACATATGAATCTGAATAGGCTATAAAAGTTTTTCAAATAGCAGTAAAATAGTCAGAAATCATGTGAAATGAAAGCTCTAGTTCTCAGGAATGTGACTATACAGTTTATTTTGTTGCCATCACACCACAGTTAGAATGATTATCAAAAGAATCCCGAATGTAAAATATGCTCTTTGTAAGACAACAAAGACATTAGCTCTCACCTTTGGTGATTTTCTTCATAATTAACCATTTTGTACTTCTTTGAGCTTGAATAGGTAAATAATCCAATGTTATGTCTCAGATGCCCAATACAAAATATCCAGTCCAGCAGAAAAAGCATGATAAACAAGTTGACGTTTCGATTACTGATGATGAAATTATTATTTATACATCATCACAACGCTAATGATCTAAGCTTTCCAACGACATCTAGATTACACTTGTATTCTGCTCAGAGACAGAGATATTTAACGAAATATTGGGGAATGTGTGTGGGATCACAAAATAGATGGAATGTCTATGGACAAGCACACGACGAGTGATTAAATCACTATTGAACGGAGAGTTGAGCCCTGCCCGCAAAGAATGGCATCGAGCAGCTAAACTCAATATCCATTTCCCACTCCCCACTCACTGATAAGAGAAACTCCGCTCCATGTTCGCTCCATGGCAAAGATTTGCCCCTAACTTCCACTCCACTGTAAAGTTATTTCAGTATGCTTGTAAATATCACAAACCTCCGTGCAGAAGCTGTGAAGGTTGTGCTGCACTGATAAGCTGCACTCAGGGGCAGGTGGATGCTCTGACTTTGCGATCCGTATTTATTTAATAAAAAAAACATTAAATAAAATAAATAAATTACCATACGAAAAAACAATTTTGTAATAGGCCTATGTATCATTATTATTGCCCTTACATTATTTAATTTAGAAATTAACCTTGCCCTATAATTCTGTGCACTAATAAAAGGTTGGTTGAATGACATTCTTAGTATGTTCTACACTTTTTTTTTTATCAAGACTAGATAATACTTTCAAAACTATACACTGATGAGACAAAACATTATGACCACCTATCTAATATGCTGTTGGTCCTCCGCGTTCCGCCAAAACAGTGCCGATCCGCCGAGGCATGGACTCTACAAGACCCCTGAAGGTTTCCTGTGGTATCTGGCACAAAGACATTAGCAGCAGTTCCTTCAAGTCCTGTAAGTTGCGAGGTGAAGCTGCCGTGGTTCGGACTTGTTGGTCCAGCACATCCCACATATGCTCAATCGGATTGAGATCTGGGGAATTTGGAGGCCAGGGCAACACCTTGAACTCTTCATTATGTTCCTCCAACCATTCCCAAACAATGTGTGCAGTGTAGCAGGGCGCATTATCCTGCTGAAAGAGGGTACGCAGCCCCATATGCAGAAGGATGCGATGCACTGTGTGTTGTGACACATTCCTGTAACCATCATTCAAATTTTCTGTGACTAAGGGCCTGGGTAGCTCAGTGGTAAAAGATGCTGGCTACCACCCCTGGAGTTCGCTAGTTTGCTAGTTCGAATCCCAGGGTGTGCTGAGTGACTCCATCCAGGTCTCCTAAGCAACCAAATTGGCCCGGTTGCTAGGGAGGGTAGAGTCACTATGTCTCTGTGGCAACGTGCTCAAGCCACGGGAGAAGATGCGCGGGTTGATGGTCTCAGACGCGGAGGCAACTGGGATTCATCCTCTGCCACCCGGATTGAGGCGAATCACTACGCGACCATGAGGACTTAAAAGCGCACTGGGAATTGGGCATTCCAAATTGGGTGAAAAAAAGACAAAAAAAAAAAACAGACAGGATAGCCTTAGTTGCCCTCGCACATTGATGAGCCTTGGGCACCCAACACCCTGTTGCCGGTTTTTTGGTTTGTCCCTCCTCAGACTACTGTCAGTAGGCACTCACCACTACTGACCGAGAGCACCCCACAAGCCATGCCGTTTCAAAGATGCCCTGACCCAGTCGTCTGGCCATAACTATTTGGCCCTTGTCAAAGTCACTCAGGTCTTTACTCCTGCACATTTCTCCTGCATTCAACACGTTGACTACAAGAACTTATTGTTCACTTCCCATCTAATCTATCCAGACCTTGACATGTGGCCTTGTTAGGAGATGATCAACATTATTCGCTTCTGTAAGATAAAGACAACAATTTTTCAGGCATTATTTTCAATCGCGTTATTCATTAAAACCGTTTAATGAGGACTTTTAGACATTACAGCATCATTTTCAGTTTCAGCATCATTTTCTGTAAAGCTGCTTTGACGTGTGTTGTGAAAAGTGGGATACAAATAAAAATGACTTGACTTGAAAAACAATCTTTCTTTCATGCCAATAAAGTTTAACACTGCTTAAAACATAGTGAATTCTTGCTGCATTGTATGCAGTTAACAGGTGTTGTGCTCCTGATGGAGCATTAGTGGAGCACGATTGAAGAGAGAGAAACCCGCATCCACGTGTATTCTTATAAAAAATATTAAATCTGTATATATTTAAATCAATATACAGCATTTCTCCAGACTTGAAACCCGTAAATTAAATAATTGTGGCTTTTTAATATAAAAAAATAAATGTTATTTGGTTATTCTGTAATATGTGTGTCTTCTTAACCATTATATGACCTATTGTTATGAAAATGGATGTAACAGTCACATGCCGTGCACCACCCATAGAAAGCACATCTGAAGTGAATTAGTCTGAATTAAAATGGCAGTTCTGTTTATTTTAGCCAAACTACGGCAGTACTCTGATAATTCGCAATGACTGGTGGGTAAATTTCCCTCTTCACTGCCAGTGAAGTGATGTATCGATGTGCACTTATTGCCTTTGCAATTTAGAGTGCCCTTTCAACTGAACGTGTGCTCCCTTCAGATTGGAATCTTACTTAAGATGACTGAATACAGTGTGAAGTCCACTTCACAAGCCACTATTATTTGATTGGAACGCACCTGTAAAAACAACCAACCACAGTTTGTCTGCATACATGTTTAGAGAGATGTAATTCTGGGGGAGGGGCTTTGGATGACACCAATATAAGTCAGCATGCTTAAACCAGTGATGGCCAACAATGACCCTGCTGTGTCGGATCGCAAAGAAAACACGAAAGAGCCTTATTTAGTTGACCTCAAACAAAACTTCTGAGTATATATTCATTTTATGAACTCTGGCAAATAAGCGACTAGCTTTTTTCTGGTGTGGCGGGCTGATACAAGACCTGTGTGATTCCAGTCCATGCTGCTGATAAATGCAGCGGAGATGTAAGAGTAGTTACTGTTAAATGTATTGGAAATGGCGCATTTATAGCACATTTCATTCATGTCAGGAAGTGCTACAGTCTGCTGTATTGTTGTGAATTTGACAAATAAAACTTTTAACTTGTATTATTTTGTGCATGTTTCTGATTATGTGTCATAACAGGCAGATAATATGATAGGCTAACACTTTAAAATAATGTTATACTCGTTAACATAATGCATTTATTAATCTAGGTTAATGTTAATTCATAAATCTACAATTGTTCATTCTAGTTCATAATGTATTCAACATCAACCATATATTAACATAACATTTATTGTTTAAAATCTTCTATTATTATTGAAATTAACATTTACCAAGATTAATAAGTGCTTGAAGTGTTGTTCATTGTTAGTTCATGTTAACTAATGTAGTTAACTAATGTTAACAATTACAACCTTATTGTAAATTGTATATTTTAATATTTGAATAATAATATGTTGTGGTGTTATAAAAGATAAAATGAACTATACTAAAAATAAGAAAGAACTGCAAATAGCCATTTTGTGTGAATTTAAAATTATGTATACGCCATTAAAATTAAACAGAAATTGAAAACTAAAACACAAAACTAAATGAAAATAAAAACTAGTGATATTTTAAAAACTGTAATAACCCTGCTGCACATTGCATGCTCCTATTCAGAAGAGGAACATGCATTACAGTCCCATTTGAAATGAATTTACACAAAAAAGTTGTTCCCCATTTTTGTCAACTGGGAAGAATGGCACTCCTGTAACCCGGTCCCAGTCTACACGAAACCCGCACCCCCTGACTGTCTATTTTCTCATTTCATTTACTCAGCCTCATGCCATCCCAGATATGTATGACTTTTTTTCTTCAGCAAAACACAAATGAAGAATTTTAGAAGAATATCTCAGCTCTGTAGGTCCTTACAATGCAAGTGAATGGTAATCAGACCTTTGTAGCCCCAAAAATCACATAAAGGAAACATAAAAGGAATCCATATGACTCCAGTGGTTAAGTCAATATCTTCAGAAGCGATATGATAGTGTGGGTGAGAAGCAGATACAAATTGAAGTCCTTTTTTTTTACTCTATATCTCCACTTTCAAAAGGAATACATTTTGATCTTTTTCTCACCCACACTATCATATTGCTTCTGAAGAAATTGATTTAACCACTGGAGTCATATGGATTACTTTTATGTTTCCTTTATGTGATTTTTGGCTCTACAATTCTGATCACCATTCACTTGCATTGTATGGACCCACAGAGCTGAGATATTCTTCTAAAAATCATTGTTTGTGTTCTGCAGAAGAAAGAAAGTCATACACATATGGGATGGCATGAGGGTGAGTAAATGATGAGATAATTTTCATTTTTGGGTGGACTGTCCCTTTAATCTTTCTCCCCACTGTTTTTACAAACATCCACATTCAGTCTCGGTGATTATCATTCCATAATCAGTCCTACTAATTAGTTGCCGGGGCGGATCTCAAAAGTGCAGTACACTGCAATATATACACCGATCAGCCACAACAATAAAACCACCTGCCTAATATCGTCTAGGTCCCCCTCGTGCCGCCAAAACAGCGCCAACCCGCATCTCAGAATAGCGTTCTGAGATGCTATTCTTCTCACCACAATTATACAGAGCGGTTATCTGAGTTACCGTAGACTTTGTCAGTTCGAACCAGTCTGTCCATTCTCTGTTGACCTCTCTCATCAACAAGGTGTTTCCATACGCAGAACTGCTGCTCACTGGATGTTTTTTTTGTTTTTGGCACCATTCGGAGTCAATTCTAGAGCCTGTTGTTCGTGAAAATCGCAGGAGATCAGCAGTTACAGAAATACTCAAACCAGCCCATCTGGCACCAACAATCATCCATGCGATTATCTAATCAGCCAGTCGTGTGGCAGCAGTGCAGTGCATAAATTCATGCAGATACGGGTCAGGAGCTTCAGTTAATGTTCACATCAATCATCAGAATGGGGAAAAAATGTGATCTCAGTGATTTGTACCGTGGCATGATTGTTGGTGCCAGATGTGCTGGTTTGTGTATTTCTGTAACTGCTGATCTCCTGGGATTTTCACGCACAACAGTCTCAAGAATTTACTCCGAATGGTGCTTAAAACAAAAAACATCCAGTGAGGGGCAGTTCTGTGGACGGAAATGCCTTGTTGATGAGAGAGATCAACAGAGAATGGCCAGACTGGTTCGAACTGATAAAGTCTATGGTAACTAAGATAATTGTGGTGAGAAGAATATCATCTAAATTTGAAGTCATACAGACATTTGATGTTTAAACAAACTACTTTTCATACTATGTTAATTTTATAATTTTATAATAGTTTATCAAACATACCTAATAGTTTTCACACACACACACACACAAAATGATGTGTGCCTCTAATGCTTTAAAAATGGATGTGATGTCGTATTCAACTAGCTGTTAGCAGTAATGAGTTTGGATGATGAAAACAATGAAATGTGTGCTCAGACATGACTGCCGTTTCTTTCCTCAGAAGTTCAGGACTAGACACCAAAGCTGAGACAGGATCAAATATCAGTACAGTACTATTTGCTGACATAAATGCCCTTGCATTGCAGCTTTGTATCAGTTTAAATATTTAATTTCTTGTTGGATTCATTAGCACTATGTCTGGAGTAATTTGCTGCTGATCGTCTTTCAAAGGAGCGCACATCTCTCGGAGTGCTAGTGTCCAGCTCTGAACTCATTTAATTAGCCACAGTCGCCGTGGGTATCTGGAACGGCTTAAAATGTTACCCCATTGATTTACCCTGATAGCCTTGCAGCAGATTTGACAGCAGTCATTTGATTTTGGTAGACAGGTCTTTGGTTGAAGACAGAAAGTTGTTTTGCTTGAAACCCATATGACAAACTAACAATAATTGACCCACAGTGTTGTCAGATCAAATAATTCTTTGCTAGACTTTCATTTTCTTTCTGTCTGAAGCTACTCCATTATAAAAGTCCAATGCAGGACAATGAGAAAGAGTTAAAGGAATAGTTCTTCATAAAATAATAATTCTGTCATCATTTACTCAACCTAAGTCGTGCCAAACATGTATGACTTTATTTCTTCCTTGAATCACATAAGGAGAATTTTGGAAGAATATTCTGGCTGTTCATTTCCATATAAGGAAAGTGAATGACATTCCTTATATGGAAACTGGGGTTGTGAAGTTTGAAACTGGGGTTGTCAAGCTCTGAAATGACAAAAAAAAAAAAAAAAGTACCATAACAGTAGCAATGTTATTACAACAAAAAGTGTGCATTTATGCCAAACACAATTCATTTTCTTGTGTCTAGTTACCAAACACAATTGATGTCAATGCTGACATATTTGATTTGATAGCTACAGCATAGGGCAAGATTTTCAGTCAACAGCAACTTACATTTCAGTGTGTTCATTACATAAAGCTATAGTATAGCAAGCTAGAAGTTATTGAATTTAACTCACAATTCATGCTGACCACTTTGATGTTACTGTTATAGTGCTTTTTTATTTTATTTTTTATTTTATTTTTTTTGGAGCTTTATGACTCCAGTCCCCATTCACTTTCATTATAAGGAAAAGGTGGCCAGGATGTTCTTAAAAAAATTCTCCTTTTGTGTTCCACTGAAAAATAAATGGCATATGGGTTTAGAACAACATAAGGAGTAAATGATGACAGACATTTCCATTTTTTTGGTGAACTGTTCCATTAAAAATTCTATGATTTGCTACTATTATCGATGTATATTACATTTTTCAGAACCGATTCAAAGGAACCTATTAAGGATTTGGAGGGCTGCTGTTGGCGTTTCATGTTCTATTGATGTACTTTTAAAACTGCTGATGACATTTACTGAAGCTTTTTCATTACTGTGTAGTAAAGTGTGTTATTTTGGGGGTGAAAGCGCTAACCTCTACTATTCTCTGATCTGCTGTCTGACTGGCTGACTGCTCTGACACTGAATGATGAAATCTGAAGAAGTCTGCAGACACAGTGGCTATTTAGGGCTTAATAAAGTTTTTCTTATCAGCTACAATATGATTTTTCTCAGAACAGTTTTCATCTGTCCCTCTATTTTAATATGAAACTAGCATTTCATTGTGTGTTAGTGTAGTATCTCTAAAACACATAATTTCCTCCAATATATATATATATATATTTTTATAAGGATAAACTCAAAATTAAAAAACAACACATTAGATTTGCATTGGAAATACCAGTAGTTGAAAGAAAATAGCAGTGTTTGCAAGGCAATTTTAGGTAAGTTTAGGCTTTCGTTCTGTGAAATGAAATACTGCATCAGAGCCGTGGGTTTTATTTTGTTATTTTTATTTTATTATATAGTATTATAATATACTATCTTTACAATATACATTAATAAATTTTTTATTTTGCAGTAGTTTTGGAATCATATAAATGCATTTTAGTTTTGCTTCAGTTTTTCAAACTTTGTTAGTGTATGTGTGTGTATATATATATATATATATATATATATATATATATATATATATATATATATATATATATATATATATATATATATATATTATATTTTTTAATGTTTTCATTAATTATAATGACTAAGGCTGTCTTTTTAATGTTAATGTAGTGCAATTAATTATATAAAAATCACATTAAAAAATGTTATGTAATTTAAAGAAATAGTATGTATTTTCCTACCATCGGAGCAATTCAAGCTTGAAGTACATTTAAGTTTTTGTTTTTAATAGCTGCATCAACAGGGGGCAGTCATCTAGACAAAGCATGCTGAGAACAGAATTCTGGGTTGTCTGGAAGCTATTTTCAACTTTTACAGCATCCAAAAAACTTGCATGTATGATGCTGAAGACTAGTGAGACAGTCCAAGTGTCCATTGGACGCATATGTTGTAATGATGCTGCTGGAACTGGCAATGACAAAGACGATGAATTGAAGAAGCCAAGTGCAATTTTATTAACTAAAGTGAGAACCAATAAACCCTAACTATAAATGTGAAAGAAACATAAAACATGAACTTACCTAGACTTGGCTTGAAATAATCTTAGCTTGACATAAACCTAGCTTGACATAGCATGACAATGTTACCAAACACACACAAAGTTACTGTAAGACAGCTTCACAACCGGCAGGAAGGAGAACACAGGGAAGCAAGTTTTTCCTGGTTCAGGTAGGACTTTTAATAGGGCACTTCAGTGCTTTTCAACTTCACAAACTCCTCAGCTTCACAGGCACATAGGCATTTAACACATCAGCTTCATAAGCACGTAGTCACTTAAACACATCAGCTTCATAAACTTAACAGGTTAAACAGCTTCAGCTTCAGGAGCACCGTGGCCTTCTTTGTGCCAGACTCTCTCACCCTCTCTGCTGGTGGTGTGGCTGCTTATATGCCACTCTCCCCATGCTCACTGGAATTAGAGACATAATCTAGCTCAGGTGCAAGTGCCCTTACCACTTTCTCTCCCTCCGGACGGACACTCGACCATGCCCCCGCTGCCACATATCCCCATCACCCGACTCAGGCCGGGGAGACATCTGGCCTGTCTACCACTGCCCCCCATTTCTGGAAAGGAAGTCAGCAACAGCCATCTGCGCTCCCGGTCTGTGGACCACCTTGAACTTAAATGGTTGAAGAGCCAGATACCAACGGGTGATCCGCGCATTGGTGTCCTTCATGTGGTGGAGCCATTGGAGTGGGGCGTGATCCGAGCAGCGGGTGAAGGCCTGCCCCAACAGGTAGTACTGAAGAGTGAGGACCGCCCACTTGATGGTGAGACACTCCTTCTCTACAGTGCGTTACTTAGTCTCCCTCAGTGAGAGCTTGCGGCTAATGTACAGCACCGGGTGCTCCTCCACCACCTGCGAGAGTACGGCCCCCAGCCCTCTGTCTGAAGTGTCCGTCTGCAAGAAAAAAAGGTAGAGAGAAATCGGGTGAATATAAAAGCGCCCCCCCGCAAAGTGCGGCTTTAACTTGCGTAAACGCCTGTTGACACTGCTCTGTCCACTGGACTGGGTCTGGAGCTCCCTTTTTAGTGTGATCAGTCAGCGGGCTGGTGACATCCAAATAATTAGGCACGAATCTCCTATAATAGCCAGCCAGCCCCAGGATCTGTCTCACCCCCTTTTTGGTCTTGAGCCTCGGGCAGGTTACAATCGCCACAATCTTGTCAATTTGGGGACGCACCTGCCTGTGGCCCAAGTGGAACCCTGGATACCGTACCTCCACCCGCCCAATCGCGCACTTCTTGGGGTTTGCTGTGAGACCCGCTCATCTCAGCGATCTCAGAACTGCCCTCAGATGCTGCATGTGCCACTGCCAATCATTGCTGTAAATTATGATGTCATCTAAGTAGGCAGCGGTGTAAGCCGAATGCGGTCTGAGGATTCGGTCCATGAGACGCTGAAACGTAGTCGGGGCTCCAAACAAACCGAACGGGAGTGTCACAAATGGGTGTAATCCAAACGGCGTGGAGAAAATTGGTGTCAAGGGGATCTGCTAATAACCCTTTGTCAAATCCGATGTTGAATAAAATCGAGCAGTGCCCAACCGATCGAGCAACTCATCAACATGAGGCATTGGGTATGCGTCAAATTTAGACACCGCGTTGACTTTTCTATAATCCACACAGAACCGTACAGACCCATCACTCTTAGGAACTAGAACAACCAGGCTGGACCAATCGCTGTGGGATTTCTCTATTACCCCCATATCGAGCATTGCATCCAATTCTTCCCGGACAATTTTCTTTTTGTGCTCGGGCAATCGGTAGGGATGGCTACGTACCACCACCCCTGGCTCAGTCTCTGTGGTGCTGTAGGAGGTTTGTACGACCCGGTAGAGGGGAAAACACGTCTGCAAACTCCTTTTGCAACTTGGCAACCTCTGCGAGTTGATACGGTGAGAGGTGGTCTCCGCAAGTGACTGGGGTGAAATGATTTGTATTCACCTCTGGCCCGAGCTCCGCCCTCTCTGGAACTACCATAGCCAACATCACAGGGACCGCCTCCCTCCACAATTTAAGGAGGTTGAGGTGATATATTTGACGTGCGCCCCCTCTATTGGTTCGCTTTACCTCATCATCAAGATCCCCACTCATCGTGTGACCTCAGGGCCCTTGCCACTTGGCGAGTAATTTGGAGCTCGATGTGGGAAGTAATACGAGTACCTTATCTCCCGGTGCAAATTCCCGCAGCCGAGTTCCCCTGTCATACAGTTGGCTCTGTTGTTCTTGAGCTTGGAGCAAATTCTCCTGTGTTAGTTGCCCCAAAATGTGGAGTTTTGCTTGAAGAACAAGAACATATTGAATTTCATTCTTACTGTTTGAAGGTCCCTCCTCCCAAGCTTCGTGCATAACATTAAGCACGCCGCGTGGGCGCTGCCCATATAGCAGCTCGAACAGGGAAAATCCCGTGGAAGCTTGCGGGACCTCTCGAACTGCAAACAACAGGGGATCGAGCATTTGTCCCAATTTCTAGCATCCTCATGCACGAACTTACGTATCATATATTTAAGGGTTTTATTAAATCGCTCCACCAGGCCATTTGTTTGCAGATGGTAAACGCTGGTGCAGATTGATTTAATGCCCAATAATTTGTAAACTCGCTTAGTGTTCGTGACATAAAGGTTGTGCCCTAATCGGTGAGGATTTCTTTTGGAATCCCCACCCGGGAGATTATTTTGAAGATTGCCTCCGCTACACTACATGCTGAGATGTTGCGCAGAGGCACTGCTTCCGGATATCGCGTTGCATAGTCCACTAGGACCAATACAAAGCGATGTCCGCGTGCTGATCGCTCTAATGGCCCGATGAGGTCCATCCCAATTCTCTCAAAGGGGACCTCGATCAGTGGAAGAGGGTGCAATGGCGCTTTTGGGGTGGCCAGTGGATTCACCAGCTGGCATTCGCGGCATGCCGCACACCACCTGCGGACATCGCCGCCAATGCCCGGCCAATAAAAATGGGCTATTAGGCAGTTCAGTGTTTTTCTTTCCCCTAGATGACCCACCATGGGATTATAATGAGCAGCCTGGAAGACCATTTCCCGACAGCTCCGCGGTATTAAGAGCTGGGTTGTATCTTTCTTTGTTTGAGCGTCCTGCATCACTCTATACAACCGCTCGTTTATAATTGCAAAAGAAGGTTATGAAAGGGCGACACCTGGCTGGAGTTGTTGACCATTGATCACTTTCACTTGGTCAGAGGCGTGCTTGAGGGTTTCGTCTCATGACTGCTCCAAAGGGAAATCCCCTTTGGGAAATCCCCCGAGGACGGGAGGGGCTGCAGCCTCTCCCCCTCACGTCATCCTGACGTGGAGCAGATGAAGACGGTCCTGGCTCCACCTCCCCTGCCAGAGCATCACACATCTCATTGCTTTAGTGCAGGACCCATCCGCGCATATTCACTTTAATACATTTCTGAATTCAGGCCAATTAGTCCCCAAAATCAGCGGATGGGTGAGGCGGGAACTAACCGCGGCCTCCACTCTATGTTTTGTTCCCCGAAATTTAATAACAAGGGTCACCACAGGGTAGTTGTGAGTATCCCCATGCACACACTTCACCCTCACCGTTTTAGCTGTGCCTAAAGCCTCGCATTGAACCAAGCATTGGTGGATAGTGGTTTGGTTACAACCCGTGTCCACCAATGCTTGGTGAGTACCCCCCTTGACGCTTACCGGTATCCGGTAAGCTCCGGCCCGATCGGGGGCAGCCTGTGGAGTGTCGGGGATCTGGACCACCATTCCCAGCTCCATCACAGGGCATTGATCCCATAAGTGTCCCGGATCCCCGCAACTCCAGCAGACAGGCCCAAGCGCCACACCTGCGTCAGCGGACACTTTCACCTGAGGGGGAGAGCGACGGGGCACTGTAGCGGCAGGGGGGTGTGCCCCCCACCTTGCTCGGGGAACTGGCTGCGGTGGCGGACCTCCTCGCCTTTGCGGGGCAGGAACGGGCTCTGGAGAGAGAGCAGAGTGAGAGGGGAGGGGGGAACACATAGGGGGAGGGGGAAGAGGGAGAGAGAGAGAAGAAAAAGAGGGCTCTTCCGCCCTCGGGTACGCCGCCATATGGTCCTCCGCAAGTTGGACAGCTTCCTCCAGCGATGCCGGGCGGTGGCACTGGACCCACTCTGCCATTCCCTTTGGCAGATGAAGGATAAGCTGCTCCAGTATCACTTTATCGATGACTTCCACGACGTCACGGTTCCCCACCAGCAGCCATTTCCGACACGCATCTCGTTGGGAAAGGGCAAACGGGTGGTCGGACTTCCCCAGCTTCAAGGTCCGGAAGAGCTGTCGGTACTGCTCCGGACTTTGACCCACCCGCTGCAGGACGGCCTTCTTCAAGTCGTCATAGGCCAGGAGGTTAGCCACTGGCAGCTGTTGGGCAGCAAGCTGGGCTTCCCTGGACAAGAGCAGAAGGAGCCTGGCTGCCCACTGGTCACGCGGTCAGCTCCAGACCTCAGCCATCCGCTCAAAAAGGTCAAGGAAAGCCTCCGCGTCACCTTACGCCCCCATCTTCAGGAGCGTGGGTGGGGGCAGGGGGCTACAGTTGTCCGTGGTCGCAGCCGGGGCTCTGTCCTGGCCAAGAAGGCTCTGGATCGCATGCCGGTCCTCTGCTTGAGCTCGCAGGATCTCAAAGAAGCGGCGTTCCTGGTCTTGGCAGAGCTCAAGCAGGGATTGTTGGTGGTTCTGATGTAGGCTGGTGAGGGACTGGAGGATCTCTGCCAACTGGGAGGGCTCCGTGGGGCATACCTCAATGATCCCGGGTTTCGGCACCAGTGTAAGACAGCTTCACAACCAGTGGGAAGGAGAACACAGGGAAGCAAGTTTTTCCTGGCTCAGGTAGGACTTTTAATAGGCCACTTAAGTGCTTTACAACTTCACAAACTCATCAGCTGCACAGGCACATAGGCATT